>NW_026592666.1:3816226-4060306 GCF_907164565.1 Psammomys obesus
GGAACCCTCCTCCATTGCTGGTGGGAATGTAAACTGGTTCAACCACTTTGGAAGTCAATCTGGCGCTTTCTCAGACAACCAGGAGTAGTGCTACCTCAAGACCCAGCTATACCACTCCTAGGTATATACCCAAAATTTGCTCAAGTACTCAACAAGGACATTTGTTCAACCATGTTCGTAGCAGCTTTATTTGTAATAGCCAGAACTTGGAAACAACCCAGATGTCCATCAACGGAGGAATGGGTACAGAAATTGTGGTATTTTTACACAATGGAATACTACTCAGCAATCAAAAAGCAATCAAAAAATCATGAAATTTGCAGGCAAGTGGTGGGATCTAGAAAAGATCATTCTGAGTGAAGTATCCCAGAAGGAGAAAGACAAACTTGGTATATACTCGCTTATATAGACCTACAAGATATGATAAACATAATGAAATCTACACACCTAAAGAAGATAATCAAGAAAGTGGACACAGGCGAAGGTGATTAATCCTCATTTAGAAAGACAAATAGGATGTGCATTGAACTTATGACAGGAGTCTACCACAAAAGGCATCTGAAAGACTCTACCTAGCAGTGTTTCAAAGCAGACACTAAGACTCATAACCAAACCCTCGGCAGAGTGCAGGGAATCATATGAAAGAAGGGAAGTTAATATGATATGGAAAGGATAGGAGCTCTACAAGGACCAAACATATCTGGACACAGGGTCTTTTCTGAGACTGACACTCAACCAAGGACCATCTATGGATATAACCTAGAACTTCTGCTCGGATGTGGCCCGTGGTAGCTCAGTAACCAAGTAGTTTTCCAAAGTAAGGGGAACACAGACTATTTCTAACAGGATCTCAAGGGCAGGATGTTTGACCCCCCCCCCCCAGGGGAGGAGCAGTCTGTTAGGCCACAGAGGAGGACTTTGCAGCCAGCCCTGAAGATACCTGATAAAACAGGGTCAGATGAAAGGGGAGGAGGTCCTCCCCTATCAGTGGACTTGGAAAGGGGCAGGGAGGAGACCAGGAAGGGAGTGTGGGGTTGGGGAGGGAATGAGGGAGCGAGGGAGCGGGATACAGCTGGGACACAGAGTTAACAAAATGTAACTAAAAAGAAAAAAATAATAAATATATTTCAGAAAAAAAAAACAAAAAAAAAAAACAAAAAAAAACTAAAGTCCAAGTGGATCAAAAACCTCAACATAAAACCAGACACACTAAATCTATTAGAAGAAAAAAATAGGGAAAAGCCTTGAACTCATTGGCACAGGAGACTATTTCCTGGACAGAACACCAACAGCACAGGTTCTAAGATCAACAATCAATAAATGGGACCCCATGAAACTGAAAAGCTTCTGTAAAGCAAAGGACATTGTCATTAGTAAAAAACAACAGCCTACAGATGGGATAGGATCTTTACCAACTCTATATCCAGAATAAAAGAACTTAAGAAGTTAAACACTAATAAACCAAGTAAATCAAAGAAAAGTTAGGGTAGAGAGCTAAATAGAGAATTCTCAATAGAGGAATACCAAATCGCAGAGAAACACTTAAAGAAATGTTCAATACCTTTAGTCATCAGTGATGTGCAAATCAAAGTGACTCTGATATTTCATCTTAGAGCCATCAGAATGGCTAAGATCAAAAACTCAAGTGACAACACATGCTGGAGAGGATGTGGAAAAAGGGAAACTCCTCCATTGCTTGTGGGAATGTTAACTTGTACAACCACTTTGGAAATCAATAAGGTGTTTTGTCAGACGATTAAGAATACTGTGACCTCAGGTTCCAGTTATCCCACTCCTAGGCATATATCCAAAATATGTTCAACTATACAACAAGGACATTTGCTCAACCATATTCCTACAGCTCTATTTGTAATAGCCAGAAGCTGGAAAGAACCTAGATGTCCTTCACTGGATGAATGAATACAGAGATTGTGGTACATTTACACAATGGAATACTACTCAGCTATTAAAAACAAGAAAACCATGAAAGTAGCAGGCAAATGGTGGGAACTAGAAAAATATCATCTTGAGTGAAGTAACTCAGAAGCAGAAAGACATACATGGTATATACCCTCTTATAAGTGGATATTAGCCCCACAATATAGCATAAACGTACTAAAACCTGTACTTCTAAAGAAGGTAAACAACAGAAAGACCCTAGGAAAGATGTTCAATCCCCAATCAAATGAACAAATGCATTAGACATGTTAGCAGGAGAAGACAGGGAACAGGACAGCAGTCTACCACAGAGGGCCTCTGAAAGAGTACACTGATTGAGGTATCGAAGCAGATGCTGAGACTCATAGCCAAACTTTGGGCAGAGTGCAGGGAATCCTATGAAAGAAGGGGGAGATAGCAAGACCTGGAGGGGACAGAAGCTCCAAAAGGAGATCAACAGAGCCATGAAACCTGAGCACTGGGGGCCAACCAAGGATACTGAATGGAGAGTGGGCCACAGCCATGATCGTAATTGAATAAAATGTAATAAATGATAAAAATAAAAATTGAAAAGAACTATCTGAAATTTCATATTTAGTTAATTTATCAATGATATGATGTATACCTAGACACCATTAATTCAGTGATGTTTCCAAGTGTGAATTAATTGAATATCATAGTTCTTATCATAATTTCATCATTTTTTCTAACAGGATGAGGCAGAGATAGTCACTGACATTATTTCAAATTAAACCAAAGTGTGAGGAAAATCAGTAGAAGGCCATGTTGTATTTTTCCTTTTTTTCAGCCCATTCAGGAAAGTGACTTTCTCCATATGTATGATAAATGAGTTTGACAAACTTTAAAATGATTAATTATCTTAAAATGTGAATGTTTGGGCAAAGGATACTTCTGTTTTCCAAGAACTTGTTCCTTACTGATAAATCCCCACTATCCAAGAAAATCTCTTTAAAACACAAACATCAAAACCTTATTTTATACATTCCCCAGATTTGTTGGCATCTGCACAATATTTTCAGCGAGACCCATCCTTATGCAGCAAGAAATATAAAGTGATGACCTCTTTGTGCTGGTAGAGTTAGGTGACAGCCAAAAACACACTGGTGGGCTCATAAAGAGTGCACTGACTCACACCCACACTGGCTTATTCCTTGGTGAGGTTCATGCAGGGTGGAGAAAAATCTCAGCATTTGGAGGGTCCTTGAAAGAAAACATACTTCGCCTGTGGATGTTTGCTTTCCCACTGGCAAATGTGAAGTTGTAACAATTTTGTGATGTGCAGTTAAGACATCTTGAACTCATTATTAGTTAACATGAAAAAATTACCATGGTTTTTGCCACATTTTCACTGGTTAAGAAAATAAATGATTATGCGGTTATGTATACCCTGTTGACTTTTTAAACAATTTTTGAGGGTAATCTTTTTAAACATTAGAAAGAGAAGACATGTATTTTAGTTTTAGGTAAGAATAGAAATTCTTAAGGGCTTTACAGTCTATGAACTTTGTGTACACTTAAATTCCATGTAGACAAATGGCATTTAGGGAAAATAGTCAAGTGAGCAAATGTTCTACCACATTTGACTTTTCATCCTATTTCTGTCTCTCAATCTCTCTTTTTCTATCTCTCACTAAAATCTAAATTTGCAAGATTTGATATTGTTTCCCATGAGTGCTCACCTCTGAGCTCAGCAGCAGGAGACAAAGGAATCATTTTAATTCTGAGGCATATTGAGAATCTGTAGCAGAAAGTCAGGGTGTTAACTACACTGAAGTGTTAAGATACATTGCAAACTAATGGTTCACCTTGATTAAATTAATTGAGAATTGAGTTTTAGAATGTCTGTTCTTCTCAAACACGCATTCAGAGCTGACCAACACCGGCTATACTGCAGCCCCTGAATAAGCCTCGGTGGATTTCAAGCATCAAGTAACTTGCATGCACCTAAGTATAATCTGATCCTGTGCAGCTAAAACGTTATTTCCTAAACACAAGTGAAATTAAAATAAAATCAATCAGTAAAAAATTGGAAAACATTTAAATATTAGGAAAATATTTGGAAACATTCTTCTGAATAATCCACAAGTTAGATGAACATTCTCAGAAAATAAATGGGGAACATGCTGGAACTGAATGAAATAAAAATAGACTATCATTAGTTATGTTGCATAGTCTGATTTTCAATGCTATGGCAGGCTATCACAGGCTGTCCATCTGTATCATACTCTAACCTATTCACTCAGAGGTTTATAGGGTAAGAAATCCGATATACAATATCAAGGGCCAGGGTATGTTCCAGAAGGTGGTGAGGGCTTCTCTACTGCCTGCTCTCATGGAAGATGGAGCGGGAAAAGTAGAAAGTAGAAAAGGAGGAGAGGAAGAAGGAGGGGCGGAATGAGAGAAGACGACAAGGAAAGAGAGAGGGATGGAAGGAGGAAAAGATGAGAGGAAGGGAGGTAGAGAAAGAAGAAGTAGGGGGAGATAGAAGGAGCAAGAAAAATTAAGAGGCAGAATCAAGGAGAGGGTGAATGGGGAGAGAGAATGAGGAAGTGAGAAGGATTCTATCTTTTTTTATATTAATCCTATTTCAAAGCAATATTAATCCACTTATGAGGGAAGAAACTTCATGTTGCCAAAACCTATCAGAGGTTTTATCTGTTGAAACTGTCTCAATAAGCAGCAAGTAAATTATGGGTAACCAAAAATGAAATTTAAGAGTAACACTAAAAGTATGAAATAAATATGGGGGACTGGAGGATTAAAACAAAATGTGAAAGTCTCATATACTAAAAGATCAAACATTTTAATTAGGGCTAATG
Organism: Psammomys obesus; assembly: GCF_907164565.1. Classification (NCBI taxonomy): domain Eukaryota; kingdom Metazoa; phylum Chordata; class Mammalia; order Rodentia; family Muridae; genus Psammomys; species Psammomys obesus. The sequence continues at coordinate 3,821,005 of NW_026592666.1, forward strand.
AAGACAAACATTTATTGAAGAACATACTTTAACTTTTCAGATTTTAAAAATCAAAATATTGCAAAATACTATTATTCCCAATTACCAATATGTGCAAGAGAGTCTCATTATAAAACAAAAAAGCTTGGGGGATAATGAAATACTTCTTTACCACAAAGAAACAACCTTCAATGCACACAGGGTAAGTGAAAGTGCACTGTACATGCTTTCTTCTGGGACAGTGATGCCTCAGTTCTTATTTGAAAAGATCTGAGAAAGAAAGAGAAATGGCCTAGGATATCATGCCAAAGGCCTTGTGGCTCTGACTATCTACATTAGAAAGATACAAGGAAAGTATAAGTGAAGATGAAAATTTGGTTTGGGTTCATACAAATGACCATAACTGTTTATCATATCTGAAAAGGAACAAAAATATAAAAATGGTGTCTTATTTAATACAGACAAATTAGGAGGGTGTTAAGATAGCAGAAGCAAGAGAACTAGGAGTTGAGGCTGTATCTGAAATATGTGGAGTACGTAAAATACAGTTGGCTGTTAGGTGATTGAGGGGCTAGTAAGGGACAGAAGGAAGCAAGGTGTGACTCGTGCATTTCTAACTTAGGAAAAATAAACATATCAGATACACAGACAATAGCCCTTCATTTTATAATGATCTATTCTTTTAGCTATCTTCTTTAACCACAGAAATTTACGGTATTAACTGAAAATCAAGATCATAAAAAACATTTATTCACAGCTTTCAAAATACTGACAAAATAAAACAACAATAAGAATTCCTTTGAAATATGTATATACTTTCATAGTAATTCTTTTGTACTAAGCTAGGGTTGTTCTTTATATAAATTCTGAAGATTGGGTTTTTTCTGACTTTTACTGTGCATACTGAGAACATTAATTTAAAGAATATAGAGTATACTGGATTATATATTACCTGAGCTTCAGGATTATTTATTTCTGTATTCCCAGTACTAAGTTCTGGGCTTCGCACACATAAAACAATCTTGTAGAATGAATTAAAAAAGGAACAAATAAATGAGTGAAATATTTTTAGAGCTACCAGTCAGTTGCTCATTATGTCAAGGATAATTTAATACCTATGGATGTTATGATCATATACTGATATGGGGAGGGTTTCAGTTCAGTTTGCTCAGCTGTAATGTTTCAACCTAACATTCTCCTTTGTGAAATGCAGTTCAAGTCATATTTAGCCTAGAAGTCTTTTCCATCAGTAAATATAAATGATATTTAAATTGCTTGGAGATAGAGAGATGGTCAAGCATTTGGGCTGGCTTTAGATAGGAGTCCATTTAAGAAACGCGCACGGAACTTACCAAGCTCTCACAGTACATGGCCTTCTTTATTGTGTTCGGTCACCCCACGGCTTGTTGGTATCTGGCCCAGTCCCAAAACAATTTCAAATTCCAGCATCCAGAATTTTATGTGAAACTTACCTCAGACAAAGGCTGCTTGTATTTTGTTCAATGATCACTTTCTTTCAGAGCCTGGCACATAAAAGATGTAGACTTTTCTCTCTCCATTCCTGAATAATGGATTTTAAAACCATATTAGACATCTCCAACATAATATAAACCTAGGGAGTATGTAGTGGAATATCTCAAAATACCCTGCCAATAAATATTTTGTTTATTAACCCACACTCCTCCCATGAGATACAGGGGTAGTAAAACTAATTCATCAAGCCTTTTTAACACTCGCCAGATAGCAAGGGCTACTTCCCTCCACTCCAGTGACAGGTTGATAGTTGTATTTTGGAAATGTTTGTAGAAATCCAAGGGCTCAACTCTACATGATTTATTTACTTGAGCGTTTATTGGCTGGAAGTATGAGCTCTTTATCTGGCAGAAGACATGAGGGTGGGGGACTTTTCCTTCACTTACATTGGTGCTTAATTCAGCCTGAAAGAAAATAACTATAAAGTCCAAATAACAAGGAATGCATATGGAGTCTACAGAGAACGAACGCAAGGCTGTAACTAAAATGAACGTCACTTCAGTAGCCACAGTGCCATTTCATGATTGCTAAGACTCAAGATCTGTTCCCTGAAATGGCTGGTTATTTTTTAGGGTTCATGATTGCTAAGACTCAAGGATCTGTTCCCTGAAATGGCTGGTTATTTTTTAGGGTTCGTCAATCACACTAGCATTTTTCTGATTTGTTAATGAAGATACGGGTTTACACATTCTATCTACCTAATCTTATGCTATGAACCATAAAATGTTTCATGCCTATAGAGCTCCAATCACACAGCACTTCTATAGTACTTTAGAGATGTTCCATAGGCATGGGGGAAAAGGCTTGCCTGTGTTTGACTACATTCTCCCTTAGAACACATTCTCTTTAGTGACATTTCCACAGCTAATGCACAGTTAGGACAAAGGAAAACATAGGCAGTTTCATGGTGACTACCACGCCATTATTACACTAAGGCTGTATGGATGGTTAAGAAACTGGCAGACATCTACAGATTGGCTAGAATAATATACAACACATTCTGAGCCAAGACAACCACCCTGTGATGTCTTCATGAAGGGATCAAGTCAGTCAGCAAGCCTACACTAGAATGCTAGTTTGCACAAGGTCTATACTTCCAGTCATAGGTCATGCTTTGAGATATGCTAACTCTTTTTATGTCATAGACATAAGCTCAAGTTTAAGAAGTAGACATTAAAATATTTGAATAGTTTCCAACACCGGGTATTTTAAGGTCATTGTAAAATCAGGTTAAAACTAAAATGAGTAAGTATGATCAGAATAGCAAAAATACTTAAATAGGTTTGAAAATTAAAAATAGACAAAATCCAGAACATTTTGAAAGTAACAACACATTTTAATCTAGGTAAAGAATTTAATCCCACAGCTAAATGATATCTTAGTTTTCTTATTCTATCCTTGTTTTAAAATTTTTGTTATTAGTTACTTAGTTTCTATATTTATACATTCTTTCATTTATTTAGTGTACACCTGAAATCAGTGGAGGACTCATGGCCTCTGGTCTCTCCTTCTACCATGTGAGTTTGGGTGATTAAACTCAGGTTATCAGAATGGCTAAGGTCAAAGACTCAAGTGACAGCTCATGTTGGAGAGGATGTGGAAAAAGAGAAACACTCCTCTATTGTTGGTGGGTGTGCAAACTTGTACAATTCCTTTGGAAATTAATCTGGCCCTTTCTCAGGAAATTGGCAATAGTCCTACCTCAAGAGTCAGCAATAGTGCTCCTGGGCATATACCCAAAAGATGTTCCACAATACCACAAGGACACTTCCTTAACTACATTCACACCAGCTTTATTCATAACAGTCAGAAACTGGAAACAACCTAAATGGCTTCAACTGAAGAACGGATAAAGAAAAAATGGTACGTTTACACAATGAAGTATTACTCCACTATTAAAAACAAGGACATTATGAAATTTTCAGGTGAATGACTCTAGGAAGGATCATCCCGAGTGAGGCAACCCAGACCCAGAAAGACACACATATTGCGTGCTCACTCATAAGTTGATGTTAAATATAAAGAACTAGATGACCAGGCTACAATCCACAAACCGAAAGGAGCTCAGTAACAAGGAAGGTCCAAGGCAGGACATCTGAATCTCACTGAGGAGGAGAAAAATAAACGTGAAGGTGAATAGAGGGCGGAAACTGAGTGGGAGAGGAAGCGGGAAATGGAACAGGAGGGATAAAAGTGCGGGCACTGCACTGAAATCAGTTGGGGGAGGCATCTCTGGGATGAGTTAGAAACCCGGGACAATGGAAACTCCCAAGGATCTATACAGGTGAATCTAGCAAAGACTCCTAGCAAAAGGGGATATGGAAACTGAAACAGCCACCTCCTCTAACCAGGCAAGACTTCCAATAGAGGGACATCAACCCATCCACAAAACTTTCAACCCTATATTTGTCCTCCGTACAAGACGTGCGGGAATAAACATGGAGGAGAAATTGAGGGAGTGGCCAACCAATGACTGGCCCAACTGTAGACCCATGCCATGAGAGAGTTCACCCCTGACACTGTTAGTGATACTCTGCTCTTCTTGCAGACATGACCCTTGCACAACTGTCCACTGAGAGACTTCACCCGGTAACTGATGGAAACAGAGCCAGAGACCCACAGCCAAACAGTAGGCTGAGCTTGGGGGTATCTTGGTGCAGAGTAGGAAAAAGGATTAAAGGAGCCGGAGAGGTCAAGGATTCCACAAGAAACTTACAGAATTAAGTAACCTGGGTTCATAGGGTTCCACAGAGACTGTACTGCCGAGCCGAGAGCATGCACGTCACAGACCTAGACCCCCTGCACATATGCGGCAGATGTGCCGCTTGTTCTTCCTTCACGGAGGACTCCTAACAAGAGTCTGCTGTCGCTAACTCTGGGGCCTGCCTTTGGATCCCTTCCCCCTAACTGAGCTTTGTATGTCTCAACGGATGTGCCTAGTCCTGCTGCAACTTGATATGTTAAGTCTGGGTTGATGTCCATGGGAGGACTCCCTCCTCTGAGAAGGAAGGGAGGGGGGACTGGGACTAGAAGAGGGAAGATGGAGGGACTGGGAGAAGAGGAGGGAGAAGAGGAAGCTTCAACAGGGATATACAGTAAATTAATTAAGAAATTTAAAAAAAAACAAATCAGCTCATCAAGTGTGGTGACAAGTGTCTTTACAAATAAAGCATCTTGTTACCATGTCATACCTCTGCTTCACATTCAGTTTTGTTGTAAGATCACTTCAATGATTCTTAATATCTTTTCTCATATTGATATAGGATCCTATTTTGAATAACACAGAAAGTATCTTGATTTAGTTAGGGTTTCTATTACTGTAATATGATTTAGTTCGGGTTACTATTACTGTAATAAAATACCATGACTAAAAACTACTTGGAAAGAAAATGGCTTACTTCCTCTTACTTATCAGATGTCTGTGGGAAATTGGTTCTAATATCCTCCACACCCAAATTCATTCATTCTCTGGTATCTGTATAAAAATTGTATAGTATTATCTACTCATATTCTTTTGTGTACTTCAAGCAATCCCTATATTATATTTAACTATGTTCCTAATATAAGGCACAATAAAATCGTGTACAATTTTATACAATGTTGTTTAAAGGAAACTAGAAAGAAACATGTGTCCATACCCAGTCCTGAAACTTTTTTGAGACAGAGTTGGCCTTCTCTGTGTAGCCTGGCTGTCCTGGAACTCCAGAGACCAAGGTGGCCTTGACCTCACAGAGATCTTCCTGCCTCTACCTTCTGAGTGCTGGGATTAAAGGTGTGGGCCATCACCACCTGGCTCACAATTTTCTTTCTGAATATTTTTTCTCTATAAACTTGTTGCAACAATGGGTGCATCAGATCCCTTGAAACTGAAGTTAGAGTCAATTTTCAGCCTTTCCTGCCAGGTGATGGAAATCAGATGAAATTCTGAACTATGTATCCAGCCTTGTAAGTCAGTTCTAAAGCTTGGATTTAAAGTGGAGCTGATTCCTGTTCAGCAGTCTGGCATCGGATGTATTTCCTTATCATCCCTTGCTGTTGCTTTTTGAGACATGGAGCTTGCTGGTTTCTCTTCTTTTTGTTCTTTTGAAAAAAAATCACATGAAACAATATGATCATATGGTGAGGTATAGTTAAAATAGATTAAATGGTCATCAGAAACAGTTTTATTGTTTATCCAGAACAAAGCTTTCTACCTGGATGGGCATTCTTCGTTGAGGAATAGCACTTCAGCCCTGAGGAGATATCAAGACCACAGATGTCCTGGAGCTAACACCCATGATTTATTTAGTTGCACCTCAACCTCAGTTTCCTGATCTGAGATTTAGGATTGTAATATCTGCAATTCAGGTGGACAGAGAAGTTTTTCCTTGTGTGAATCCAAGACAATTACCTGTTTACCTTTCGTTCCCCCCAAAGAAGTATAATATCCAGCCTTACCCCCACTCGTAATTTAGACTTATAGGGTTTGATTTTATCAGTTCACAAGCATGAGAAACAGAAAAAACAAAAACAAAGAAAAAACCCTCTCCTCATCTCTGCTGTCCTTACTCAGCAAGGGAGATGTGAAAAAGACATTATTTTAAAGTAAGAACAGCTATTTCTCATTAGGTTGCCTTATTTTTAATCCCTTCTAAAATAAATTTAATCTCCCAGCACCAGAAAACTCATTTTTCTGTCTGCTGGAAGATTCTTGAGAAGATATAAACATCGTCTTGCATTCTTTTTCCTTTAAAAACAAATGTATGTACATGACCTGAGAATTCACCTGGAAGCAGAGACTAAGACTAAAAGGTTTCCTCCTTGTTCTCTGCTTCAGTTTGTTTGTTTTTGTTTGAGAAACCTCATTTTGTATCACTGAACATAGAGATCTCCAGTTCAATTAGATACTCTGGCCAGCAAGCACTGTAGATTGTCCTCTCTGTGCCTCTGATTATGGGATGACAGTGTGGGCTTTTGCACTTGGCTGTTTTATGCAAGTGTTTGGGTTGAATGCAAATACTCATTCTTTTTTTTATATATATATATTCTTTATTCACTTTTTTTCCCCACTCCCTCATTCCCTCCCACTTTCACCCTCCCTCCTTTATCTCCACTCTGCCCCTTTAAAGTCCACTGATGGGGGGACCTCCTCCCCATTCATCTGATCCTGTTTTATCAGGTATCTTCAGGACTGGCTGCAAAGTCCTCCTCTGTGGCCTAACAGGACTGCTCCTCCCTTGCGGGTGGGGAGGTCAAAGAGCCAGCCATTGAGTTCCTGTTAGAAATAGTCCTTGTTCCCCTTACTATGGGAAACCAATTGGTTACTGAGCTACCACAGGCTACACCCGAGCAGAGTTTCTAGGTTATATCCATACATGGTCCTTGGTTGAATACCAGTCTCAGAAAAGACCCTGTGCCCAGATATATTTGGTCCTTGTGGAGCTCCTATCCTTTCCCTATCATACTAACTCTCCTTCTTTCATATGATTCCCTATACTCTGCCAAAGGTGTGGTTATAAGTCTTTGTATCTGCTTTGAAAACACTGCTAGGTAGAGTCTTTCAGATGCCTTCAGTACACTCCTGTCATCCATTCAATGCACATCCCATCTGTCTTTCTTAATGAGGATTGATCATCTTACCCCATGTTCACTCTCTTGATCATCTTTTTTAGGTGTATAGATTTCATTATTATTTATCATATCGTATAGGTCTATATAAGTGAGTATATACCAAGTTTGTCTTTCTCCTTCTATGATATTCCACTCAGAATGATCTTTTCTAGATCCCACCATATGCCTGCAAATTTCATGATTTCCTCCCTTTTGATTGCTGAGTAGTATTCCATTGTGTAAAAATATCACAATTTCTGTATCCATTCCTCTGTTGATGGACATCTGGGTTGTTTCCAAGTTCTGGCTATTACAAATAAAGCTGCTATAAACATGGTTGAGCAAATATCCCTTTGGCACAGGAGACAACTTCCTGAACAGAACACCAACAGCACAGGCTCTAAGAGCAACAATCAGGAACTAAACAAGGAGAGCAACTAAACAAGATAATTTGAACACAGGGAACTTCCCAGAGACTCATACTCCAACCAAGGACTATCCATGGAGATAACCTAGAACCCTGACAATGCAGTCACTTCTGAGAACTGATAGACTAAGATCAGAAAGAAGGAGAGGAGGACCTCCCCTATCAGTGGACTTGGGTAGGGGCATGCATGGAGAAAGGAGGGGAGGGTGGGACTGGGAGGGGAGGAGGGAGGGGCTTATGGGGAAATACAAAATGAATAAAGTGTAATTAATAATAAAAAAATTTAAAAAAAGAGCAACAATCAATAAATGGGACCTCATGAAACTGAAAAGCTTCTGCAAAGCAAAGGACACCGTCATCAAAACAAAACGACTGCCTACAGATTGGGAAAGAATCTTCACTAACCCTTTATCTGACAGAGGACTAATATCTAGTATATACAAAGAACTAAAGAAGCTGAAAAGGAGCAAACCAAGTAATCCAATTAAAAAATGGGGAACAGAGCTAAACAGAGAATTCTTGACAGAGGAATTCCGAATGGCAGAGAAACACTTAAAGAAATGCTCAACCTCATTAGCCATCAGGGAAATGCAAATTAAAATGACCCTGAGATTTCACCTCATACCCATCAGAATGGCCAAGATGAAAAACTCAAATGACAAGTCATGCTGGAGAGGTTGTGGAGAAAGGGGAACCCTCCTCCACTGCTGGTGGAAATGTAAACTGGTACAACCACTTTGGAAATCTATGTGGCACTTTCTCAGACAATTAGGAGTAGTGCTTCCTCAAGACCCAGCTATACCACTGCTAGGTATATACCCAAACTTAGCAAATACTCATTCTTATACAGTAGGCACTTCAAGTACTTTATCTCCTAAGCCATCTCCCCAGCCTAATTTTACCATATTTTAATGAGAAAGATACCACATACACAATTATTAAAGGCATTCTTTACTTTAAATCTTGGCATCAAGTTCTGGCAGATCAGGAAATCCAATCTCCTAGTGCACATACTCATGACAGAGGTCTCCATTTGCTGTTTTTTTATAATACTTAAGCTTTTATTTTTTTGTGTTTTCTCTAATTACAATGATCTCATTTCATGCTTCTGTTATAGGTAATTTACATTTTGTCCCCAGTCACTATAAATTATTCATAAGAAGAGATTATGGAATTCAAGCCTGGAGAGCAAAGTTAGTACTAACTGAGATATCTTCTATAAGTTGAGTGTCAGTGAACACCAAAGTGGGCATGAGGTTATTGCTTGTAGGCATACTTTTTAAAAACTTTTATTTACATTTCTTTTATCTTTTTCTTCATACTCCATTCCAATCCCTTCCAACACCCCAACATCAGGTAGGAGAGAGAAATGGTTAGTCGGAGAGAAGATACAGTTCTCTTAGCTGCATCCTGCTGGTTAGGGTTGTCAGGCTTCTTGGAGCCAATCCCATCCTCATTTCAGGAGATCTCCAACTTTTTGAATCACTGCAACAACAGCAACCGGGAGCAGCAAGGGAAAAGAAGGAGAGGCTTTGTTTTTTTTTCTTGGAGCTCCAGTCTCCAGAGTCCTCAGATGTAAAGTATCTGAGCTGGCAAAGAGCTCCTCACAGAGCCTCTAGGAGGCAAATAGTCTGCTGCTGTGGACCATCTTAATCAGTCCCACATCCCATACCTGGGGCAAACTATTTAGAAGTAAAGGAGGAATTTGTTACCCAATAAAGCATGATTAGTCTCCTGAAGATCGTTTTATAAGGTATTTTTCTTTTTTTTTACTTTGTTTTTTTATTTTTTATTAATTACACTTTATTCACTTTGTTAAGATATTTTTCTTAACCTCAGAGAGATTAACATTTTGCTCTCCACCATGAAATGACAGCTGATTTCATAAGAATATTTTATATAAAGTCCATGCTATGGCATTTTTGTTAAGTTTCTTGAATTATGAGGCAAATAGAAGGGCTCAGGGACTCAGGCCCCATCAGTGGCATGCAACAAAAACACATATGTGTACATACACCACACACACACACATACACACAGACATACACACACATTTATGAGATTCTAGGGTTCATTGTACAACTGTGGAACCTAACACCTTTCTAAAACTGTCTATATTAGATTCTATCACTCACTAGTTCTGAGAGTTCTAAGATCCTCTGTTTGTACTGTTCTCATAGCCATCACCTCATGGGGATCTTCTGAGAGGGAAGTTCCAGCTCATGATTGGTATTGTATTTTGGATTTGAACATCTCATAAGCCCAGTGAGCTATAGGCTTGGTCTGTTAGAAGGTGGTGGAATCTTTAAAAACAGTACCTAATAGGAAGTCTTAAGATCATTAGGGTCCATAACATCAAAAAGAGACTATCAGACTCTAGAAGACCAGAAACCTTCCTTTCATGAGGGTATCCTTCCTATTGTTTTTGAAACACAAATGTCTCCAAGTTTAGATCATGAAGTTTCTTGGAACACACAACCATACTAAACCAATGGAAGCAGAATGTTTTCCCATACAAGCCTTTAAGTAGCATGTCCTATCTCTCAGGCACACATGGTAACATATGAATTAACTGATTTTCCCATATTCAGATTTCTTTTATGACGGACTAGACAACTATCTAGGCAGCTAATGAGGACTCCCATGATTTCAAATGCCCACTGAGCACCTTCCTCATTTTTCTGTTAAACATGTTTTTGTTTTTGTTTTCCAATTTCTTTTGTCACTCAATTTTAAAGCATAGTCACTGAAAGTCCTGAACATCTACTGATGATATTTTAATGCTTTTTGCAAAGAGCAGTCAAGCATGGAGTTGTTGTAAACTTCAGTGCTTTGAATCCCATCGATATAAGTTTAACAACGGATCTGAAAAATTTGTGAATAAAATTCCTCACTGTTCTCACTGTGTTTTAGTGTTCATAATACAAATTATATTCATATGCCTTAAGCTTTATCTTCAGTTCTACACTTGCTTCCTGAAAAAAGTAGAGAAGTACTCATAGCTCAACCATTTTGGATGTCAGTATAGAAAGTAAAGAGCAGTACATCTGTTTCACACATCAGGGGGCCTCTGTCAGATTTATAAATAAGATCTCCACCAGTTCCATTAAATCCCCCAGTCTGAATGGACCTTTTTATGTCCAGCGTGAATGGAATAGCATTGCCGTGGGTGTGGTAGGAAACACTGATGAAGCATTGAAGCACAAATTGTTAATAGATTTCCTATCTCTGAATTGGCCTTTTATTTTTTTTCCGACTTTTTATTTGGTACAAAATTTGGAAGCCAAAAGTTAAGTTTTCTTCTCTTTTTGGAGTTTGTCTTCCCAACAGAATTGAAGTGGATACTATCAATGTATGTTGACTATGAGTGTGTATATATGTGCTTTATGATAGAATGACCTTAAGCTACAGCTTTAGTGACCAAACTATATAGAAAATATGCACAACACTCATCAAGCATAAACACCTAAGAAGATACTTCACCCTATTAATGTTTAAAACTGATTTTTAACAAAATCTTTGGAAAATTAGCTTTGAAAAAGGACAAAATGCATAAAAGAATGTGGGTATTTATGTGTATATTTCTATATAGGGATCTACATAGTTGAGAAAACAGGATCCAGAATTCTTTGGGTTTGATTCATGTTTTAATAATAATAGTAAAATTTTATTATACTCCCAGAGTGAATAGATAGTATCAAAGTTAAAATATAGACTTGGAGATTATTCGAGTACATTTCCTGCATTGTTAGCATAATAAGAATATTTATGTGAGAAAGTTCAGAGGTGAGGTGATTCAATATACAGATAAGGCTATATTTGGTTTTCCTCATGTGCCCACTGAAATCAGATAACACTTTCTATGAGACCAAACTAGTTCAGCTAGTGTTTTTTATTGTTAGATTCATATTGTAGCAATAAATCATATCAGCTCTAGGACTCTGGATGCCAGCAAAGCTTTGAAAAAGGGCATATTTTGATTAATTTTTTGAGGTAGGGCACTTTATAATACTTCCTCTTGTGGGCTCTTAGATGTGACAATAAGAGGTATGGGTATCACTGAAGAATACAACTGTCTCAACGAAAAGGAAGTGTCTGAAATCGAAGACAGCGTGTTTTTCAATCCTTGGAAATGGATATTCATTTTCCTTCCTCCCTTCATTAGTATTTATTTGCTTATCAATATAACATTATTTTACAATGAAATATAATTGGCTTCTTTAGTTAGACTGGGTACCCTTTGCTGTTCTGGGGTCTTTGGCACAAATGAATTATGGATCAGACAAAAATCTCATTTTAATGCATTTCAGTCTTTAAAAAATATTATCTCATTTTTCCTTCCTGGTGACTCAAGTGAAATAATGCTCCATCTGCTCTAAGTTAATTCTATAGTAATATTATGTAAGTGTAACTAAACACTGTCTGTACTTTGTAGACTTGTACTATTCTTCCTTGTAAACATACAACCGATTTTTCATTGTAAAATAACACATGTGCAAATAATAACTCTTCAAAACACTTGGCTATTAAACAAAACTAATAGTTGAAATAATCATGAATGTTTGGGAAACAATGGAGAAATGCCTAAAACACATGCTTCTGCCAGTCAGTGTGGATACAATGGGTTTACACCGATCACTTATTTTCCAATGCGGATATCTAGATATTGCAATAAAATTAAGCCATATTTGAATCAATTACAATTTTGTGATTAGGTTTCCAGATGCAACTATGCAAAAGGCATAAAGCAATTAGGACGAATGCTGGGATTTATAGAAAGTATCAATGTTCCATGAAATATCCCTCGTTTAACTGTATTGAGTGGTCAGGCTCATAAGTCACAAGTCTTCACATATGCTGCACATTTTCCGTGCTGAATTTTTAGTGCACTGGAAACAAGTGGAGTTAGCTTGCATTAGCAGGCTTCTTAAATATTACTAGCCAACATGACTACATGATGAAAACTAATCTCCCCTTTTACTGAACACGTGGGTTTTATTCTATGGAAAGCAGCTGTGGCTAAATCAGTCACATCTAAGAGTAACGCCCACCTGTCAAATGTGTTGGGCACATTTATCCCTTTAGAATAGGAATACTATGTTGGTTGAATTGTTTTCTATTTAAAGAAATGTATAGCTTAGTTTTCATGAAACCGAGTTTATCAAAATTAAAAGTTAAAATTCTATATAACACTTTTATGTCCATCAAATAGAGAGAATTTCAAGACAGAATGTTACTGATTTTAGAGAGCTAAAAGTATGAAGATGTTGTATGTGCAGCATGAATACCTTTCTAGATAGTATACAAACTAATTAAATATTAAAATTTTAACTCACTTAAATATTATTTTTATAATACATGTATAAGCAAAAAAAAAATCTAGCTAGCCAAATTCTCTGTAAATTATTAGAGGTATTGGCAAAGTGAATAGTGTAAAGAGTGTTGAAGTTGGAGGACACTTCGGTTGCACAGTATATAGTAAGTGTACCATTCTTAAGGGTCTGTGAATTATATTCCCTGGCACTTTATTAGTAGAATTAGATAAACACTTTAACTGTAATGAAAATATTTCTTTAGGGTCGATTTATTATTCAAGCCAAGATCTTATTTTTATTGCATGCTATCTTATTGCTAACTGGTGTTCCACATTTGCTCACGCTTGATGGCAAGTAGGAATCTAGCCTGTCAACACTTGAATTAATTTCTTGAAACTGAATTGTGAGATTTTTCTTATCCAAGATATCACATGCATATAAGTTTTTATTTATTTTTTGATCAAACATTGCATTTTAAAAATCCTGCATCATGAAAATATATAGAAATTGTATAATTATGGAACCAAACAAGGAGCTTCTCTCAGTTTAGGAATTATGGAGGACCAAGAAGATGGATTCAATTTTGCAAGGGCCCATGCCTCTTTCACACTTCTATAACTGGTTCCAGCACACAGGGATAGAAAGTTGTACATCTTTCCATTTGTGAACCTAACATCATATCTCTTTCTACTCCTGAGACATCAGGTGAGACTAATGAAGGAACAAGACAGTGGTTAAACAGTAAGAGTTGCTATGTGATTGGACCATCTGAAAATGTATATTGATTCATTCCTCTCTAAATAAACAGCTGCAGGTTACTTCTGCCTGACTGATGAGCACTCAGTAAGAGTTGACAATGACTTTACCCACTATCAATGTCTTAGAAGACCTTGCCCTTCTCACTCAGGTGACAATTCATGGATGTGATTCAGTGTGGCCTTCCCAAAAGTTTAGTAATTCCTGTTTTGTTATCTTATTCAGTCTCTTATACTCTTTACCCAAGGAAAACTATAAATAACCAACACAGACACTGTATAAACATTTAATAGGTATGTGTTGATAAATAATGTTCATACATTTTACAAGATCTAGGCTTTGTTTTGAATTAGTAAAAACTTTGAAGAGAATGTATTTAAAGCACCATGAGGCTTAATATTCTCCAGGAATTCTAACCAAATCATGTTTTATTCAAATATAATCCTTTCTGTACTCACTGGGGTAAAAAAAAAAAAATACAATGGAAATTCTGCCTCTATTTCAGAGAAGAAAAGGAAGCCTCACTGATAAACAAAGAGAAGCCATTTAAAAAGACTTATTGTAAAACATATCTTATTAGGTTTTGTGAAATTTTATTATTTTCTTTATTAAAGCATTAAATATATGAATTATCTGTGGTTTCCTGCAGCAAACCTGCACAGGATTTAGTTTTTCATTGCTTAGTGAAGGGTTGAAGAGGGGTTCATGAGACCATAACTCACATGCTGGACTCTCAGTGGATCTGAGAGGAGATGCTGTCATGGGTTTCCATGTGTTGTCAGAGGTGAGTCTTCTAGGTTCCAATGAATAGCTTGAAAGCCATGGTTACGCAGATGGCTCTAGTTAAACTCTGTAAGTCAGAAGTATGAACAAAAAGTCATGAGTGATATAAAAAATCTTGAAAGAAGTAAAGGGATAATTGGGGGGAAAGCTGGACTAGGAGAAGGTAGGCATGAGGGTACTCGGAAAACATTATATATGTGCATGAAACTGTCAAAGAATAGAATAAAATCATATAAAGATAATGAGTTAAAGACACTACATTATAAGCTTTAACACAAAGTTGTCTGTCAACATTCATAGGTGGTTTGCCACTGAAGAAGTAGAAATGTAAAACATTAAAGAACTTGGGGCTTATCCTTTAACAAGTGAATCATTATACACCACAGGCTGGACTATGTGGTCTAAACAACTTGTGAAAGAAAATCTCAATATGACTAAAAATCGACGTGTTTTGCCACTGATCATGACAATGAACTTTCGACTGAAGACCCAATCCAAAAATTTGTTTCCACAAATTTGTGTATATCATCCAGAAGTTTTAATATTCTATGAATAAATAAATGTTTAATGATTCTTAGTATGGTATTAAGTATAGTTATGGGTGCAAAAACTTTTAGTCATGTGTACAGCACAAACTTACCAAACTAACAGTGTCTTAGCAGCAAATATGTGGAAGAAGGTTTCTTGTTCACTGGATGGATTTTTGATGCAATTGCTATCCATACTTTGCATACAAGCTTATGATATTAACCATGCTTAAATAATACCCCTTTATATATAGACATTGCTCAGTCACCATGATGTATTAAATTATTTTAGCAGAAGTTTCAGAGTAGCAGTTATGAACTTTCTCTAAAATATTCTACAGGACTGACAAGGAGCGGCAGAAAATTAACAGGACGGTATTTTTGTTTCAGCCAGAAAAAAAACAAAAAACAAAACAAAACAAAACAAACAAACAAAAAAAAAACACTTTTCTACTTCATAGTGAACACTTGAAACAGGGTATATTCCCTCTTGTCATCACTTCTATCATGATAAAATGATAACCCCTCAAAAACCAACCAACCACACAAACAGAAGCCAACAAGCAAAACATTGGAAACAGGAAAGTTAAGGAAAGTCCACTAATCTTTCTTGCTGTGATCAGACTTAATGGTTAAGAAAGACACCTCCCTTTCTAGAGAAAAAGAGCAGAGCCCTCCACAAGGGCTCTATTTTGTCCATGCTACTCTTGGAGACTATCTTAGGAACAAGTTGGGATTTGTCACTTTGGGAAGAGCAATGTCACAATCTAGAAAGAAGACAAAGATTCTTACTTATAAGGGAAGAAAGAAAGATGAGTAGCCCAAGGGCTTGAGTTAAGTCTCAGTTTTGGAGTGATTTCTAATCAATTTTAGGAAAGCTCTGGAAAAAATAATTCATTTATTTTCTTCTTTCTCTGTGATTGTCTGACTTCAGTGTATTTAGGATCATCCAGAGCTGCTTTTGCAGTGCAGATGCTGACATTTCATTCAGGGAAACAATTAGTTCCCGATGATCTCGTTGAGAACTGAGAAATCACAGGGAGTTGTGGGTGTGCTTACTTATTGTGTTACAAATAAATAAGTGGTGTGTGTGTGTGTGTGTGTGTGTGTGTGTGTGTGTGTGCATGCTAGTACAATCCAGAGGCTGACATTGTGAGTGTGTCTTCCTTAATTGCTTTCTACCTTATTTTTTTGAGCTGTACCTCTCATTGAAACTAAATCCCATTGATTCAGCTAAACTTGTAGCCAATGAAGTTCAGTGATCTGCCTGTCACTATCTCTCAGTTGTGTGATTAGAGATGTGTGCTACATGCCTGGCTTTTATACGAGTTCTAGAGATCTAAATCCAGAACCTCACTCAGCCTATAATGCCATTCTGAGGAAATGTGCTGCTTTTCTCTATTCTTCCTTTTTCTTTTACTTTTCCTGGGGAGACATGAACAACAGGCTGTATACCCCACATACAGCACTGATAATACGTCAAATAAATTAGTCTACTCAAGGTTAGATAGACGATTGATGCAAAGAGTTTACTAGAGTTACTGACAAGAACAGGGGCGAAGGATTACTAATAAAAGCATAAGTAATTTAGTGTCCACTGAATTACTGAAAAGCCCAGATCAGCATGGTGATGAGTCATCAAAGCTACATCTCTGGTGTTTCCGGCCCATCTAAAGAGAGTCTCTTCTTTCCAGATGTAACTACTACATTTATAGCCAACGGGAGGTGAAGAGCCTTATGAATCTTGGTACATCTTGAGTTTCCTGGGACTTGTAAGTTTCATTAACTTCCGGAATCTTGTATGATTCCCTTATCGAGGAAATGCTGCTGAGGAAATTTGTTTTTCTGGGCGATCAACTTCCTTGTACCTTACAGAGAACTGAAGCTTTAAAAGTGAAGCTTCCTCAACTCCTCATTCCTCAACGTCCTCTTTTGAAAACACTGTCTTTCAGTGACCTTTGCCATTTAACTGTTACTTATATATTTTCCAGAACAGTCTTTCATCCTTTCTGTATCTAGTTTTAGGCCAATGTGTTTTGCTATTATCCAGTAATTCAATGCTAAATATACAAGTTCAGCTTTTCTCATTTCTTTCTTTAATCCTTTCTAAGCTGTCTCATCCTTTTACATTAATTTAGTCACAGATAAACAAAACAAATTTTTTTTTTCTTTTGGGGTAGCAAGTTTAGGTTCCTGAAAGAGTTGGTCACTCAGACATCATAATTCTCTCTTAAGTAACAGGGTGTCCTGTTGTGGCTTGGACTGTTTGAGTAAAAACAACACAATTACTGGTTGGAAAAGATGTAATGAAGTTTTAGGTTGTTTATTATGGTAAAAGAATAACTTGACTAATATCCTTTCTTCCCATGAAAAGTACTGAGTGTACCTTCAGAATTTATGTAGCTGTACTTAGGGTGTCTGCTAAACTCATTTATCTATCTTTTTTTATTTACTTATCTTGACTACAATATCAAGTTGTGCCAAGATAGTTATCTACTTCTTTGTGAATGTATTTTTTAGTTTTTAATGAGAAATGATATGATATATGAGAAAATAAAATATAATTAACACTTTAAAAGACTTAGTAGAGAACACGCCAAGTTGAAAAAAATAATAAAAATTCAGGTGCCACTTGAAGTCAAGAAAGAAGATGAACAGAAAATAGGCAAAGCTTGTTTTTGAAAGTTTGAGTAATTTTGTAACATAATCCTAGAACCTCTGATTTGGTTCAGAAGGAAAAGGTCAGGGCCATTTTATTTTCCGACTTGACTGAGTGGCACTTCATGTTATAAAACTATTCTGTTATAGTAATAGCTTCAAAGTAAGACTTAGCTCAGGTCTACCTGGAATAAAAACTCTCCTTGACAGAAACAGCCATGTCTCTTAAAGTATTAACTGTCTTTGTTGTTGCTTTATGAAGACACTATATATTTTTCTGTCTTCTCGTTCTTTACCCTGGGTTTTTTTCTTTAACTTGTTTCAGTCTCCCAGAATTGATAACATTTGACATTTAAGAAACAGCTATTACTTATTTGAATATCCTTTCTGAAATTTGTTGCCAATTATATATATGTACATAAATATAAATATATATTATATATACATATATAATATATATATTATATATACACATATACATATATATTAAACTGCCTTTTAATTAAACTACTAAATTCAAATTTTGCTGAAACTATCCATTGTTTTTAATTCGTTTCTACTTTTGGTTCTAGAATGACCAATTAAACCATATTCACATTAATATTTGTTAATCAAAATTATCCAGGTGATACTCAGCATCATGTATAGGCCCCTGCTACCAAGCCCAATGATGTAACTTTGATCCTATTATTGAAGGAAAGAACTGATACCATCAGTTCATCCTCAGACTTCCACATGCATGCTGCTGTTTGAAGTTTTGGAACTATGATTCATCTTTCTTCGATTTCCTGAGTATTAGCGGTTACAGATGTAGACTACCACACTTGACATACTAAGAGTCACCAAGAATTTCAGCAACATTACTTTGAAAGAATAAATTTTCTGATGTACTAATACGTGAAGACAAGAATGAGTCAAAATCATAAAATGCTTTTTGTTTGTTTTTGCACAGTTACATTATTGATGAAAATTTTCTGTATCTGATAAACATAATAAATAAACTGGAAAATTTTCATAGATTCAGAATCTTATTCTGAAAGATGCATCAATACATGATTGACCAAGTGATTAATAGGGACTATTCTCTCTATTATCACCAATTAGTATTTATATTAATTTCTAAATAAAATATTTAATAAATAGCACAATTATTAATTTAGTATCTCTTAAAATTTTCTTTAGATGCCAATACAAAGAGAGGCTTCTTGTAAATAGAATTCTTGTTTCCTTGATTTTGACTGTCATGGATTACATGTGGCAAGGCAGTATAAGTAAGAAGACTTTTCCCAATGTTAACATATTAATTAATAAAGGAAATGTATCTTTTCAAGGTTGACAAAGACCAATTTGAAGGAAGCAGTTGTGAACACATTAAAATGAAGAATTTAGAAAATGTATAGGAATCCATTTAATCTGAGTCTACTCTTCCTATGTATGAGCTCCTGGAATATCACTTAAATTCATTAAAAGAAACTGATTATGTACATTCTGAAGTGAGCCTCCATAATGCTCCCAAACTGGTAGACTTCACTGAACAAATGGTTAGTTCTTCATTTCTATTAACTTATAATGTGATCTGTTCAAACGCACTGCTAGTGTTGAAGAGAACAGCCATAGAATAGGACTGATGGATGTTGTTTGATGGTATCTAGAATTTCCTAAGAGAAAGCCCTCGATGAGCGGCATGGCTCTGGGGGATTTTCTGGTCTGGCTAAATGGCATGAGAGGACATACTCTGAATTATGATGACAACGTCGAGTGGTGTCCTAGATACAAAGTGGCCCAAAGGAGGAGACTGTGGAGTTGTGCTTGTTTGCCTTTGCATAGTCTGTCTGGCCAGTTCCTCTCTTCAGCGGTTGTGGCTGCTGCTGTCATCATTCTCTGCAGCCACAGGAGGCTGCTTTCTCAGCATTCCAATGGAGGCTGTAGAGCAGAGGCTCTCCAAGAATGCCCTTAGTGTTCAGCACCCGGTGCTAGAATGGTTGAAATCTTTGCAGTATCTGAGCTGCGCAATGTTTCATTTGTGAATTTTAGAGTAGGGTTTTATGATAAATAAAGTACAGGAATGGGGTGCTCAAGCCTAATTTGTTTTAATGACTGCTGAAATGGGCTTTGAAGAGTATGTTCAAAACCATATGAAAAGAATCATGTTATTACACTATAGCCAAGTCTTTGAAATTATACAGCATTTTTCCATTTTAAGCAGCTTTTAAGACTAAATTTGAAGAGCTACATACATTATGATAGAATCTCATTAGTCAAACAGCATAAATACATTTGTAGATAATAACTTAATATAAAATGGCTAAATTGGCCTTATATTTGTAAATGAAATTATGTAAATTTGGGATTTGGTTTGTAATTTGTGTAAAAAATATATACAACAAGCCATTCTTTGCTTCTTTTATACCTTCATTTCATGTTAATTGCTTTTCCTTCACAGTGCATGTAATAAAACACCCAAATTACCCAATCATTTAACAATTTGATTTCTCTGAGTTCAGATTTTTCAACTGCTGAGCTTGGTTTTGATGTATTTATTGGTATTTGGATAACTTCAGATGGTGTTTTGATTTAATGTGTTAAATGAAGCAACTTGCTGGGCCAAGTTCTGCTCTGAGTTCCTCGAGCTCACAACGCTGCTGTGGG
Source organism: Psammomys obesus (assembly GCF_907164565.1). NCBI lineage: Eukaryota > Metazoa > Chordata > Mammalia > Rodentia > Muridae > Psammomys > Psammomys obesus. Next base: position 3,841,221 of record NW_026592666.1, read on the forward strand.
TAACCAACATTTTCCACCTAACACTTTCTTTTTCCTGAAACACTTTTTCTTTAAAAGACATTTAAGGCTTTAGTCACAGGTAAAATTAGGTAGTCTCTCCATCTTCTCTCGACACACAGTAAAGGGATGTGGGAACAAAATCTCACTTGGTCATATGTCTCCTCCTTCATATCTCCAGATCCGTGTTTTTCATGTTCTTTCATTTTAATAGTAAGGAAATCACTCACTATTCATTCTGTCTACATATGTGATCATTCCCTGTGAATTCTAACTGCAGTAATGATTTTGCAGTAAATATTTATTTCCTGAAGAGTCCATCAGCGTTAGTCATAGAGGAAGGGGATGAAGAGATCAGTCACTTCCTGTGTTAGTGTTACTCCTAAGAGCTACAAAACTGCAGTGACCTGGGAAATTAATGTAACAACTGGGCTGCAGAAATGGAAGACGTGAATGGAGTATGAATGAATGAAGATGAACCCTGTGTGTTAGAGAGGCAGTGCCTTTTTAAGTCTTCAATTACTTTGAAATAGATGCTTCCCATTTGACAAGTGCGAAGACTGGATTTTGGCTTTAAAGATGAGCGTGCAAAGTATATGTATTCTAATGACTGAAAATTTAGATCTTTTTTTCTTATTTATATCTTTTTTAAGGAAATTGTATATGTAAAACATATTTTTAAATGTATGAGAAGACAAAGACAAAGAATACATTACTGGAAATGATGGCATATACTGATTTGACCTGATTTGATATTATTGTCACAATTAGTGACAAATTGCTTGTCAGTACAATGTCTTAGACACAAAGAACTTTCTAGATTTATGTCCAAAACAAGTTCATTTATTTGTTTAGAAAAGTAAAACTGTTAGAAATAGGGATTCAAGTTACTCCCCACATTAAACTGCATTTTTTCCTGAAGTTTCACAGTAATAGATAACAAAACAAAACAAAACAAAAGTTGTAAATCAAGGTACTTTTAAAATACATAGTTGTGATTATCAATCAATCAAGTAGGTGGGTTAGACCAAGACAGAATTTTCTACTATAAGATTTAGAAACTATCTGATGATATCCATAGTATTTGAATTCTGGAAGACAGTTGCCTGTTCGTATGTTTTAAACCTATTTACTTAAGTACTCAGGACTTTTGGGCACAAACAGAGGTGGACAATAAATGAGTGTTATGGGTTAAAGATAGCCCAACGTGAGCTGACTCTGTATATGAAAACTTATACCTCTACTGTCACATTCTTTCTGGTACAGCTTTTATATGTTTTTCTAGGAATCTTTTCTTTCACATTCCCAAGATTATTATTCTTTTTTCTTTAATACTCAAAATCAAATAATTAATACCAATGTCCTACTTTGCTCTGAGGAATCTAGTCTTTCACTGGTATTTGAAGGGTCTGTGGCTTTGTTAAATGAGAGAACAAAGCCAAAGACATTTTGAAAACAAATTCCGGCTCATGTGTTAATAAATAGGTACAGGCAATGTTGCCTTTCTATTTTACAGTGTTGTTTTACGAGATTAGAGGAGACTCTAGTACACACCGAAGAAGACCAGACACTGGGGAAGTCAAGGGACTCATTCTTTGTCTCCTGTCTCGTTCCTTGCTCTCTCTTGAACTGTTTGTACATCTGCCTCTTTCTTTGCAAAAATCAAATACTTCTCACTGGGATTCTCCAGCTCATCTTTGCTTGCCTGTGTTTCTCTTCACATTCTAAAGCTGGTGAGTAATTATGCCTTCAGCTCCTAGTACTTCTGCTTGGAGACTTCTGACACCTAACCTCAATCCTGAGGTATTTTTGCTTGTGTAATTATTATGTGTATGTGCGTCTTTGTCCATCACTGGATATGTGTGAACAAGCATGGGCACTATTTTTCAATGTTTTTAAATTAAAAATATATCATTTTCATATAATATATTTAGATTATGGTTTCCCCTCCCGCAACTCATCCTACATTCTCTCTATCTCCCCACCCACCAAATCTACACAATTTCTCTCTTTTTTGATTGAGACTGCTTTTGCTTTATGTAGAACATAATGCCTACAAAGAAACCTACTGTCTTTTCTGATGTTTATGAGGATGTTTTCAAATCATTCATGCAGATTTTTAATATATATGTAAAATATTTATCCTTTGACACACCAACTCATACTTGGAGTTAACTACTCAAATGCTTTAGGAAGTATAGGGAGATTTTTTTTTTCATAGAAAGTGGAATTTATAAAATTAAAAAAAAATTAGTTGGAGCTCTCAGGAAGCATTGTGTATCTGTGTCTTTCCATTTCCATGGCCTTCATATGATATATTTTCGACTCCAATACAATACTCCAAAACTATTTGCTCACTTAGGCTAGACTCATGTTCTGGTATAGTATGAACACTGCCAAAATAACTCAAGTAAAGCATTTTATTGAGGCTGTGCAAACACACCCAAGAAATATAGCATTCATGTGATTTCTTCCTTGGAAATCAGTGGAAGGCAGTGCCTTCCAAGACTACTTAAGTTTTGCCTCTCTCCTCCAAGGAGGCGGCTGGGTTATGAACTGATTTTCTATTTCCAGCATCGATTTCAAACAAGTTCTTCAAATAACTTAATTGCGTGCCTGAATATCTACAGACGTATTTCCCGCTTATTATTGCTGAAGATGCATATAAGCTTTTGAAATAGAGTTATTTTGTAGAAAACCAGTGTAAATTTGGCAAGACTGTGAGAAATGTTATTTCTTTGGCACAATTGCCTCCCTGTTGTAGAATGCTTGGCACACACATTCTGCTATCAAATCCTATCATCATCCCATGTGAAAAATATCAGTCAGACATCAAAGAAAATAATTTGGCTAGGGCAGCACATCAACTCAGGGAAAATAAAATTGGTTTCCATGATCAATTATTTTTGAAAGGTCACTTCAACATGGTCTGTTTTGGTTAACATCTTTGACTATTTTTTGAGGGGAGATGAATGTCCTACTTGGTAGACTTTAGTAAATAAATGGAGTTTCACTATGTATTCAGACTCATTCTTACCCAGTTTACTTTCCATAAAGTAAAATTTATGCTTAGAACAAAAATAATATATATTGTATGCATAATATATACATATTCCACTCTTAAAATAATAAGTAGTACTTTTCAAATAAAACTTAGAAAATTTTTTTTTAAATTTTTACAGTTTATTCATTATATATTCTGATTAAAACCCCCTTCCTCAATTCTTCCCAGACCCATCCTTCATCCCTCTTCTTCTCATCCCCTTACTCAAGTTCACTGAAAGGGGGAGTTCTCCTTTTCTGCCATCTGCCCATAGCTTATCAAGTTTCATCAGGACTCCCTGAATGCTCTTCCTCTGTGGCCTGGCAAGGCTTCATTGCCAGGGACAAGTGATCAAAGAACAGACAATCCTGTTCATGAGGCAGCTTCTGCTCCCCTTAATAGGGAACTCACATGGAGACAGAGCTGCCAAACTGCAACATCTGAGCAGGAGGTCTAGGTCCTCTCCATGCATAGTCCTTGGTTGGTGCATCAGCCTCTGCAGGACCACCTGGGCACCTGTGGGGGTTCTGTACCCTCTGTGCCCTTCTACCCATCCCCTTCTTCTATAAGACTTTCTGCACTAACAAAAACAAGGAAATCATCAAATTTGGAGGCAAGTAAATGGAACTAAAAAAGATCATCTTGAGTGAGGTAACCCAGAAACAGAAAGACACACATGATATACACTCACTTATAACTGGATATTAGCCATATAATATAGGGTAGCCATACTAAAAGCTACAGAACTAAAGAAGCTAAAAAACGAGGACCCTAGGGAGGATGCTTAAATCTAATTCAGAAGGGCAAACAGGATAGACACCAGAAGCAGTGGAAGAGAGAGAACAGGATTGGAGCCTACTATAGAGGATCCTCTGAAAGGCTCCACCCAGCAGGGGATTGAAGCAGATACTCAGACTCACAGCCAAACTTTAGGCAGAGCATAGAAAGTCTTGGACAAGGTTTGTAAAAGGAGGAGAAGATTCTTAGATAAAACATGGAGGCCTAAATTTTAATTTTAAATATATACTATCTTTCTTTTTGTGCACATGTGTTTCTGGAGCACATAGATGTGTTTATGCACGTTTGTATGTATGGGGGTACATATACAACTGAATGTGTATGCATATGGAAGTCAAAGTTGATGCTAGGTGTCTTCCTTGATTTCTCTCCATTTCACATATGAAGGCAAATTTTCTCCTTTAAGGCCATAGGTCACTCCCTTATTCTGGGGACCCACTGTGTCTGCCTGCCAGGTAGTGGGGATAGAGGCCCTTGGGACATTTATGCGATGTTGAGGATCTGAAATACAGTTTTCACTCCTGTACAGAAATGTTCTGCCCACTGAGCCATCTCCCTAGCCTCATTATTTTTTTCTTTTTATAATTATATCATATATTTTAGTTAGAACATACTTAGGCTTAAAGGAATTTCTTTTTTTAGAAGATCAATATTTTGTTTTTGAAAATATTTTATTTATTATTTATTACAGTTTATTCAATTCATATCCTGGCTGTGGCTCCCTCCCTTTTCTCCCATTCTTACCTTTCCTCCCTCATGCCCCTCTCCTAGTCCACTGATAAGGGAGGTCCTCCTCCCCTTCTACCTGACCCTAGCCTATGAGATGTCATCAAGCACAGGCTGTATTGTCTTTCTCTGTGGGCTGGTAATGCTGTACCACCCAAGGAGGAGCTGATCAGAGAGCTAACCCCTTAGTTCATGTCAGAGACAGCCCCTGTTCCCATCACTAGGGAATCCACTTGGAGACTGAGTCTATGGGCTACATCTAAACAGGGGCTTTAAGTCCTTCCCTTGTATGGTCCTTGGTTGGGGTATCAGTGTCTGCAGGGTCCCCAGGACCATTTTTTTTTTGGCTCTGTGGTCTCCTTTTGGAGCTCCTGTCCTTTCTAGGTCTTTCTATCTCCCCCCTTCTTTCATAAAATTTCATCACTCTGTCCAAAGTTTGGCTATGAGTCTTACCCTCTGCTTCCATACCTCAATTAGTGGAGTCTTTCAGAGGCCCTCTGTGGTAGGCTCCTGTCCTGTTCCCTGTCTTTTCTGCTTCCCATGTCTATTGGATTTGCCTTTCTGAATGAGGATTGAGCATCTTCCTTAGGGTCTTCCTTATTGCTTAGATTCTTTAAGACTATAGATTTTAGTGTGTTTATCCTATATTATACGTCTAATAACCACTTGTGAGTGAATATATACCACGTATGTCTTTCTGCTTCTAAGTTACTTTACTCAAAATGATGTTTTCTAGTTCCCACCATTTGCCTGCAAATTTCATGATTTCCTTGTTTTTAATTGCTGAGTAAATGTACTAAAATTTCTATATCCATTCCTCCCCTGAGGGACATCATTTTGGGTAATGTGTATTCATACTATTAGTTATTTGGTTAGATGTATTAATAAATGAGATACAACAATTCTCACAAATAAACGATTTAGGTTGAACTATCAATGAAGTGTACAACGCTGTTGTTTCTTTTCTCATGGCTACGATAATACACTCGGACAAAGGCAACATAAGGAAATTTTTATTAATTTTTTTTGATTAAAGTTTAGGCATAAGGTCTATCACACAGTGCAACAAGGTACCAAAAATTAAATCAATTGATCACATCACAATCACAGGCAGGAACAGAGAGCAGTGCTTATGGCTGCTCTGCTCCCTATCTTCAGTTACACAGTTTAGTTTCCCTGTTTGGGAAGCCTTTTCTGCTTCAGTTAACCCAATAAAGATAATCTCCCCCAAACACTCTACAGCTCTCATTTCTCAGATGATACCAGATTCCTTCATACTAAGAACGCTAATGATCACATACTATAATTTGAAACCTGAAGCTCTTACCTGTCATTAACTGCAAAGGTGAGAAAAACAGTCAGTTTCTGTGATTTCTCTGGGGGATATTCTATGGGATAAGCAAAGATTCTGCTTGAATTTTGTAGATAGAAAAGATAGTAAGATTAAGACACTCTTCAAAAAAGAAAGGAGTACAGTTCAGACTTCCTTTCTGACCACTCTGATTGTCTCTGAAGACCACACCTATCCCCTACTAAATGTACCACCCTCAAAGAGAGGATTGTTAGGACAAGAATATTTTTGTACACAAACCTCACCACTTGCCAAGTCAGCCTGATGAGTTTTTTCACTTGCTTGCTGAAATATATTGATATCAAAATAAAAGTGATGAACAGTAGACACGTTATTTTTCTTTAGCTTCTATTTTTTTTTTTGAGTCTTAAAATAAAGTCAGGATTCACAAAATATCATCTCAGATTAAGAGGCAGTAGTCTAGAGTTTGGGAAAAGTTCTCCACCAACCCTACATCTGATAAAAGGCTAATACTCAAAATACGTAATGAACTCAAGAAATTAAACATCAACAAAACAAATAATACAATTAAAAAGTGGTTACAGAGCTAAACAGGAATATCAAATGGTGGAGAAACACTTAAAGAAATGTTTAATATTCTTAGGCATCAGGGAAATACAAATTAAAATGACTCTGAGATTCCATCAGAATGACTAAGTTCAAGAACTCAAGTGACAGCATATGCTGGCAAGGATAAAAAAAAATGGAACATTCTTCCCTTACTGTTGAGAGTGCAAATTTGTACAACTACTTTGGAAATCAATCTGGCTATTTCTCAAAAAACTGGGAATAGCTCTACCTCAAGTCCCAGCCATACCACACTTGGGTTTATACCCAAAAGAAGCTCTGCCATATACAATAAGGACACTTGCTCAATTATATTCATAGCAGCTTTATTTGTAACAGCCAGAAGCTGGAAACAACCTAGATGTCCCTCAACCAATGAAAGAATTAAGAAACTGTGGTAGTTTACACAATGGAATACTACTCAACTATTAAAAACAAGAAAAATCATTTGTGGGCAAATGGATAGAACTAGAAAAGATCATCCTGAGTGAGGTAACCAGACCCAGAAAGACACACACAGCATGCATTCATTTATAAGCAGGTTTAGCCATATAGTACAAGATAGACATTCTACAATTCACAGACCCAAAGAAGCTAAGTAACAAGTAGGACCCGATGGAAGATGCTTAACTCTCACTCAGAAGGGAAAATAGAATAGACTGTAGAAGCAGTTGAAGAGAGGGAACAAGGTCAAATCTGGAGCATGGAGAGAAATGGAGGAAGAGATCAGATCTTGGGAGAGCCAGGGCGGGAAGACAGAATGTCTGTAGAGAAAAGAGAAACCACATGTCAGGGAATCTCTGAAAATACAGAGACCTATGCAGGGTAAGCTTCTGGGAGGATGTGGGGTAACTCTAACAGAGAACCCCAGTAGCTGGTGTCAGGGAGCCTGAAGGGGCTACTCTCTGACTAGACAGGCCTCCTACTGGAGAGAGGGTAATACAAACCCACTCACAAAAACTTCGATCCAAAATATACCCTGCCTACAAGATATGCAGGGATAAAAATGGAGCAGAGATTGATGGAATGTCCAACTAGTGCCTGGCCCAGCCTGAGACCCACACCTTGGGAGAGGGCCAACCCCTAAATCTATTAATTATTCTCAGCTATACTTGCAGACAGGAGCCTAGTGTAACTGTCCTAACATGGGTCAAAGTGCAGGGAGTCTTGTGGAAATGTGGGGGGAAGAAGGACCTGGAGGGGCAGGAGCTCCACAAGAAGACCAACAGAGCCAACTAACTAGGATCCAAGTGTATTCAGAGTACTGAAACACCAATCAAGGACCATGACTGGACTGGACCTCTGCCCCCTACACAGATGTAGCCAACGGTTAGCCCGTTTTTCATGTGCATCTGCTAATAAGGGGAGCAGAGGCTATCTCTGACACAGACTCTGTTGCCTACTTTTTGATCACTTCCTCCTGGTGGATTCATAATGTCCATGGTAATCTCAGGAACAAATATTAAAAGGTGGCCTAGAATTGGATCTTTCTACTCAGTCTTTTCAGACTTCGACATTAATCTGTCAATAAACCTATAATTGTCCAGGAACTTATATGCTTACACTATGTATTGTTGTAAGTAATCATCTTTAAAATACCATACTTAATATTTTAAGAAAGTAATGCATCAGATTTTTACACGAAAGAAAGATGACATATTGGGCACTTCAAGCATATCATTGGATAGTAAACCTTTTTGCATTTATCTGTGTTTTGAACTTTACTTTTCTGACAAGATTATCTAGAATGTGCCATACTTTCGGATAGACTGAAGTTACCTTTCCAAAAGGAGTTATTGAAATTGGTTTAGGTTTTTGGCTCCATCCCAGTATTCAGAACACAAAAGCTATTGTCTTTATTATAATTGTAGTTTATAAAGATGAATTCCCATGACCAAAATATGCTTTGAATAATTTTTCTTTTGCACCAGCTAAGGAAGATTGTTTATACATCTTTTCTGTCTCTAATCTCAACAGTATTGAGAGTTGGTTTTTGGATGTCAAAGCTCCTTACATTTGCACACCCAATTTGCCACTCAAATAGCTTATAAATCCAAATGTTGGAGAGCAAAATATTAGTTATATTGATGAAATACTAATGGAATATTAATTAAATCTTATTTTGGCTAGATTATTTATAATTATCAGTTTAATATAGCTGAAAATTTTATCAATTTTCTGGGTTCCATTGTTTATTATTTAATGGAAGCCAGAAATGGAATTTTTTGTAGTTTATATAAAGCCATAAAATGTCATCCAATTCATAAGTCAATTAAAAATATGTTTTAACAATGTGACTATGCTACTAACATCTATTTCTAGTGGCTGAGAAATTAAGGCTTGTATTTTCCAGATGTCTTACTGAAAGGACTTATTCTGTCTACTCAGATCATGATTTTTTTTTTCTATCTCTAGGCTTTACATATGTGATCCTTAGTATGCTAGGTGTTGCTGGATGTACTGAGTGTGTGGTTCCATGGTGGTTTAATGGCCAAGTCATTGTTTCACAGAGAAGGTTTTGTTGACTGGGAGTTACTGACTAGGTTTCATAATACTTCCATTCCAATGATGTTTAATCACTCATTTACCTGACTAGTTACATCTGCTTAAAACACATAGTTGATTTGTTTTGACCATGGAGTCTCAAAATTAAAACTTCCTTTAGTACTTATCATTTTTTTGCATTTGATTTAGAAAACACAGCTTTCAAACAACATTATGAAACAGCAATAGCCTTAGCAAACTAGAGGTTACCCATTAATATTTATTATGCCTGTGTGAACCACTAGAATCCAGTTTATGTTTTGCATTGTAAATCCCCAAATGTGTTATATTATTTCTGTCAACTTGGGTTGCCAACATGCAGCCAATATAAGCTGGCTTTACAGGAGTTTACACATAATCTTTAACAGCTGCTCTTGAAAATAATTCAGTTTTGAAAGTTGGGAACCTTGTCTGTATTAGTAGGTAAGGAAATAAAAATCTGAGAGGAAGAATTAGGTGATGCAATTTTTTTTCTGTTTGATACTAAAACTCAATAACATTCATTATATGAGAAATTTTTTAAAAAATTATTGCTGGGTTGCACATTTTTGAAACTGAGAAACGTGAATAACAATGAGTTTTACAAACATTTTTTTTTATGTCTTGTAAATCTAGTGTTACTTTTACATGTTTAATTCTACATAACAATGGGCTTACTTTCCCTCTGCTTTTTATATTCCTTTATGGTTTACTACTTTAGGCATTAAACCAAGAATCTAATATGTTGAAGGAAAGGGTTGCATATCAAAGCTTCTTTCTTCAAGAAAATATTTGGTAGATTCCCACATGTCTATTGAAATAAAAACTGGAGAATACCGTGCATGTATCACAATATTCTTTTCAAGACTTTGGCAGGAGCATTGTTTAAGTATGCCATTCTGTCTTGAAAGCCAACTGTGACTTATAAAGAGAGGGAAGACGTAGCTATAAATTACTTCATGTAAGGATAACGAGCTTTAGGGCTTAACATTTATACTGCTAATTAAAATACTGTTTCTCAGCAAAATGAGTACATTGCATTTGATTAAGTCAGCATGGAGGCACAAGGAGTATCCTTACCTTATCTAACATGTACTGACAAGGCCAGCTATTTGACACAGATGTGCTTTCAAACACAGGAGTGCACAGTTACTGGTAACTGGCGATGCTGGAAGTGCTGTGTTATGAGTTTGCCAATATAGGAGGGGGTCTGGACAGTGCACTCAAGAGGCTGGCTTCACTTTGTGGCTGAAAATATGAACTCTGGAGACCACAGATCTGGGCTGAAATTTTGGCTCCAACAAATGTTAGGACTTGGAGTTTGTTGGGATCTGCCAATAAAATTCAGCTTTGGTATGTTTTGTTTTATATATAAAGTGGATATATGTGTGTATGTGTGGCAGTGCGTGTGCGCATGCTATTCTGTCGATTTAATAATCAAATAAGATGCTTCTTATAGTTTAAGTAAGTCCTTGCCAGTGATGGAACTCTGCCATTAGTTGATCCCAAAGTAAAGAAAATACAGAAACAATGAAAAGGAATATTCTGCCAATGTATAGACTCACCTATTTGACAACTTGCTGCTATATAATACTGGAATGTAAGTTTACATTTGAATAATGTATATGAAATACAGTATGCTGTTTCTGATCAGGGTAGATTTCCAGTTGTTAACAGGCAGCTGTCTGGCTCTGGAAATATGCATCCATCTCTTTACTCCAGCGTTTCTCAAACATGGAGCTCTCACACAGCCAGCAGTATGCTGTGCCTTGCCATCTCTCCATCCTGCTCATCATATGGGATGCTCTAGTTCATTCAAGCTACTATCATCAAATACAATAGAAAGGACTGCTTATAGACACTAGAAAACTGAAATAATAATTTCTTACATACCAGGAGAAAAAGACCTGTAACTCAAGATATGATGAAGTTCTGTGCTGACTAACTAACTGATTCATACATGCTGTCTCCTTGATGTGTGTTTACATGAAGGAAAAGACTACACAGTTCCCTGAGACCTCTTTATAAGAACATTACTGAGAACTCTGACCCCATGACATGATTACTCTCACATAGCACACTTCTCAATTTCATCACATTGATACTGATTTTCAGCCCATGAACTTTTGAGGGAGCAGAGTCACTCAGAACATGTTGAATTTATATAGACTCAGATGGTAAAGATGCTAGGGAAGGGGCATCAGTGGATTCTGAGAACAAGGACAGGTGCATGTGGTCTCCACTGCTTTGGGGGCTGAGGATGTACTGTTGGGAAGTGAGGGAAGGGTTTGATGTGAAATCAGAAGTAGTTTCAGAGTGCCTCTCTTTAACCCCACATTTCAAGTTATGAGTTATCTCCAATGTGAGTAACAACCCTTAGTTGAACCAGGATCATGAAGAACATAGTCTAAGTCCTTGTGAACAGTATTGCTGAGGGGAGCATTTTTGGTTACTCAGAGTACAAGTTGTGCTATCTATTTGATAAAGACAGTTGCATTTTAGAAAAGCAACGTGTACAGGCAAATGGTGGGATCTAGAAAAGATGATCCTGAGTGAGATATCCCAGGAGCAGAAAGACACACACAGTATACACTCACTTATAAGTGGGTACTAGATCTATAAGATATTATAAACATACTCAAATATGTGAATCTAAAGAAGATAAACAAGAAAGAGGACCCAGAGTAAGATGATCAATCATCACTTAGAAAGACACATGGGGTGGACATTGGAAGTAGGAGAAAACAAGTACCAGGACAGGAGCTTACTGCATAGGGCCTCTGAAAGACTCTACCTAGCAGTGTATCAAAGCATATGCTGAGACTCATAACCAAATTGTGGCCGGAGTTCAGGGAATCATATGAAAGAAGGGGGAGTTAATGTGACCTTGAGAGGACAGGAGCTCCAGAAGGATCTAATATAGGCACAGGGGTCTTTTATGAGACTGTTTCTCTAAACAAGGACCATGGAATTAACCTAGAACCCCTGCTCAGATGTAGCCCATGGTAGCTCAGTATTCAAGTGGGTACCCTAGTAAGGGGAACAGGGACTAATTCTGACATGAACTCAATGACTGCTTCTTTGACCCCCACCAACACCACCACCAGAGACAGGAGCAGTCTTGTTGGGCCACAGAGGAGGACATTGCAGCCAGGCCTGAAGAAACCTGATAAGTTAGGGTAGATGGAAGGGGAGGAGGACCTCCCTTATCTGTGGACTTGGAAAGGGGCAGGGAGGAGATAAAGGAGGGAGGGTGGGATTGGGAGGGAATGAGGAGCTGGCCAGATCTGGGATACAAAGTTAATGAACTGTAATTAATAATAAAAAGAAAGAAAGAAATAAAAGTGGATTGTATGGACTATGAATTCATATCTCCATTCTAAATGTTCCCATGCACTCATGAAAGTAGAGTCAAAGTTAGAAAGTTTAATAGCATCATCCTAAGAAATTTCCGCCTGATAATATTAACACACTTCATCTTCCTTCCTGTTACTGAAATGAGGAACCTCAACACATATTTATGTCTCAACATACTTTTGGAGCCTTTCCATAATTTATTATGTTTCCCCTTTCTCTTCTAAAATCAATCCGTTCTATCACCTCATAATACTATTAAAACTTTTTTCTTCTTTTCTTTTTAATTTCTTTTTATTTATTACAATTTATTCACTTTGAATCTCAGATGTGGTCCTCTCCCCTCATCCCCTCTCAATCCTGCCCTCCCTCTCTCTTATTCTCCCATGCCCCTTCCCCAGTCCACTAATAGAGGAGGTCCTCCTTCCTTCCATCTGACACTAGCTTATCAGGCATCATCAGGACTGGCTGCATTGTCTTCTGCTGTGGCCTGGTAAGACTGACCCCTCCCTCAGGGGGAGGTGATCAAAGAGCCAGCCACTGAGTTCATGTACACCTAAAGAAGCTAAGCAAGAAGGAATACCCTGAGTAAGATGCTCAGTCCTCATTCCGAAAGGCAAATGGTATGGACATCAGGAGAAGGATGGAAACAAGGAACAGGACAGGAACATAACACAGAAGGCCTCTGAAAGAATACCCAGCTGGGTATTAAGGCAAATATTAAGACTCACAGCCAAACTTTGGGCAGAGTTTAATTGCTGAGTAATATTCCATTGTGTGAATATGCTACAGTTTTTGTATCCATTCTTCTGTTGATGGATATCTGGGTTGTTTTCAGGTTCTGGCTATTATGAATAAAGCTACTACAAACAGTTGAATAAATGTTCTTGTTATGTACTTGAGAATCTTTTGGATATATGTCTAGCAGTGGTATAGCTGGATCTTGAGGAAGCACTGTTCCTAATTGTCTGAGAAAGCACCAGATTGATTTCAAAAGTGGTTGTACAAGTTTACATTCCCACCAGCAATGGAAGAGGTTTCTCCTTACTCCACAACCTCTCCAACATGTGTTGTCACTTGAGTTTTTGATCTTAGCCATTCTGAGGAATGTAAGGTGAAATCTCAGAATCGTTTTGATTTGCATTTTCATGATGGCTAAAAACGCTGAGCAGTCCTTTAAGTGTTTCTCTGTCATTCTATATTCCTTTTCAGAAAATTCTCTGTTTAGCTACATACCCCATTTTTTAAAAATTGGATTGCTTGATTTGTTGCTTTTTAACTTCGTTAGTATTTTATATGTTCTGAATATACAATAGCCCTCTGTCAGATATAGGGTTGGTGAAGATCCTTTCCCAGTCTATAGGCTGTCGTTTTGTTCTGAGGACAGTGTCCTTTGCTTTACAGAAGCTTTTCAGTTTCATGAGTCCCATTTACTGATTGCTGCTCTTAGAGCGTGTGTTGTTGATATTCTCTTCAGGAAGTTTTCTCCTATGCCAATGAGTTCTAGGCTCTTTCTCACTTTTTCTTTTAAACAATTTAGTGGTCTGGTTTTATGTTGAGGTCTTTGATCCATTTGTATTTTAGCTTTGTGCAGGGTAATAAATATGGATCTATTTTTATTTTTCTGCATGTAGACATTCAATTAGACCAGCACCATTTGTTGAAGATGCTCTCTTTTTTCCATTGAATGTTTTTGGCTTCTTTGTCAAAAATCAAGTACCCATAGGTCCGTGTTTATTTCTGGGTCTTCTATTCCATTCCATTGATCCGCCATTTTGTTTCTATGCCAGTATCATGCAGTTTTTATTACTATTACTCTATAGTACAGCTTGAGATGAAGGATAGACGTAACTACAGATGATCTGTTGTTGTACAGGATCCTTTTGGGAATTCTGGGTTTTTTGTTTTTCCATATGGCCTTACAATCTAAAAAAAATTCTCCATTCCATGATGACTCCTAAGATTCCATCTCGAGAACGCTGTTCTCTCCTTTTATCCTAATCTTTATTTTGGTTATTTCTTGCTTGTTTTTTTTTTTTCTATTTGATTTTGTTTTTGCTGATGTCTGTGAGCCTGTGTGTGTGTATATACCCATGAGTACAGGTTACTGCAGGGACTAAAGGTCCCTGTGAAATTAGATGAGGCCGTTGTGAGATTCTCAATGCAGCTACTGAACTGAACATGTGTCCTCTGCAAGGTAAATAGTCTTAATCAGTGAATTATTTCTCTAGCTCTCCATGCACATTTAACACCTGTGTTGGATGCTTGGTAGGCATCTCAAACCTAACAAGTTCAAAAGTCAGCTTTGTGTAATATCTTCTCACTCCCTTTTCTGTATTGTACAAGCAAACAACACAAGCAAGGACACAAACAAATAAACAAACAACCCTCTGTTTGTCCAGTTGTTCAAATAAACATCCAAACACATACAGGAATTACTTTCAGCTTCTTTTCTTTACAGTTTGCCTCAGCTAAACCAGCGTTATCCTTAGGATTGCCTTTCAGATACAGTTGCTGTCAAAAAGTATTGCAATATTTCTTGCTGTTTTTTCAGTACAAATGGCCATTATCAATACCTTGAATGAAATATCCTCTCAACTGGACTCCTGACTTCTTCTTGTGCCCCAGTAAAGTGCTCTGTGTTCAAAGTTGATCCACTGAGTGACACCTCTAAAATATGAATCAGATAATTCTCTTACTCTTGTAAAAGTGTCTGTGCTGTTACTTTGTGCAAAAGCCTTGTCCTTTTACAATGGCATTAGTCTCCCATCTCAGCAGGTTTGCTGGTATCTCATTAGCCTTCTTGCCTTTGTGATTTCTCAGACTCACTCTGAGATGCTCTCACTGGCCTCCTCACCAGAGGCAGTCTTACACAGGAATTTACACTTCCTTATTCTTTCTGCAAGATGCAAGTTCTCCCTGCTCCCCAGAACCTCAGTTTACAGGCACATGAGGTTGCTATCCCTACTGTACTTCAAATCCTGCCGGCCATGCCATTTATTTTCTTTTTTAGTCTTCATTTTCCAGAGTACTTAATACCATACCTTCCCCAAAATATTTTATTGCATGTTTTGTTGATTGTTTCCTGATAATTCCTAAAGGAATATCATTTCCATGATAGAAAAATAATTCCATCTGCATTTTGATGCTGTACACAGAGTTACCCCTGCCTGGCACACAACAGGTACTTAAGAGTATGCAGACACTTTAATATACACATATTTTTGTCACTATTTCTATTGCTATTTGGGAGTAGGCAGAACTTTTCTTCTTTTAGACTCTTATCAGAAGGACATGTAAATAAACAGTTTGAATCTCTATATATCCATAAACTTTGCATTATATAACTAGGTTTTTAATATTCTGTTCTCAAATAAATACAACTGTATAACAGAATTATAATTTTATTACTTCTAGTGTGATACACTAACCTCTCTCTCTAAAATGTCAAGCATTGGCAAATATATTTCAAGAAGAACAAGATTAATTTTATGTGATTAGATTCCTGACAAGAATTCTTTTTTTTAATGTTTTTAGACTTCTGTTTGTTTTTTTTCTTTTCTTTATTAATTACACTTTATTCACTTTGTATCCCCACTGTGCTTCCCTCCCTACTCCAGTCCCAATCCCTCCCTTTCTCCACCCTCTGCATGCATCATGCCCCTCCCCAAGTCCACTGATAGGGAGGGTCTTCTTTTCTTTCCTTCTGATCCTAGTCAATTAGGTCTCATCAGGACTGGCTGCATTGTCTTCTTCTGTGACCTGGTAATGCTGCTTCCCCCTCAGGGGGAGGTAAGTAAAGAGCAGGCCAATCAGTTCATGTCAGAGACAGTCCCTGTTCCTGTTACAATGGAACCCACTTGGATACTGAACTGCCATGGGCTATATCTGTGCAGGGGTCTTAGGTTCTCTCCATGCATAGTCCTTGGTTGAAGTATCAGTCTCAGGAAAGACTCTTGTACTCAAATTTTTTGGTTCTGTTGCTCTCCTTGTGTAGTTCCTGTCCTCTCCAGATCTTACTGTTTCCCACTTCTTTCATTAGATTTCCTGCACTCTGCCCAAAGGTTGCCCATAAATCTCAGCATCTGCATTGATAGTCTACAGGGCAGAGCCTTTCAGAGGTACTCTGTGTCAGGCTTCTGACTTGTTCCCTCTTTTCTCCTTCTTCTGATGTCCATCCTCTTTACTTTTCTGGATAGGAATTGAGCATTTTAGCAAGAGTCCTCCCTCTTGATTAGTTTCTTTAGGTGTACAGATTTTAGTAGCTTTATCCTATATTATATGTCTATATAAGTGAGTATATACCGTGTGCACCTTTCTGCTTCTAGGATATCAGGATGATCTTTTCCAGATCCCATCATTTACCTGAAAATATCATGATTTCCTTGTTTTTTATTGCTGAGTAATATTCCATTGTGTACACACTTTGTGCATCCATTCCTCCACTGAGGGGCATCTGGGCTATTTCCAGCTTCTCGCTATTACAAATAAGGCTGCTACAAACATGGTTGAGCAAATGCCCTTATTGTGTACTTGAGACTCTTTTGGGTATATGCCTAGGAGAGGTATAGCTGGATCTTAAGGAAGGGCTGTTCCTAGTTCTGACAAGAATTCTTTACATACAATACTTTAAAATGGTTTCTAAAAGACAATGGTAGTTTACATTCAAATATACTAAATATTTCAGTCTTAAACATTAAAGTGTTCTACAGAATGCAAAGAATAATATTATACAATGTAAGAGAATAATAAACATGAAATGGTTCAGTGGATAAACATGCTTTCCACCAAGCCATATCAAGTGAGTTCTATCCATAGGACCCATCAGTCTTCCTAGAAACATCCTCTGACCTTCACACACCTGCTGTGCAGCGCGCTCCCACAAACTCACACACACGCACACAAAGTCAGTACTTTAAAAATGTAATTTTATTTTTAAAGAAAGTCTCATCACAACTGAAAGTAGGTCCCATAATATCTACCCAATGAAGATTATATGTGTATATATGTATGTGTGTGTGTGTGTGTATGTAATACATCTATACACATAAGTGTTAGGTTTACATTCATCTTATTAGTTATATTGATAAATAAAACCAGAGAAATTTAACCTCATTTTCAAATTTCCTGATGGGATATCTTGGCACCTTCAGAAGAATCATTATATGGTTATTATTTTTTTTGTCAATCTTTAAATCCATTGCTTTCCTCACAGTCTGTAATCTTTACAAATATGTGTAAATTAAAGTGCTATTTGTTTTGACCTTTGATAGATTTTTACCAGACCAAAAATACCTCTTTTTTTTAAGAGTTTTTCTATATGATGATATTTTATATTTGTAGCTTGTTTTCTATGGTTTATCATTTTATTTTTAAATGGATATTATTTCCTTTGAAGGGCAACTCTGGTTTGATTCTGCAGTTAAATAAGCTCTTGTTCATCTACTCATGGACCTAAGCCAGAGTGGAATTCTGTTTCAAAATAAATATTTAATTTGATTATTTTATTTTTTGTGTGAATGACTGTTTTACATGCATGTATGTCTGAGTACTAATTTCATGCATGGTGTTCATGGAAGCTAGAAAAGGGCATGGATTCCCTGGGAATGGACTTAGAGATGACTATGAGCCACCATGTGGGTTCTGGAATTATACCTGTGTCCTTGGGAAGAGCAGGTAGTGATCATAAAGGCTGAGCCATCTCTCCAGCAATCCAATCCTTCTGAGTGGATCCTTTTTCATGTTTATTCAGAGCTGAAACTTAAATTGAATGATCTCAGTAAAGTTCAACAGAAGTGACAGGCTCACATCGTAAACGTAGGATACTCATAAAATATCAAAAGTTGACAGTGATATTTCCTCATGTTTGACCAATGCACTGTCTTATATGTCTATGTTAAATGAGAGTGTATTGGATTATAGGATATGAGATACATTCTAAATCTCCAAACTATAAGCTGCAAAATTTCCTAAAACCTGGCCAAGTTTTAAAACAGCTAATAAACACTAGGTGGCCTATATTTCAAAATACAGCCAGGGACTAATTGATGAATCCTGTAGACACATTTACCTAGGTAGTGATCAAAAGACCAAGTTGTCATAGCCTCTGGGCCTTCATGCTTTTTTTCCTCAATATGAGACCCCTTTCCACCACTGCTTCCTGTTTTGCAAGCATGCTTCACAGGAAAATCATTATTTTCAGGTAATGACTCTAACAGGTCCGCTCTGTTTCCCAAGGAACCTTTTCTTTTTCTTTATCTGTATCTGTGACTTAGACTTTGAATTTTTGCCTCTATATTTATGTTTGTTATTTCTCTGGAAATGATTATGTTTCCTTCAAGGAGACAAATTTTGTAGTGATTAAGAACACAGATAATCAGAAAACAGTAAATTGAAAAATAAATAACCTAAGGTATTAGGAGGCAGTGTCAAATCAAGGTCAGTCTGCGCATCTGTGGTGGCTGTATATGACATAGTTTTGAGAAGGTATAGATAAAAGACAGCTAAAATTAATAGAAAAGGGAGAGCTGAACACACAGTATTTCTGAATTTTGCAATGCTTGAACTTCACACTCTCACATTAGTCTTTGATTTATTCTTACATTTACATATGTGGACAAAAATGAAAAAATGTTGGAGTGTCAGTTTCAGAAAAGACCCCTTTGTCCAGATTTTTTGATTCTTTTGCTCTCCTTGTGGAGCTCCTGCCCTTTCCAGGTCTTTCTATCTCCTCTTCTTTCATATGATTCCCTGAACTCTACCCAAAGTTTGACTTTGAGTCTCAGCATCTGCTTTGATATCCTGCTGGATAGAGTCTTTCAGAGGCCCTTCCTGGTAGGCTCCTGTCCTCTTCCCTTGTTTACCCTCTTCTGATGTCAATCCCGTTTGCTTTTCTGAGTGGGGATTGATAACCTTACCCAGGGTCCTCCTTCTTGCTTAGTTTCTGTAGGTGTACAGAGTTTAGTATGTTTATCCTGTATTATATGTCCAATATCCAGTTATAAGTCGTATATACCATGTGTGTCATTTTGCTATGGGATTCTTCACTCAGATCTTTTCTACTTTCCACCATTTGCCTGCAAATGTGATGATTTCCTTGTTACCCCAATGAAGACTCATGCATGGAAATAACCTAAAACCCACTGCACATATGTAGCCCATGGCAGCTCAGTGTCCAAGTGGGTACCCTAGTGAGGGGAATAGGAGCTGTCTCTGACATGACCTAAGTGGCTGTCTCTTTGATCACCTCTCCCTGAGGGGGGAGCAGCATTACTAGGCCACAGAGGAAGACAATGCAGCCAGTCCTGATGAGACCTGATAGGGCAGGATTAGAGGAAATGGGAGTAGAACCTCCCCTATCAGTGGACTGGGGGAGAAGAGGGGAAAAAGGGTGGGAATAGCAGGGGACAAGGGAAGGGTCTGCAGCTGGGATACAAAGTGAATAAACTGTATTTAATAAAAAATAAATAAATTTTAAAAAGAATTCGAGGCCAGCCTGGGCTACACATTATAATTTGAATGATGGGTCATCTATTTTCATTTATGGGATTACTGAAAAACAATTTCAGAAAATTATTAAATTGAAATACTATTATGCCAAAAAAAATGAAAAACTGTTTAATGAGAATACTTGCAACAAAATCATTAGAATGATATGTCTATGGTAGATAAGAACAGGGACAATATATAAGTAATCCATACTCTGAGTTGGTAAAATTATCTAGTTCCCAAAGAATAAAAGAAAAGAGAGGAAAAAAAATCAGAGAGCAATGATGGTGTTGGAAGTTTTGTGAGAAAAGAGATCTCCCCTACCCCCACCGCAGAACAGTTCACATCCTTTTGAAACGGAGTGCATGATTTATGCAAAAGATAAAGCACAAACTGGAGGAAGGTGGGCTTAAATTGCACTGCGAATTTCTGCCAAGCAAAGCAGTAAGGAAATTCCATAGCCCCTCCGAGCTCTGGAGGCATTCCACTTGAAAATGCTGAAACCCAGCAGATACTCTTCACTCTTCGAAGACAGTAATTAGAACAGTCTGCGGGTAGATTTCTTTACTGTTTGAAATAGTAGGCAACCTTTAAATTGTTTAAATGTCCCTTTAAATTTGTAATGAAGCTCTGTAAATTAGCAAATATGGTAGTTCTGATTTTCTACTACTTTCGTTTATCATCTTGGCTTTACCTTCTTTTGGATGTTACAAGTCAGAGGGCTATAGTGTTTTAACCCTGGCTTCTCTTTTCTTTGGAGTTTCTCCACCCAGTTGCCCCCCAAAGAGAGTCTGGAACAGTGACTTAAACACAGATAGTTTACTTTGGCTTGTGACTAGGAAGAAAAGGGAATCAGAGTGGAGCCAAGCAAGCAAGCATTATTGAGTTGATCAGGTGCTGCTGTTGTTAGCCTCTGGGTTTCAGTCCTGCAGGCACTTAGTTTGGAGGCCTCTTAAGAATGTGCCTTTCTGAAATTGTGCACTCAAGAAGTTTCCCATCAAAGTGGCCAGTAAAGGAAATGAGCTTCAATCCCAGGACCCCTATTTACCAAAGGAGGAGCAAAGGCAAAAGCTGACAGTTGTATGTCTTCATGTAGTGAAATGCTGTCACATTTTCCTTTATGCAAAATTGGCAGTAAGAGTGGGCTGAGGAGAAAGATGATATATGTAGATGACAGATCATCTTTCTTATGCCACAGAGAAAAGGGACATTTCTTCATTCAGCCTAACAAGAAGAAGAAATTTCTGAAATACTTCATAAGTTTTTAATTTACCACTGTATATATTTATCATATATGTTACTACATCTCACAGGGACTCTTTCATCTTCTATAGCTTTAAACAGGTAGTTGAAGGCAAAGTATGACTAGAATGCCCTTGGAATTCTGTTTCATTCTCATAAGAAAAAAAAAGCCTCTGAACATCATTAAAGAAACAAGAATTAAAAAAAAAGAAAAGAAAGAAACATGTATCTATGTATTTGCCCATTTACTACTTGAAAGATGCTTCTACAAATGAACTGAAGAATCACCTTTTTTTTATTTTTTACTTTCTCACTATATAATAAGCATTATTCCTTAAGCATAGTCATTGTTTCTTCTTAGAAAACAGAGAACTCTGATCAAAGTTAATTTTAAACAGTCTAAATTGTCTTTGAGGAACTAACCTTAAGTTTATGTGTGTGATCTAATCCCCCCTTTTTTTGTTTGCCAATTGCTTCCTAAACTACAATGATTTTAAAGGTTGTATCCTGTCCCCTCCACATAGGAAAATATCATAAATTATAAAAACATATGGTGATACTTATGAGTTTCTCTTTTAAATTTTATTTCTTTTATTCAGGGCAACAATTTTTCATGATCTTTATCTTCATTAATCTGCTTCTACAGCAAAGCAACTTTTTAAAATTTAGATTTAAACACTGTGAACTGAATTAATTGCAATTAAAATTTCAGCTTCTTAATTACATTGCATTTACACAGTATCAATGGGTATGAAAAGCAAGATTTCTCAAATTATATACATTGAATATAATGCACTTTCTAAGCTTCAGCTGAAGACATTTATAATTTTATCAAACACTCATGATGAAATATTATACATTATTTTCACCCAAATATTTATGTCTTTATATATTTTATGTGTTTTATAAAATATGTATTCTATTTTAATTTTTTTTCTTTTCCATTGACTCCGTTGTTTGAAGACAAGGTACTTTATAAAAGAGAATTCATTTCATTTAACCTTTTTATTTCGGGGCAATTTTACATATGGAATGTATATTATTTCGCCTCCACTCCTTATTTATATCTCAATAAATTAATATCAACTATTCTTTGTCCTTACACTCCATTATTGAAATTTGCACAATTCATTCATATATCTATGTTCAATTAAGAATTATGCACTCTTACACAATAAAGACCCAGTTCTTTTCATTTATTTTCTAAGTTCTATGAAATTAAATAAGTAAACACATACATTTTCTGTGTGAACTTCACAGATGATTATTGGCTGATTACATACAGTCTACTTTAGAAAATGCTTCAAGCACTGTATCATTCATTATCTTTTAAAAGCAATAAAAATATTAACTGGAAACTTGGCATAAACCATTTTTAGTGCATCAGAAACTGTTTTCTTTAAGTTGTGCCCAATCCTGAAGACATTTCATATCTGTGCCATGATAGAAATCTTCTTTCTTGAAGCCTTTTCAACCAAGTTATTCTACTCTATTTTGAAAAACAATTTGAGCCTAATGTATTCTATGCATTCTGGGTGGTGACCTGGAGTGATACATTTAAGAGTTATCTTTAGTAAAACAAAAAATATGATTAGATCGCATTGTTCCTTCAGTCATTACTTTTGGCATATTGAAGCCAGTAGAACTCATAGCTCTCTTACTTTAATACTTTTCTTTCTTATCACATAGCCTACTCACTCTTCTGTTTAAAAAGAACTTGCTATATATATATAATTGTTTGCACAGGATGACTGAATATTTTTTATTAATTATAGTTTATTCACTTTGTATCCCCCCATAAGCCCCGCCCTCCTCCCCTCCCAGTCCCACCTTTCCTCCTCCTTCTTTGCACATGCCCCTCCCCAAGTCCACTGATAGGGGAGGTCCTCCTCTCCTTCCTTCTGTTCTTAGTCTATCAGATCACAACAGGAATGGCTGCATTGTCATCTTCTGTGGCCTGGTAAGGCTGCTCTCCCCTCAAAGGGAGGTGATCAAAGAACAGGCCAGTCAGATTATGTCAGAGGTAGTCCCTCTTCCCATTACTATGTAACCCACTTGGACACTAAACTGTCATGGACTACATCTGTGCAGGGGTTCTAGGTTATCTTCATGCCTGGTACTTGGTTGGAGTATGAGTCTCTGGGAAGACCCCTGTATTCAAATTTTCTGGTTCTGTTGCTCTCCTTGTGGGGTTCCTGACCTCTCCAGATCTTACTATTTCCCACTTCTTACATAAGATTCCATGCACACTGCCCAAAAGTTGGCCATAAGTCTCAGTGTCTGCTTTGATAGTCTGCAGGGCAGAGCCTTTCAGAGGCCCTCTGTGGCAGGTTCCTAGGTTGTTTCCTGTTTTCTTCTTCTTCTGATGTCTATCCTCTTTGCCTTTCGGCTTGGGAATAAGCGTTTTAGTCAGGGTCCTCTCTCTTAATTAGTTTCTTTAGCATGTTTGAAAGTTGTAGAAACAGAGCCTGAATCATTACTCGGCCTTGTTATCATTATTCACACTTGAGTTTGTAAGTATTAAAACAGAGATGGAGAAACTGGACAGATTTCCAGAACTCAATGCTTTTCTAAGAACATATGGCTCTTTAATTACCTGCCCCCAAGGGGGAAGCAGCATTACCAGGCCACAGAAGAAGACACTGCAGCCACTCCTGATAAGACCTAATTGACTAGGATCAGAAGGATGGAAAAGAAGACCTCCCCTATCAGTGGACTTGTGGGGCAGGCATGCAGAGGATGGAGGAAGGGAGGGATTGGGACGGGAGAAGGGAGGGAAACACAGGGGGGATACAAAGTGAATAAAGTGTAATTAATAAAGAATTAAAAAAAATAAGAATATGTGGCCAAAGCTAGGAGAGCTGATTGAAGCCAAACTCCTCAAAAATGAAACAACACAATATTGGATAACACACAATGAGCTGACACTATCATCCTATCTTCAGTCTAAAAAATGCCAGAACCTACTTCTTTCAGTTCTGTGAATAATCATCACATTGATAGGACCACACATACTAACCATTTGGTCTACCTGTAAAGAAATAAGCTTATCTACTGAAAACATGTTTGTTATTCTCACAAAAAAAAAAAAAACCTGAATAAAAGTTCAGTATCATATCTAGTAGTTGTTGAAATCCAAGCTCAGTGTTTTAGCTGCAATTCTGCTCAGATATGATTCCATAGATTCATACACAATCATGAGTGGATTTAATTCTTTTGATTACATTTCATTAAAATAACAGTTGTTGTTCAGATGTACTACTAATCATGTAAGAAAAATGGGTGAGAGGAAAGCATGGAGATAAACTACTAAATAGATTCTATTGCAAGAAAGTTCAGGCATTTGCACTTCTACGCTACGGAGTTTTTACCCATGAATCATTGCTGTATATATTTAGTCTTTTGTTGCACTTATTAAAATAACTGTTTTGCCAAGGTGCACAATCCAACTATGACGGTCTGAGGAATGCAAAAACACCCAGGTTCACTTCATTTTCACTTCATCTCCAGGCAGACATACAGCATGTACATTGGAATATCATGTAGGGACCCACACACTCTAGCACTGTATAAACAGACTCTTCTATTGAAATAAAGGAATGCTAAACTGACGTCAGCTAGATTAAAACACAAGTGTTCTGATTTGTGGAAGCTAGTGATGATTTTTTGCCAATAACATTCTTATTTTTATGTGCATTTTCACAAAGATGAAAAAAAATGCTTATTTGTTTGTTATTTCAACCCTTCATCAGGATGTTTTCTGAAGTAGTCTGTGTGGAAGAGGTTGGTACCCAACACAAATTAGAGCCTCCTTAAAATGACTCTACTCTCAAATAATTTTGTTTTCAAAAGGCCAAGCCTCTTGGGTAATGACTAATTTTCTCCTGATGATTAGTAATCACAATTTTGTGGAATGGCAGCTTTCAGTAACTTTCTCCCCCTGAATAAAAGAATATATTTTGAATTGAGACCCTGAAACGTTTATTTCTTCTAAACATTTTTCTAGTAAAGTGAACAATATATGATTATAAATCATTTTACATGAGAAAATTAACAATATCTGTAAGTATTTTTTAATAACATTTTAATGCCAAAATTAATTAGAACTTGAAAAAGTATTTTCCAAATTTTTTTTCTATATCAAAAGCAAAACAGTTCTATATTTTCATTTGAGTGTTTGGACTTATATATCAAACTTTGGAAAGTGGTGTCATTTTCTATTTTCCTGTTGATTCAGTATTTGTTGTGCTCTGTGGTACTGTAAAGTGATTTGCTGTTTTATGTCCATAACATTAGTATTCTTATCACTCTCTGCACATTTGTGGCTACTCTCAGACTGTCAGCCAATTTCCATGTAGGTAGAAGTCAGTTTCTACATCTATTTTGAAATCTTGAGTTCATCTGTGATTAATAAAGAGATGCAAAAACAAAAAACAAACAAACAAAACTAGTGGATTTGGAATAGCACGAGATTGAGAATACATCATTTTCCTTCCATGCTCCAGGCTCTATATGATGTGAGATTGGTTAAAAATATGAGCTGTGAATTTTGTGACTCAGTAGAAATTTAACACTGTCAAGATCACTTAACTTTTCTGGAGCATAGTTCCAAAGCTTACAAAATATAAAGATAAAACAATTTATCATTTTTTTCATTTTTGTATTAATTAATTCAATTTACATTTCAGTCATAGGCCCCTTTGTCCTCTCTTCCTGGTTGCACCCTCCCTCCTGCATCTCCCCTTCTTTATTCCTTATACTGGGGGAACCCCCCTGCCAGACACCCCAGCTCATCTATTCACTCTAAGGACTGAGTTCAGTCTTTCTCCCCTGTGGCCTGGTAGGGCAGCCCCATGAGAGGAAGTGATAAAAAAGCAGGCAACAACATTCATGTCAGAGATATCTCCCAGTCCCCTAACTAGTGAACCCACAAGAAGCCTAAGATGACTATCATCTACTTATAAGTTGAGGACCTAGATCCAGACTATGCACTGTCCTTGGTGGGTGCTTCAGACTCCATAGCCCCTTCTGAGCCCAGGTTGATTGGTTTTGATGGTCTTGTGGTGCTTTTGTCACCTCCAGGTCGATTTATCCTTCCTCCCTCTTTCCAGTAGACTCCCTGTGGTTCTTCCAATGTTTGGCTGTGAGTTTCAGTATCTGTTTGGAACCATTGCTGGGCGGAGCCTCTAAGAGGACAACTCTGCTAGGCTCCTGTCTGCAAGCATATCAGGGTATCGTTAATAGTGATAAGGGTGGCTTTCTTCCATGGGGTGGGTCTTAGTGTTAGGTCCGGCATTGGTTGGACATTCCCTCAATCTCTTCTTTATCCTTTCTATCTTTTTCGCTGCAGGTTTTGTAGGTAGGGTAAGTTTTGGATTGAGGTTTTTGTAAGTGGTGTGGGAATCTTCTCTATCTACTGTGAGTCTTGTAGACAGACACCTAGATTGAGGGTGTCTTTGGTCTCCTTAACCTCTGCTACTAGGAGTCTTAGCTAGAGTCCCCCTCATTTCCTCCCAGAGGCCTGTTCTGGTCTCAGTCTGCAGCTTGTATCTCTGCAGCAATTCATCATTTTGCATTGTGGTAAAAATAATAACATGAGACACGCCTTTAATTTATTTATTTCTGCTGTAGTAGTAATGACAGTTGATTTCAAGATCTTTTCATTTTGAATATTTGAAACTTTATCCCAGTGAGTATCAAATCCCTATTTACCACAGTTCATTTTTAATGTCTCTTGTACATCTGAATTTCATTTTTGACAATTTTAAATAAATTTTAAAAGCAACATTTTAATCCAATAATATTTACTTAGCGCATATATTTGTGTATGATACCATTTTAGACAAATTAAGAACATAACCTTCCAGATTTCTTAAAATTTCGACAGCTGATTCTTATTTAACCAATGATAGAGTGAGGTGAAAACACAGGCAGAATGCAGTTATACCAGCAGGCAATGATGAAATGGACCAGTTGGCAGTCCAGAATGCTTGCCACTTGTAAACTCATGTGTCTACACATTCTGTTTAAAAGATTTCATTGGCTTACAAAGTCATGGCCAGAATTTATCATTCTATTTCTATTTCTTTCCTATTATAAAATGCATATTATTGAGAATTTTAGAAAAAATACAACATAATTTCTATTGGATAAAGTTATATCAAAGTGCATTTTTCCTATGAAATTAAATTGGAATGATAGATTTATTATTAAAGCAATCAGACCCCCTTAGACATCTGTCTCTTTAAAAATGGCTGTAGAGTTAGCTAGTGCACAATTTGTATTTATTTTTTATTTCCGCAAACTTAAATGACTAACTCCTGCTTTCTTGCTTTTATAAAATTTGCCTAAGTGGGGTCTTTGGAACAATATAGACACAGGAAACACAGTTAAAATGAGGTGCAGGCTAGTATCATGATGAAAAGCATACACCCTGGTGTTGAATAATTTAGACTGGAGTTCGAACTTGGACATTTCCTAGCAACTTATTTTGCTAGCTACTAATTTACGCGTTTTATCTCTTAGTTTTTTCATCACCATACTGAAGATGTTGGTGGCTTAACATTATGATGATAGACTAAGAGAAAACTGACACTTAAAACATGTCTTAACACCAGTTATTACTCCTAGACGTGTGTTTTTCATCTGAAGATTGCTGACACTATCAATAGAATGGGAAATGTGTTTAGAGAGGAAGAGATTGAATTCTTTTTCAAAATTGATTGTGCAAGATAGCTCCACCAGCATGACAATCTTTGGATTATTTGCTCTCAAGTTTTGTAAATTTGTAAAATGCCTTACATCAAACATAAGTTTTTATAACTAAATATCTAGGTAGTCTCTAAGCAAACAAAAACAAAAACACATTGTTTAAAGTGAGAAGAACTTAATCTAATAGTTAGCACTTAACTTTTGTATAAAATGAATGCAAATAGAAATGCAAAATTAGAACAATAATTATGCAAGATTTAGGTTGAAGCCTATTTTGAAGTTTGAAGCTTTGCCATGATAGCAAATGACTATGAGATGCACACAATTATGTTTAGGATGGCAAATGTTCAAGAAAAAAAGTGGGTTCATGATCACCTCTGGTCTTATGTTTCACTAATAAGATTGAGAATTAACTAAGTCTAAGTAAAGGAAACCAAAACAGAGAGTCCTTGTGTTGAATTCACACAGGGAAAGTAACAAATAAAGGCTCAAAAACTGTAGCAGTCCAGATATTGAAACAAAGCGTTTTATGTACAGTTCCTTTAATCTGGGGAGGTAGAGAGACAAATGGAGACAAAGATTTCTGAACTGTGTTATATATTAATAGTTCATTGGAATACTGATGGAACTTCATACGAAATATTTGGGGAATTAGAAAGGCTTATGGATTATCACTCATGTTAGAAAACTGGTGATGCACAGACATTCTATAATAAAGGGTACTATGAGAAAGTGTAGTATATAGGATACTGCAACTCACCCAACACACAGAAGCTAGCCTTTGATTACAGCAAGCTTCAAATCTCATAGGTAGAGACAGTTTGAACCTAATCCAATCACTTCTATGGCATTATGTTAAGTGTAATGATAAGAACATTTTCAACATTAAACCCCAGAAGGTCCCAGAGGAATCAAAGTTACTTAATGATGTTCTCTTCATAGCAGAAGCTCACTTCAACTTTCTCCTTTATCATTTCACCCATTACATCTTCTTTTAATGACTATAAAATTAAGAAGAATCGAAATTCTTTTTAAAATTATTTTTGTTTTATTAATTACATTTTATTCACTTTGTATCCCCCCCAAGCCATCTCCCTCCTCCCCTCCCAGTCCCACCCTCCCTCCCCCTTCTTCACGAATGCCCCTCCCAAGTCCACTGACAGAGAGGTCCTCTTCTCCTTCCTTCTGATCTTAGTCTATCAGATCACATCAGGAGTGTCTGCATTGTCATCTTCTGAGGCCTGGTAAGGCTGCTCCCCCCCTCTGGGGGAGGTGTTCAAAAAGCAGGCCAATCAGATTATGTCAGAGGCAGTCCCTCTTCCCATCACTATGAAACCCACTTGGACACTGAACTGTCATGTGCTGCATCTGTGCAGGGATTCTAGGTTATTTCCATGAATAGTCATTGGTTGGAGTATGAGTCTCTGGGAAGTTCCCTGTGTTCAAATTTTCTGGTTATGTTGCTCTCCTTGTGTGGTTCCCATCCTCTCCAGCTCTTACTATTTCCCACTTCTTACATAGAAATTCTTTTTTACAATTTATTTTTTATTAATTACAATTTATTCACTTTGTATCCCAGCCCCCTCCCTCATCACTTCCTAGTCCTTCTGTCCTTCCCTCTTCTCCTCCCATGCCCCTCCCCCAGTCCACTGCTAAGAGAGAAATTTGTGTTGGGTGTTTCTTTTAGGTCATTTTAGAATTTAAAGTGGAGGAAGTACAGTCAGATAACAATGACTCAAGTCATTCTATCCCTTTTCACCTCTGAAATTAAAATTTTCTCAGTACTACATCCTTCTCATCATGGGAACCAGGCATTATTCATTTGCATAGAGGATATAGCAGAGTTTGACTAAAAAAGATCATTATCTCCTGGATGTATTTGAGCCATAAAGCTGATATGGATCACAGAGTCTTCTAAGCTCTATTCAAAGTGGATTTTCTCAGATGAGATACTAAAAGTCATTAAATCAAGTTTTACAAGGATTGAGATCTTCCTACAAGAATGAAATCTTCAACTCATATAGACATATAACAGGATAAACCTACTAAAATCTGTACATCTAAAGAAACTAATCAAGAAAGAGGACCCTCACTAAAACACTCAATCCCCATCCCGAAAGGCAAAGAGGATGGACATCAGAAGAAGAAAACAGGAAACAACCTAGGAACCTGCCACAGATGGCCTCTGAAAGGCTCTGCCCTGCAGACTATCAAAGCAGACGCTGAGACTTATGGCCAACTGTTGGGCAGTGTGCATGGAATCTTATGTAAGAAGTGGGAAATAGTAAGATCTGGAGAGGTCAGGAACCCCACAAGGAGAGCAACAGAACCAGAAAATTTGAATACAGGGGTCTTCCCAGAGACTCATACTCCAACCAAGTACCAGGCATGGAGATAACCTAGAACCCCTGCACAGGTGTAGCCCATGGCAGTTTAGTGTCCAAGTGGGTTACATAGTAATGGGAAGAGGGACTGCCTCTGACATAATCTGATTGGCCTGCTCTTTTATCACCTCCCCCTGAGGGGAGAGCAGCCTTATCAAGCCACAGAAGATGACAATGCAGCCACTCCTGATGTGATCTGATAGACTAAGATCAGAAGGAAGGAGAGAAGGATCTCCCCTATCAGTGGACTTGGGGAGAGGCATGCATGAAGAAGGGAGAGGGAGGGTGGGAATGGGAGGGAAGGAGGGAGGAGCTTTTGGGGGGATACAAAGTGAATAAAGTGTAATTAATAAAATAAAATAAAATTAAATTAAAAAACAAATAAATAAAAATTTAAAAAGTAGAAAAAAGAGAAAAACTTTTTTTTTAATTATTTTTAGCTAAATTATAATTGTAGCCAGATGTGGAATTATTAACAATTTTCAAAAGAAATTTCTACTCAGGTATGCATTTACCTACATGTAATATCTATATATACACATTACACTTCATATAAATATGTATTTACCTTTACATATATGTTAATGTTTATTGTACTTTATAAGATACTCATATATATATATATTTATCAATTCATGGAGATACTTGCTCTTATATGTATACTCATGGTAAGCAAATATGATGGAAAAATATTTTTGATGACTTTTCTCAAACTGGTTTACTAGAGATCTCTGTATTAGAAAATGTAATAATAAAGATAATAACAGCAATGCTTTCAAAGATAAAAAAGTCTACTTGCTTAGTCTAAAGTTTAAGTTTGTATATCAACTTAACCCTCAGATTGCAAATGTTATATCAAAAACATCATTGACCTTGCATTGAATTTATGAATTAATTTGGGCATCAATCACATCCCTGTACTACTGAGAATCTCCCTTCAGAAACATCATGACCAATTTATGTCTTTAGTATGACTAAAGTTGTGGATTTGGTGAATGTTGTTTTGTTTGTTTTCATGGGTGTTTCAACTATTACTCTCTTTTTTATTTCAAGTTCATATTATTATTTGAGACTCTGTGTCTTACTATATTTTACTTACTATATTTTAACTGGTTGTTGCTAAGGAATAATAAATTTCACAGTTGTACAAAAAATGAAATCTTCAGAGATATGTGCAATTTTTTAAGTAGGTAATAACCTGGCATAGTGGCACATACCTTTTATCCCAGCACTTGTGAGGCAGAGAACAGCAGAGTTATGTGTGTCTGAGACTAGCCTGGCCTATAACGTGAGTTCTCAGACAGCCAGGGTTGTTACATAGAGAAACCTGTTTCAAGAACCAAAATTACCTATCTACCAACCTACCTAAATACCTGCCAAATTAACTAAGAAACTACTTAAATATCTGAATAAATAACTAGATAGGTGATAGAATGGATAGATAGATGATAGTAGGTTGAGTTGGAACTTCACATAAATTATACTGTATAGCATCTCTTCCTGCCATGAAGCATCTTTGTAATACATAAACGACCAAACCTTGATTTGGGATCCTCACAGTAATGTGCTTGTGTTCCTACTTCCATCATAACATCCAAATTTTTATTATATGTTATTATTCAATTAATTTATCTTTTATTTTTTTTGCACATATGTCTGTGTGTATTTTGGCGTCCATGTATTTTTGGAGGCTACAGATTAATGTATTATGGTTTCACTCTATTGCTTTTCACTCTGTTTGACATGGAATCTCACCCTGAAGCTAGAGTTCATCAATTTGGCTAGACCTGATGACCAACACTTCTCACAGATACTCCCACCCCTGCGTCTCCAGTGCGGGGGACACAAACGCTTCACCATGACTGGTTGTTACATGGGAATCAAGTCAGGTCCTCATGCTTGTGCTGTAAATAGATCACCAGTCTTAACGTACTATGTTCAAAGGCGTGGTCATCTTATCCTGGCACCTCGGGATGTTTTTCACATGGTAGATGCTCAAAATGTGCTGTTGACTTAATTTTCCATACTGAGTCACTGAATCAATTATAACACGCAGTACTCAGTCAGATGGAAAAGAACTTCATGTGATTTTAAAGGGTCAATGACATGTAGGTAAAAAAGATGGA
Organism: Psammomys obesus; assembly: GCF_907164565.1. Lineage (NCBI taxonomy): Eukaryota > Metazoa > Chordata > Mammalia > Rodentia > Muridae > Psammomys > Psammomys obesus. The sequence goes on from NW_026592666.1 coordinate 3,873,531, forward strand.
TTTGTTTGTAGAGTGACATTTGATGTCAAGGAGCACAAACATCATGAGTTTTTGCTTAATCATCAAAGTTGCTTCTTGGGAAAGACAAAATCTGGCTAAGATTAAAAGTTGTTTTTTTATTTTAATTAATTCATTGCTTTCAGTGCTGAAAATTGAGCCCAGAGCCTTACACTTGCATGAAAAATACTTTGCCTTCAAGCTCACTAACCACCTCAATTGACTGGTAGGTTTAAAATAGTATAATCAGTATTTTCAAAGATGTCCTCACAATTTGAAGTGTTTAGAAAATTGACAAAGCCTTCAAGCACACATATACATACAGGTAAAACACCAATTTATATAAAAAGTAATTATTATTATTATTATTATTATTATTATTATTATTGAAAGTTGATTTGCTATTCAGGTTCAGAGGTAGAGTCCATAAGATGAGATGCTTGGCAGGAGACAGCTCAAGCAGGAAGCTGAAAGTTCACACCTTCAAACTTTTTTTTAAACTTTTATTAATTATACTTTATTCATTTTGTATCCCCCCATAAGCTCCTCCCTCCTCCCCTCCCGATACCACCCTTCCCCCTTTCTGCATGCATGCCCCTCCCCAAATACACTGATAGGGGAGGTCCTCCTCTCCTTCTTTCTGATCTTAGTCTATCAGTTCTCATCAGAAGTGGCTGCATTGTCAGGGTTCTAGGTTATCTCCACGGATAGTCCTTGGTTGGAGAATGAGTCTCTGGGAAGTTCCCTGTGTTCAAATTTTCTTGTTCTGTTGCTCTCCTTGTGGAGTTCCTGTCCTCTCCAGCTCTTACTGTTTCCCACTTCTTACATAAAATTCCATTCACTCTGCCTGTCAGTTGGCCATCAGGCTCAGCATCTGCTTTGATAGTCTGCAGGGCAGAGGCTTTCAGAGGCCCTCTGTGGCAGGATCCTAGGTTGTTTCCTGTTTTCTTCTGGCTTTCAGAGGCCCTCTGTAGCAGATTCCTAGGTTGTTTCCTGTTTTCCTTTTCTTCTGATGTCCATCCTCTTTGCCTTTCAGGATGGAGATTGAGCATTTTTATTTAGGGTCCTCTCTTTTGCTTAGTTTGTTTAGATGTACAGATTTTAGTGGGTTTATTCTATGTTGTATGTTTATATGAGTGAGTACATACCGTGTGTGTCTTTTTGCTTCTGGGACAACTCACTCAGTATAATCCTTTCAAAGTCCCACCATTTACCTGCAAATTTCATGATTTCCTTATTTTTCATTGCTGAGTAATACTCCATTGTATAGCTGTACCACAGTTTCTGCATCCATTCTTTAGTTGAGGGGCATCTGGGCTGTTTCCAGCTTCTGGCTATTACAAATAAAGCTGCTACAAACATGGTTGAGCAAATGTCCTTTTTGTGTACTTGAGCCTCCTTTGGGTATATGCCTAGGAGTGGTATGGCTGGATCTTGAGGAAGCGCTATTCCTAGTTGTCTGAGAAAGCGCCAGATTGATTTCCAGAGTGGTTGTACAAGTTTACATTCCCACCAGCATTGGAGGAGGGTTCCCCTTTCTCCACAACCTCTCCAGCATATGTTGTCCCTTGAGTTTTTCATCTTGGCCATTCTGATGGGTGTAAGGTGAAATCTCAGGGTTGTTTTGATTTGCATTTCCCTAATGGCTAATGAGGTTGAGCATTTCTTTAAGTGCTTCTCTGCCATTCGATATTCCTCTACAGAGAATTCTCTCTTTAGCTCTGTTCCCCATTTTTTAAGTGGATTACTTGGTTTGCTGCTTTTCAGCTTGTTTAGTTCTTTATATATACTGGATATGAGTCCTCTGTCAGAAAAAGGGTTGGTGACGATTCTTTCCCAATCTGTAGGCAGCAGTCACTGAGCCTTGCACGGGCCCCTATTTTAACTTTCAATCAACAAGGTGAGGAATCAATGATTCTTTAAGGGAAATAATTCTCTGCTTCAATAGGTTTGGCTGCCAGGAAATGTTTTCCCTATAGTCTGGGCAAATTTTACTTTGAAAATTTAATCCCATTAGTTTTAGTTTTGATTTAAAACCATGTGAATGTTCTCTTTGCCTTTGAGCAGCCAGACACATAAACACTTAAGGTAAGCACTGGGTTTTGCTTTTTCCTTTTAGTTTCCAGGCATTTTATCGCACATATTGGGGTTTTATTTCCCCACCCCCGCTTTTTTTTTAAAGCTCTACTACCTCATACATCTCAGAACTATTTAAACCTATTTTTCACCTTAGATTTCAGTATTTTTAGCATCTTTTTATTGTCATCCCCAGTGGTGTTCCTTCGTGAGGGAACTAGTGAGCTATTTGTTCCTGTTCTAAAGCCATGACTAATGTTCTGTGTAATAAAATTCTAACAATAATCTTTACGTTGTTCTCTAGAAGCTTCCTCGCAGCTATGCCCTTTGTAGTATCACGAGTTACCTTCCACACACGTTCTTCAGTTCCTTAGTTTCCCAAGTGATAGAATTGTGCAGAAAAGTTACACAACAGGTTCACAATTCATGCCATGTGACTGGTTCCACGTGGGAGGTTTATTGAGGGAAGTGGAAGGGAAAGGAAAGGGAGAAGGGGGAAGGGAAAGGGGAAAGGAAGGGGTCACAGAAACCATCTCTGGGCAAGCCAGAGAGAAAGAGAGAGGAGGAGCTTTGAATTCTCTTATAAGGTGACCCAGAGCATGTGCAGGTGGTTCCAGGTGGTCCATAGGTGGCTTCACAGATGCCTGATATCCGGTTTGTCAGGTCCCTTGGGGCTGGCCATAGAGATGCCTGCTTATGGATCCCAACATCAAGTATGCTAAGACGAAGATATGCAAACCTCCCACAACATATCAGATGGGGGCTCAGTGTTGAAAGAGGGGGGGAATTAGAATCTTTTCTGTTTCGGTATTATTGTCTTAGTATTTATAATTCATAACTCTTAAACCTTGTTCCAAAAGAAACAACAATTTCCTGAAAATGGCACAGTTGTCAGATCTGTGGGGCTGTGTTCTGGAGTCGTAGGCTAAAGATGAATAAATCTTAGCATATGATTATTCCTATTCACATCACTACCCTAAATTTCCAATCTTGATCATAGGGGGCTGAAGGTGACCAGGAAAGGATACCCCCATGTTCTAATCCCTGTCTGCAAATATCAGATCATTTAGGGATGCAGACACTGAAAGTATAGTATGAGGTTAGTATGAGGAGATTATTGTGAGTTAGTTATTTAAATGACAATTTACTCATCATAAGAAATGTAGAGAGGAGCACTGGCCAAGTAGAGTTAGGGTGTACACATACCGGGCAGAACCTGTGGTCCTTTTTAAGCCATGAACTGTTAGCAGTACCCAACACAAAAAGAAGCAGTCCTAGAAGGACTCCACCAAGGCTTCAACTGTTAAGACTTTTTCTCTCCAGAACTCAAGCCAATGTATTTACTCTGTTTCATTATGCTTAATGTGTGATAAATTGCTGCCAGGATCTAAGGAAATGAATAAAGCACTGAACATTGGCACTTCTTTGAATTATTTGATCATGTAGGTGTCTCTAGTTTGTTCATGAGATGACAAATTAAAATCTTTCTTAACTTACTTTGCCAGAATTTTGTGAGATACATGTTGAAGCTTTTACCATTGTGATTGTAAATGAACTGGTTTTGCTTTTTAGGGATAAGATAGAAATGTGGGTTAGTTAAATGAATAGCTAGGGAGGAGTGGGATACCACAGCAAATGAGATGCCTGGAACATATGCAGAAGAGAGAAGATTGCTGAAACTTAGCTGTTCTTCAAAGGGAAAGTGGGACGGAGCTCTGTCATTAATTACTAATTTTGTACATTATATGTCAACAATTTGAATTGCAATTCAAGGTCTATATTTCAATGGCAAAGATGATTGTATCCTGATTTGTCTTGTTTGGTTGTTGTCTTGGGGTGGGGAGCTTTCTTTTCTGAAGAGAAACAAAGAAGTGGATCTGGGGTAGAAGGGAGGTAAGGCATAGCTGCAAAGAGTAGAACAAGGGCACACTGTGTTCAGGATGTATTACGTGACAGGAGAACATACTTTCAATTAAAAAATTAACATTTTCCTAATAAAACACTCTAACACATTATCAACACATTTCCATACATTTAAACGGTTTTGTAGAATGACAGGAACCTCAAAGAGAACAAACAAAAACAAACTGAAAATCCTGTTAAAATTAGTTTCACATGATTCAAGAAGCCAAACTTAAAAAAAAAAAAAAAAGCCAAATTATCAATCTGGGCTTGCCTTCTTAAAATAATAATAATGATGATAATACATCAAAGTACATGTGTGTTTGTGGATCACACATATGTCTTCACATTCACGTGTGGTCAGAGGGCAACATGTAGGAATTGATTCTGTTTTTTCATCATATGAAGGTACTTTCCTTCCACAATGTGGCTGCAGAAAATTTAACCCAGGCAACTTGGACTGGGGACAAGCATCCCCTTTCCCACTGAGTCCTTTCTCTGTCTCCTTGACTACTTTCTTTTATTTTTTAATTAATTATTTTTATTTTTATTAATTACAGTTTATTCACTTTGTATCCTCCCTGTAGCTCCCTCCTTTCTCCCCTTCCAATCCCATCCTCCCAACCTCTTCCTCACCTGTGCCCATCCCCCAGTCCACTGATAAGGGAGGTCCTCCTCTCCTACCTTCCTACCCCAGTCGATCAGGTTCCATCAGGAGTGGCCTCACTGTCTTCCTCCTTGGCCTGGTAAGGCTGCTCCCCACTCAGGGGGAGGTGATCAAAGAGCAGGCCAATCAGTTCCTGTCAGACACAGTCCCTGTCCCCATTACTGTGAACCCACCTGGACACTGAACCGCCATGTGCTACCTCTGTGGGTAGGCTCCAGGGCCACCTCCATGAGTGGTCGTTGGCTGGAGCATCATTTCCAGAAAATACCACTGTGCCCAGACCCCCCTGGATGCATTGCTCTCCTTGTGGAGCTCCTGTCCCTTCCAGGGCTTTCATCTCCCACTTCTTTCATAAGATTCCCTGCACTCTGGCCAAAGATTGGCTATGAGTCTCAGCATCTGCTTTGATACCCTGCAGGGTAGAGCCTTTCAGAGGCCCTCTGTAATAGGTTCCTGTCCTGTTCCCTATTTCTCCCTCCTCGGATGTCCATCTTCTTCGACTTTCTGAATGGGGATTGAGCATCTTAGACAGAGTCCTCCTTCTTGATTAGCTTCCTTAGGTGTACAGATTTTAGCATGTTTATCCTATATTTTATGTCAGCTATAATACTCCTAGGCATATATCCGAAAGATGCTCAAGTATGCAACAAGGACTATCTTCTTTACTTCCTTCCTTCTCACTCTCTTCCAACCACCCTGCCATCTTTCCTATTTCTTTTTTTGCCTCTCTTTCTTCTCTGCTTTATTTCATTTTTATTTGTTCTGCTTCTTTCTTTTAGCAGAATTTCAACTGCCCTTTCTTTTCTGTGTATTTTAGAAATTGAAGCATTTGCATATAGGATATAATCTGTCATTAAACAGCAATTAAATTTACTTGTCCAAGTTAAAAAGTGACTTGATAGGCATTGCTCAAAACGAGGGGGGGTGCCCTTATTTTCAGACAAGGCAACTGCAGACAAGAACTAAGGGCAAGTACAATAACCTGGTGCTGCACAGTAGTGCTCCCAGGGATGGAGCAGGCAGCTTTTATTCTAAGTTGTGGAAATTAGGACACCATTAATAAATTCCACCAATCTTAGCTCAAAGCATAAAAAAAAATAAAAATAAAATAAAAAACAGCTGGCATGATTATGGGAAAAATACAAATTACTAGAAACACTGAAAAAAATGCAAAATGTACAACAGATAAAAACATCATTTTAGGCAGGAAGATGCTTGGTGGAAGTACATTAGACACGAGAATTTTGTGTGTGGGAGGCATTCATAACAGTGAGCTTCTTCCAAGAGACTCTGTTAGAAAAGGAAATGTCTGTGAAAATAAATGAGAGTCTGATAGGAGCAGAGGGATTGAGTGATCACACCCCAGGTGGGCGTGATAATTTCTGTGAATCGTCTATGAGATCATTTGTTCATCTGTAAAAATTTATGCTTACCAGGAGGTTGGGGAATTCAAGATGTTTAAGAAGATTTGGGTCTGTTGCTATAGGGAATCAAATACAGGATCAACAGTAAAGTTTGAATGACTTACATTTCTAATGAAATCAGTCAGTTGAAAGTCGTTTTCCCCCTTAGGCATGCACTTTTACCCAGAAAAGAGAGAAGGAAATAGTGAGTGAGATTTACCAGAGATGGAATTCTGGAAGAAAATGTGGACCCTGAAGGAGGCATTAGAGATACAATGAAAAAAACCTTTCAAACAACTGAACAGGAAGTTGTAACTGTTTTGAAAGAAAAATGAAATCAGATGGGGATGATGGCCACAGGCATGATAGGAAATGGAGACATCAAAGGCAGGGGTATCACATCAAGGGATAATTAGTTTTTCTGTGCAGATTGGAGGACCAGAAAACGACACTTGAAGCAGTGGTCAGAAACTCCAGACCAGAGAGAAGCACATTCAAGAGAAGCATAAATAAGTTGTGGAGTTTGGCAATCTTTAGAAGTATGAGTCCTCAAATTGAGGGTGTTGATAGGCAAAGGAGAGAATGAGGCAGTGAATCCGGGTATGAAACAAGCCCCCAGAGCTTTTCAAGCAGGGAGTATCAGGAAAGTAGGCGTCATGAACTACCCATACCCCAGTTAGCATTTCTGTTATTGTTATCACCCAAGGTCCTGTTAACAATCCAAAACTTTCACTGGTTCAGCAGTCTAGATATAGACAGATTCATTTCTTTGGTCCATTGCCATTGACCTGCTTAAAGTGAATAGACATTAGTTCACAACTCCACAGGAGAAGTTTACACTGTTTCAAGTGTTTAAATGGAACAGAATAACAGACAAATTGGGAATGTAATTTCATAAGACGGAAAATTTAAGCAGGGGTCAATTTCTCCAGTTGTGTTTCAGGTCAGAGAGAAATGAAATCTTCCAACGTGATGCTGGAGTCTGAGTGTCAGGCTCAATGACAGAAGTCATTAAGCCGAAAATTTTGATTAAGCATAAAAGCAGTTGAAAGGCTTCCTCTTGGAGTAATGAATTCTACACCATGGAAAGAATATAGTTATTTCATATGATTTGGTTAACTGAAGAGCAGAATTGTTCTGGCCATGGAGTGTTTTAGAAATGCAGATTTTTGACTCCTCCCAGAAATTGAATTTTGATAATTTGCACTTTAACAACACTTGCTTGTGACTATTAGATGACTATTACAGTACTGAGCTAGAAGATATTTTCCCACTGAGAAGGTAGGTGGGAGTACAACCTCTGAACTGTTTGTTATATGTTCAGACTGCAGGGAATTGCCTTTTTTGTTTACCTCTGTCATTCAGGTTCCAAAGGGAAACAGGGCTGCTCAAGCACTGATGTTTTTGCTTCAATTGCTTTTGTGATACTGTTTTTTTAAATTTTTTATATTAATTATAGTTTATTCACTTTATATCCCAGCTGTAGGCCCCTCCTTCATCCCCTCCCAATCCTAGCCTCTTTCCCTCTTCTCCTTCCATACCCCTATCCAAGTCCACTGATAGGGGACTTCATCTGACGCTAGCCTATCAGGTCTCATCAGGACTGGCTACCGTTGTCTTCCTCTGTGGCCTGGTAAGGCTGCTCCCCCATTAAGGGGAAGTGATCAAAGAGCCAGCCACTGAGTTCATGTCAGAGACAGTCCTTGTTCCCCTTACTAGGACATCCACTTGGATACTGAACAGCCATGGGTTACAGCTGTGCAGGGGTTCTAGGTTATCTCCATGAAAGGTCTTTGGTTGATTCAGTCCCACAAAAGAACCCTGGGCCCAGATTTCTTGGTTCTGTTGATCTTCTTATGGAGCTCCTCTCCTCTCCAGTTCTTTCTATGTTGCCCTTCTTTCATAAGATTCCCTGCACTTTGCCCAAAGTTTGGCTATGAGTCTCAGCATCTGCTTTTGCAGAGACATCACTTCAATATTCACTCACACAGTCAGAAGAGTTATATGCTACATTTCAAAGTAACCTTGTGTTTCATAAATGGTGCAACTAAAATGTGCTAACAGTGGGTCGAGAACAGCATCAGCAACGGCATTTGACAGGACTTGTTTCTAGCTTTCCAGTCCCAGAGTCTTAGTTGATTATTAGTGTTGGGTCTTGGGCTGTCACAGTGGATGTTTTTCTCTGGTGAGAATTCATTTTTCTGGGCTTGTAGATGTGTTCTTGGGATAGACTCACAGGCAGAGACCCAGTGCTTTCGTGTTGTTGTCTTTCTCTTTCTCTACACACTCCATTTGTTTTCGCTTACTTTTATTACTGGCATTGTCCAAGCCCTTGAGTTTTCTTTCTGAGAAAATTGGTCTTGTTTTGGTTCTGAAAACAGGGCTAATTGTGGTAGTGATTCATCTATTAGCAGTGAAAATACGTTGATAAACTGTGATAGTAATTATATTTTGTTGTTGTTGAGAAAGAACATTCCTTGAATTTCTTTGCCTCCAAATGGAAAGAATTTTTAATTAACATAAACACGATACAGCTTCTCTGTAACAGGGAAACATCATAGAAATGAATAAGGCTCTTAGCTACAAACCCCTTATGACTTGATATTGTTTTGTATGTGCACAATAACTGGTTTGTATTAAAAAATCCCCACTGTCAGCAAAGACATATCACAGTTTACAAAGCCTCCATTCCAAAGGGAGAATTATCAGTACTTGAAAAAGTAGCTGATTTATGACAAGCGGCAATACCCAAGAACTCTTGGTTTTTGTGTCAAAACAATGAGAAAAATTTTGAAACTTGTTAGTTTCTTGAGTTTGCAAGAGATTTGCTCTTTGTGATGGACAGTGTCCTGGTGGCTAAGATGGAGGTCTTCTGAGGTCCAATCAGCTTTTGTCTAACAGTAACTCTATCATTGACAAAAACCACATACAGTGCATTTGTCCTGGCAGAACAGAACACACATCTATGTGGGCTCAAACATGAGAACACTATCAAAATTTGATTTCTCTGTTTGATTGATAACTTCAAACAAACAGTTCTTTTTGTCTTAATTTGTTGCTCAGCCTCTGTGAGATACTTATCTGTCCTTCTCATAGATGCCTGCCTAATGTTTTATTCTATGTGAAAAATAAACTTGGACATCTACTTAAACATTATGGAAAAATAATCAACAATAATCTTTTATAGCATAAAAAATACCTATGGTACTTATTCATTCATTCATTCATTCACTCAAGTTGGGATAGTTTAATGTAGCAAGGACAGGCTTCAAACTATGTAGCTTTGAACTTGTAATATTTCTTTTTTTTTTTTTTTTTTTTTTTTTTTTTTTTTTTTTTTTTTAGTTATGAAGATAAGAAATGAAACGTTTTGAAATCTTGTTGGTTAACTGGCATTCCTTTGGGTTTTGAAAATTTAAAACATGTTCTTCCTTGTTTACAAATTGTTCCTTTCCTAGGAATTATGATCCCGTTGTTGCTATTTCTTACGCAGTTTTAATTGTAACAGTTTCTTCTTCTTCTTCTTCTTCTTCTTCTTCTTCTTCTTCTTCTTCTTCTGATTCTATTTAAATTATTTCATCCTATGTATAGTAGTATCTTTTCTAGACATATGGCTTTCTAACTTTCTCTTTGGTTCCTGATATGCAAGGAAGCCAAAATTGAAAGTGTAGGCCTCCTGAGACTGGAGTTACAGATGTTTGTGCTACCATGTGGTAGGGAATCAAATTCAGGTCTCCTGAAAGAACAGCCTATGCTGTAACCACTATGCACCCCAGTTCAGTGTTCTTTTGCCAGTCATATTTTCAGACTTACATTTTTTTCCTCCTGGTTCTTGTCTGGAATTCTTTCATCTCAGTACCTTCATGGTGCTGAAACCCCACTCCTCCCCTGGGCCACTCACCTCAAGGCACTTACCTCAGTCTTATGTATTTCTTCATGACATTTTCCCTCCTGGCCTGGTAGAGGCAATTTTTGTCAAGTTTCATCATCTATAACCAAGTCATTTTTCCATCCCTGCTCCTGGCATGTGAGCTTGTTAACTTGTCTAGTGACGTCTCATATATAGATTCTCCTGCAGCTCACAGAGCTCACTCTTTTCATAGTCAGCCCTCAAAACACACGCACGCATTCTGATTTCTCCATTAGTCTACTGCTGTGTCTAATTGCTTATTTGTACATGCATGCTTTTATCATCAATTCATATATAACCTCTGTTGTAGTTCATGAGCACTGAAAGTTTTGGAAATGTCACTTTTCAAGAAAGGAAAAAAAGCCTTTGTTCATTCAATCCCTATAAAGTATAGTGAATGTGATGTTGGTAAAAAAAAAATGTGTAATTTGCATGCTGACTCTTGAAGAAGAAACCAGGTATTTGCAGCATATATTTCTGCCATTGATGGGATATATGATAGCATCATTTCAAAACAAATTAAGGCATATCAATTAAAATGTGTAAAGATGCCACTTTGGTCATCTTGATAAAGAGTAATCCTTTTCCTAGAAAGACAAATGAGGAGGGATATATATCATAAAATGTTATGAGAAAATTGAACTCAAATAATGGCAATTTGTTATACATTTGTACTAAAAATTAATATATGACTATGTTTTAATCTGATTCCCTCAGAGTTCCAGAAGCTTCATGAACATAGGCAAGAACAAATAATGAAAACCTTGGTTTATTTTACTTATTACAGTTCTTCTAGGAGGCAATAGATAGATAGTAGAGTCACTTCAATCCATGATTAAACTGACTTCAGCCAAGATATAATATTAGTGATATACAAAAGAAGACTTCTCAGGGATTCATCAGAAAAATAAAATAAAATTAGAATATATGCATTTTCTTAATGCCTCTTCAACTTTTCTGTAATTTCTACAATATTTGTGACATTTTAAAACTAGTATGTACATAGTCATTAAAATGTTAACAAAAGGAGGCCTTTGCAGCCAGTCCTGCAGATACCTGATAAAACAAGGTCAGATGGAAGGGGAGGAGGTCCTCCCCTATCAGTGGACTTGGAAAGGGGCAGGGAGGAGATGAGAGAGGGAGGGTGGGATTGGGAAGGAATGAGGTAGTGGGATACAGAGTTAATAAAATGTAACTAATAATAAAAATTAAAAAAATGTTAACCTGGAGTTCAGCATTTCTCAAATCTTTTATTTTGTGTTTCACCCCAAATATTGAGAAGTAGCCATTATTTTTCTCACTTTTAAATCAGGAAGTCTAAACTTAAAAAGGTTCTGCAATTTTCTAAATTTCTTTGCAGTAGGTTACTCTGTTTGTTCATACAGATGTGTGTGTGTGTGTGTGTGTGTGTGTGTGTGTGTGGACATAAGTGTGTATGTTTGTGCATGTGCATGCTATGTTTGTGACATATGTGCATGGAATGTCCATATACAACTACGTGGCCATAGAGGCATGCCAAGAGGACAGAGGAAGATACTGGTTATTATGATGTAGCACTCTCAACTTTTCTGCTTTGTGACATGGTCTGGCTCATGACCAACAAGCAACAGTGATCCTCCTGTCTCTGCACCACATGGTACTGGGGTTACAGGTTCCCATGCAGCTATTCTTTGTCTTTTAAGATGGGTACTGGGGGTTTAGAACTCAGGTCCCCTGGAAGTGTTTCTCACTGCTAAGACATCTCCCTAGGCTTAGATGTTAGATTTTCATAAGATGGCAGATGTTGACAACTCAGCATCTCTTAAAACTCTCTTTCATGCCACACTGTCTTTCTTAAGAAATCACATCCTTCAATGTTCATGACATACATCCTGCAGGAGCATGGATCTCTGAACTGGTAGCATATTTTAAATATAATTTTCAAGAATAACATGAGATTAAAAACTGTGGAAGCTTCATGGTCTTAAAAATAATTGTTTTGCAATGTTTTACTCAACAAATACTTGCTGCCGAGTTAAACATGTTAGGATGGTCTGTGCAACTAGGCAATCCTATTGGCTGGATATATATATAGTCCAACTGGATGTCCTATTAAGAAAATGTCTCATGATGAGATTAGCAATGGTAATAGCAAAAAGATAGGGCCTATGTCTGAGTGATCATGGACACACAAATTGTTTCTAGCTTCAAAATTCCTAATCCCAGTATTATCTAATTTGGAAAAATGAATATATGCAGGCTTTATAATCACTACCAACATTTTCTTGACTTGAGGCAAGATGCAAATGAAAATTCAAACTATTAGAATAGACTTTATTGACTATGATAATAAAAGGGCCATAAACTACCTCATTTCTTTTCACATATTGTTAAACCTGAGGTTTGCCAAAGAAAATCTAGTTCCACCATTTTGAGCCAAATTTGAAGGAAGCTTTAATTAAATAATTACTGAGATAGGCTTTGATCAGGACCACTACCTGAAATTCCCATCTTAGCGGTTCTAAAGCATATTTAGGAGCTATTGGGTATTATTTTTCAAGAACTACAACTCTCAGCGTCCCATGAAGTTACCTGCCTGCTCCTTGGGCACCTGTGGCTTAGAGGTAAACTCATGGATCTTACAAGATAACTTTAACAAAAGATGCCCATTCTCATATAAATGTGATATAATTTCAGATTGTAATGAATGCTGTGAAGGAAATAAACATGGTACTGACTTAACTAAGAGCATGAATTTGCTATTTTGTTACTTCTGAGAGAAATTTGGAGAAATGAAGTTTTCCTTGCAATATGTAGGATAAGGATGGCCAAACTATGCCACCATCCAAAGATAAATATGCTCATGTACAGTAAAAAGCAAACTTGCATCCATCTGTATTTAAGTCTTAGTGAAATACTGAAAATTTCAGAATTTTAACAAAACATTTCTTGCACTTTCAGCAGTAAATGAAATAAAGGAATTACTTTCTTCAAATAATCGCGACCATCTCCATTATTACCAACCTCTATACCAAACCAGAACTTCAAAGGACTTTTAAAAAATATCTTTTTAAAGGAATGTACCTATGATGAGTACAGGGTTTGAGTACAGCTAGAAGCTCCTTAAGACACATGATATGTTGTAAAACATAACTACAAAGATTTTTCTAAGACCTTAGAACCTCAGAGCACAGAGCTTCTATGCAAATAGTTATCTGTTATCTCTTTTGTGGTTTACACATGAGCCAACTTTAGCAGATAAATTGCTGGGCTTTTAAAGCGGTGCTTTAGTTTGTTTACACAGTTAGAGGAGTGACTTGCATAGAGTCTTAAGCTGTGCAGAAATGATATGATTTTAAGATAGTGTGAAATATGTACTAGAGCAGGCAAAATTCTTAATATCACAAATATTTACAGTCACATTGAACTTTTTTTAAAAAAAAATCATGAGCAAGTTGAGGAATATACAGAGGGCTGAAATGAAAAACAGCCAGAAACATTCCCTATGAAGTTGCTTGCACCATTTTATACACTTTCAAGCAGGCTGTGACTTGGAGACCTTGTGGGGAATGCATGGTGAAATGGTTCAAAGCCCAAATCAGTGAATTATGGATTCTCCAAACGAAAGAAGAAATCCTTGGAATGTCATCATGACACTTTCCTGACCATCTGAAGGAGAATTCATAGCAGCAGACAGAAGCGTATGAAGAGTTCAGAACATTTTATCCCCTTGGAATTTTACCCTTCTTATGTTCCTTTTCTAAAAAATGATTTTGCAAAAATGTTCTCGTATCTGAACTTAAAGAATTGCTGAACCTGCTTTCCTTTCTGCATGTTTGTCCATCAGAATCCTACCTCATCTGTAGCCTGGCTTCTTACCCAAATACCTGAAACTACAAATCCGTATGGCATATATTTTTCAAAACTGACTATATTAAAATATATTGCTAAAAAACAGGTTAAAAATAAAACTTTTAAATTTAATGCAAAATAACTTCTTACAGAGTTTTTTTTGGTACTCCGAATATCTACTAAAGATATTTTCATTGAGCCTTTAGCAGAAACTCTCCTAGTTTTTGGGTGAGTAGGGACTTGAATTAAAAAATGTACTTCTGTGAAAAGATGGACAAAGGGAATATTTCAAGTGTAAAAGCTTTAGGTTTGTGCCTAGTCTCATTGTATCTTGTTAGGCCATGATCTGTGGCTACCCTGGGATGTTTGCTTTTTTTTTTTTTTTTCCAATTCACACTTGTAGCCCCATCACTCCTCTCCCCCCAGTATCACCCTCCCTCTCTCTCCTCCTTTCATTTCCCTCAGAAAAGGGGAGTTCCCTTTTCCATCTACCCCAGCTCATCAAGATGCATCAGGACTGGGAATGTCCTCTTCCCCTGTGGCCTGGCAAGGCAGTCCCACCAGGGAGAAATGTACAAAAGGCTGGCAAGTGCTGTCTGATGCAGTCCTCACTTTCCTTATTAGAGGACCCACATGAAGCCTAATCTGCCCATCTGCTATATCTCTGTAGACAGCTAGGTTCAGTTCATGCATGGTCTTTGGTTGATGCTTCAGCCTCAGAAAGCCCCACTATGCCTTGCTTAATTGGCTCTGTTGCTCTTCTTGTCACCTCAGGATGTTTTCTATTTCCTCCCACTTTTCCACATAAAGGGAAGGGCTGGTAAGAGTAGTAGGGAGAGAAAACTATGTTTGGGATGTAATGTATGAGAGAAGAATAAAAAAGAAATCTTTAGGCATTAATAGTAACATTTTTGTTAAGAGTAAACAAAAAATTAAGTATGATAAAAAAGAACAATGCATTCATTGCATATACTTCACTAATAGCATATTATTCAGTAAACCATTTTCAATATTTTGTAGTGAATTACTTATGCATTTAAATTCAGAGTGTTTTATGGCAATGACTAATAATTAAGTGGAATAGATTTGGTTCGCATTAACAGCATGATTAATTGTCTAATGAAGGCCCCGATGGTGTTAAATAGAAAAAATGAAGACTACATGACTACAGTGCTCCTTTGATTTATAAAGTCCACAATTTGGAAGCAGATGATGATAATCAAAGTTCTGGGAATGTGGGTTGGGTGGTTGGATAGTACTGTTTTTGCAATCTATTTGTTGTGAATCAGTTTGTTTCATTCCCGCTATCATCTCCAATCACAGTAAATATTAGTAATGAACATGAACGTGATTTCTAAGGCAATGCTTACCAAGAAAATAACTGAAGGTCTTAAAATTAGAGTTTAAAATGAGGCTAAATTATTCAGTATAAAGAAAAAATCTATAGACCAAAAGATGCAAGTCATATCATACAAAAAGTCTTGAAAACATTTTTGGTTATAGAAATATAGAGTTAGAAAAAAACCTAATTCTTAATGAATTAAAAAAAATTATGGGGGGGGGCTGTAATCTTGGGCAACAGACACACCTAACAAGGTTGCCCCTACTGAATAACCATTGTCCTTTTGGGATTCTGTGGCCAAGTTGAAAAGTGTAAATATATGATAGAGAATTAGTACATTTTTTTGTTTTTGCAATAGCACAACAATTACGTATAACAATGTAATAAATCATAATAATTTTCACTTACCCATTTCCCTACTCTTCCCTGTCCTTTTCCTTTTGGAACCTTTCTTTTAAACAAGTCCTTCTTTTACATTTATGTCTTTGTGTGTGTGTGTGTGTGTGTGTGTGTGTGTGTGTGTCTGTGTGTGTGATCTGCTGAGCTTAATTAAAGCTTCTTGCCTGATTATGGGAGGAAACAAGAGTAACATATCAGTGGTTATACTATTGAATAAAATGGCAATGAGCACTCAAAAATGGGTGGATCCTCATGGGACCTTTTCCATGATGATATGCTGAGGAGCTTAATTATGTGTAGGTTTAAGGAGATAACCACAGATAATGCTTTGAGTTTAGAATGCAATGCATATGTTATAATCAGAACATATTTTTTTGACACACATCTCCCCAATCTGTGACTCTTACACTGTATTGCCTCCTGTGTGTGTGTTTGTGTGTGTTGGTAGAAGGTGAAATAGCCGCGTGATTTGAGGCTTGTATGCTCCACCATACTGAACAATTACCAATTGACTTCATAGTTTCCCAACACGGTACTGATAAGGGATATACCCATTACTGGGTGGTTTATGAGACCCTGTGCTCCAGGTATTACTTAAGAATGATACTTGCATTTACTACCTCAGCTCAGCAGGAATACAGAGGAGGGTTTTCACTGTTATTGCCTTCCAGCCTATAAGGTGAGGAGACAAGGCTCTTATTCAGGCTGTTGTAGAGCCTTTGCTGGAAGCTTCTAACTCTCAAGCTTTCTTAGATGTGAATGTAGTCTATAACTATCGCACATTAGAGAACAGAACCATAGAACCTTAATTTCGACCAAACGTACAAAGCACAGCTTTATTGAGGCAGCTCCTAAATGGATAGCCAGAGAAACTAACACTTCCTTTGGATTTAATACTTTGGCTACAGACCATAATAAGGAGAATTTTTGTTAACAATCTGTGATAATAGTTAACCATTCTAATCACGATGGGAAAATATGGGAATGTTTTAATTAGTAATATTTTAGCACAAAGTTATCTTGCCCAATATCTTAATGTTCCCAGAAGTTCCTGCATCATTGACTAATTCATTTTGTTAAAAAATGTTGTTTTTCATATATGACAGCCAGTAATATCTTCAAATATTTGTCTCCTTGGCTTAGAAACATGTGGCTGGTTAAATCTGAAATTAACAAAACTTATCATGGGATGGTTTTAATTAATAATATAAGGTATTAGAATAAATATCCATTGCATAATGTTGACTGTTTTATTTTATTGTATTTATTTAAACGGTCATCGTAACTCATAACTGCTGTGATCATGGTTTATATTGCATTGCCCAAACCGACACACAACACTTTTCTCTTTCTCAATGTTTAATTCTGGTAAAAAATTGATTTCATAACGCTATTTCGAGAAGGTCCTTAAAACTAGTTTTGCTCAAAATCTCAGTTTCAAAGATTCTACATTGTAAAAACTACATACCACATTGATTATACTAGTAATCAATCTCACTGCCACTGTAATTGAATCTACATGATTTTAAAAAGATGTATTTTTTTTTATTAATTACACTTTATTCATTTTGTATCCCCCCATAAGCCCCTCCTTCCTCCCCTCCCGATCCCACCCTCCCTCCCCTTTCTGCATGCATGCCACTCCCCAAGTCCACTGATAGGGGAAGTTCTCCTCTCCTTTCTGATCTTAGTCTATCAGTTCTCATCAAAAGTGGCTGCATTGTCCTCTACTGTGGCCTGATAAGGCTGCTCCCCCCTCAGGGGGGAGTGATCAACGAGCAGGCCAATCAGATTATGTCAGAGGCAGTCCCTCTTCCCATTACTAGGTAACCCACTTGGACACTGAACTGCCATGGGCTACACCTGTGCAGGGGTTCCAGGTCATCTCCACGAATAGTCCTTGGTTGGAGTATGATTATATTCATAAAATTTATATATAATTTAGTTACCTAGTGTAGCTTATAAATTATTTCATATACATTATTTCATTGTACTACTTAGAAAAAGGTAGAGTATTGCAAAATAACATAATCATCCGCCAGCATCAGTAGAAATATATAATGTGGGTGAATTTTTTTAAAGTCTAAAAATTTACACATAAAAATACAAGTTTGAAATTTGAATTTTCATTCCCCTCATCTTATTCTATTTTTCTTTTTCTTTTTTTTTATTAATTACACTTTATTCATTTTGTATCCCCCCATAAGCCCCTCCCTCCTCCCCTCCCGATCCCACCTTCCCTCCCCTTTCTGCATGCATGCCACTCCCCAAGTCCACTGATAGGGGAGGTTCTCCTCTTCTTTCTGATCTTAGTCTATCAGTTCTCATCAAAAGTGGCTGCATTGTCCTCTACTGTGGCCTGGTAAAGCTGCTCCCCCCTTAGGGGGAAGTGATCAACGAGCAGGCCAATCAGATTATGTCAGAGGCAGTCCCTCTTCCCATTACTATGTAAACCACTTGGACACTGAACTGCCATGGGCTACACCTGTGCAGGGGTTCCAGGTCATCTCCACGAATAGTCCTTGGTTGGAGTATGATTTTCTGGGAAGTTCCCTGTGTTCAAATTATCTTGTTCTGTTGCTCTCCTTGTGGAGTTCCAGTCCTCTCCAGCTCTTACTATTTCCCACTTCTTACATAAAATTCCATTCACTCTGCCCATCAGTTGGCCATCAGGCTCAGCATCTGCTTTGACAGTCTATACTGCAGAGGCTTTCAGAGGTCCTCTGTGGCAGGTTTCAAGGTTGTTTCCTGTTTTCTTCTGGCTTTCAGAGGCCCTCTGTAGCAGGTTCCGAGGTTGTTTCCTATTTTCTTTTTTTTCTGATGTCCATCCTCTTTGCCTTTCAGGATGGGGATTGAACATTTTAGTTAGGGTCCTCTCTTTTGCTTAGTTTGTTTAGATGTACAGATTTTAGTGGGTTTATTCTATATTGTATGTTTATATGAGTGAGTATATACCATGTGTGTCTTTTTGCTTCTGGGACAACTCACTCAGGATGATCCTTTCCAGGTCCCACCATTTACCTGCAAATTTCATGATTTCCTTATTTTTCATTGCTGAGTAATATTCCAACCCTTTACCTATTTTTCTTTTTAAAATGATTCAGAAATACATCAACACTGTTAAATAGATAAAGAGCTCAAATGTCACAAAAGTTAAAAGCTTTCCTCCTTTTCCACCTCTTCCTTCCTTCCTTCTTTGCTTGCTTACTTTATTTCTTGCTTTTTTCTTTCCTTCCTTTCAGTCTTTTTTCTTTCTTTCCTCCTCCTCCTCTTCCTTTTTTGTTTCTTCCTTCCTTTCTTTTTTTCTTTCCTCTCCTTCCTTGTTGCCATCCTCCTCCTCCTTGTTCCTATGCTCCTGTTTCTTCTTCTTCTCCTCCTTCTTCTATTTTTTAGGTCTCTACTACCACTCAAAAGGGCACCTCTTATGAGTAGAAAGAAGAAAACTAGGGTTTCTGAAATCTAAGTAAGTTTTGTAAATTGTATTTGCGCTTTGTGATTGGTTATAATCAGTGTTTTGCAGTGATCTAATTAAAAGGTTACTGACTGCTCTTCTGGAGGTCCTGAGTTCAATTCCCAGCAACCAGGTGGTGGCTTACAACCATCTGAGATGAGGTCTGGTGCCTTCATCTGGCATGCAGGCATGCATGCAGGCAGAACATTATATACATTCTAAATAAATTTTTTAAAAAGGCTAAAAGAAAAAAGGCCATTTGATTTCTGAAATTATCCACATAAAATGTATGTACTTAATTTTACAGATGAGTTTTAAACTGAATGAATCTGTTACTAAAAAAAAAAAAAGGTAAAGATAAATACTATGAATATCGTCTTTCTTTCAAAAGCTTTTCTGGTGTTTCCTGTTCCTATATTGGCTATAGATAATTTTTCAGACCAAGCTAATAGTTGTTTTGTGAAATGTTTGCATTTTTCTTTTTAGAAGTAAAGGAGTTTTGATTTTTTCTTTTGTTTTTAGTAATTTCAGTTTATTTAGAAATATACAGAGAGATAGTCTCATCCAGATCACCCTGATCTCAATTAATCTTAGAATATATTCTTCAAAGTGTTCTGTCATATTTTATCTCTTTGCCTCTGAATTCATCTTATGAGACTTTGTAATCTTGAGAGCTATGCATGTCATGTCTATTACATCTTCTTACACTTCTTTATTTTCTCATAGTCTAGGCTTCTATACTCTATTTAGTCTTTGCTCTTTGACCACATGCATTCTTTTTAAAATACTGTCCATCTGAATATTTCAACCAGAATTCAGTGCAGGTCTAAGTATTGTGTTTATAGTATTTGTAGATATTTACTTTGGGAACCATAGCTGTAATTTGTAAATTTAAAGGTGTAGATTTGTTCTTAGCTGTGATTTAACACTGGGGATCATCTGAGATTTATGTTTTAGGACTCAACCCTCCAACAGAAATTTTCTCTAGTTATTATCATGCTAATTAGAGTTAACACCTTAGTGGGTAATTCAGTGACTTTAAAATCACCTCTCTGCCCTTTCTCTGAATATATCAGTGTACAAAATATATAACAGACGTTATGTTACACTTTAAATTAAAGTAGATTCCCTGCACTCTGCCCAAAGTTTGGTTATGAGTCTCAGCATCTGCTTCGATATGCTGCCAGGTAGAGTCTTTCAGAGGCCCTCTGTGATAGGCTCTTGTCTGTTACTTGTTTTCTCCTTCTTCCAATGTCCTTCCCTTTTGTCTAAGTGAGGATTGATCATCTTACCAGAGGTCCTTCTTGTTTAGCTTCTTCAGGTGTACAGATTTTAGTATGTTTGTCCTATCTTACAGGTCTAGTATCCACTTATCAGTGAGTATATACCATGTGTGTCTTTCTACTTCTGGGATATCTCACTCAGGATGATCTTTTCTAGATCCCACTATTTGTCTGCAGATTTCATGATTTCCTTGTTTTTAATTGCTGAGTAATATTCCATTGTGTAAAAGTACCATAATTTCTGTATCCATTCCTCCGCTGATGGTTATCTGTGTTGTTTCCGGGTTCTGGCTATTACAAATAATGCTGCTATGAACATAGTTGAACAAATGTCTCTGTTGTGTACTTGATCATATTTTAGATATATACCTAGGAGTGGTATAGCTGGATCTCGAGGAAACACTGTTCCTAATTTTCTGAGAAAGCTCCAGATTATTTTCCAATGCTGTTGTACAAGTGTACATTCCCACCAGCAATGGAGGAGGGTTCCCCTTTCTCCACAACCTCTCCAGCATGTGTTGTCACTTAAGTTTTTGATCTTAGCCACTCTGATAGGTATAAAGTGAAATCTCAGGGTTGTTTTGATTTGCATCTCCCTGATGGCTAAGGACGTTGAACAATTATTTAAGTGTTTCTCTGCTATTTTATATTCCTCTACAGAGAATTCTCTGTTTAGCTCTGTACCCCATTTTTTAATTGTATTCTTGATTTGTTGTTTTTTAACTTCTTTAGTTCTTTATGTATTCTGGATATCAGCCGTCTGTCAGATTTGGGATTGGTGAAGATCCTTTCCTAGTCTGTAGGCTGTTGTTTTGTTCTGAGGACAGTGTCCTTTGCTTCACAGAAGCTTTTTAATTTCATGAGGTCCCATTTATTGATTGTTGATCTCAGAGCATGTACTGTTGGTGTTGTAGACCTGGAGAGTACAGGAGCCCAACAAGGAGAGCAAATGAATCAAAATATCTGAACTCAGGAGTATTTTCTGAGACTGATACTCCAACCAAGGTACATTCATGGATATAACCTAGAATCCCAGCTCAGATGTAGCCCATAGCAGCTCAGTGCCCAAGTGGGTTCCCTATTAAGGGGAAGAAGAACTTTCTCCGACATGAACTCAGTGGCTGGCTCTTTGACCACCGTCCCCCTGAGGGAGGAACAGCCTTTCCAGGAGACAGAAGAGGACACTGCTGCCAGTCCTGATAAGATCTGATAAGGTAGGGTGCAATGGAAGGGGAGGTGGACCTCCCCTATTGGTGGACTTGAAGAGGGGCATGGGAACAGATGAGGGAGAAAGGGTGGGATTGAGAGGGGATGGGTGGGCAGTTACAGCTGGTATGCAAAGCGAATAAAATATAATTAATGTAAAAAATAAAAAAGAAAGATAAAAACAAAAAGAAATTGCAGTAGAGTGTCCTCTGCAATTTTCTGTAAGTGAACATTTTTCTCATTATGCCTTCCCTGATACTGCTCCTTTCTATGCGGTTAGACTTAACTCAGGTGAATTAGCTCTGCCTTGCTTAGAGGAAGACATCATTCTTCTACTCAAAATGATGTTATCAAATCGCAAAGATTGTCTCACTTAATCCTAACAACTTTAATCCTGCTTTCTCTAGATGAGGTTATGCACTCAGATATGAAATGAGGATTACTGTAGCAAATTTAAAATTGGTAACAATTCATAGGAATAAGAGTCACTTGCGAAATGCTTATGCTCTCATCCTCGGTTTACATGTACATATGCATATACACACATACTTAATGACACACATGTCAGTTAAATAATGCAAATGTCCACGAATCACTGTGGTCACCCTAAAATACACACTCCATCAATTTTAACGATAACATTTTCCTACGCCTCTGTTGCCGCATGTACTTTCACCTATTGTCGCATGCACTTTCATTTATGTATTCTTCATTATTCTTCATCCATTAACCTCTTTCATGTTCTATGTAGCTTAGTTTAATGTAAATTATTATTATAACTATACTTTCTCTACAAAGCTACCCAAGGCCTTTTCAGTTTGCTGATTTTCTTTTTCTTATCTTAGAATAAATGAAGAAAAAAAATCATGAGTACATTTTGTGAGTTTTGTTAAATGATTAAAATATAGAATGTTTTGTAAATGTGGATGACGTCTTTGCATAGACACTTTATGTAGACACTTTCTAATTATGTCTGTTTTCACCAGTTGTTAGTACATATGCTACAAAAGCAAGGATCTGCCTTCACTTTTTGTGATATGCATATTTGTGTGCATAATTGAGATTGAACCTACAGGCTTGCACATGCTAAGACACTATTTTTATTCTATCTCCAAGTTTCTCAGAAAAGAATTGAGATTCTTTACATGAAAACATGAAATGATAATTACAACACATTGAAAAGTTTTATAAAGTCTTACTTGTGGTAGCATATATTAAATGCAATCAGGAAGAAGGCTAGCATGCAGGTCACATAGAGAATTTGCATTTAAATATTCCAGAAATATTACTAATCAGACTGACAGCAGAATGATGGTAATCTTACAATCACCTGTTAACCCTCCCCAGATTTTTTAAAAGAATATAGAAGCACTTTAGCTTTGGTATATTTTTTAAAAGTTAATGCTAAGTAAACTGTATCTAAGCATGTTAATCATAGTAATTATTTATTAATTCTTCAAAACTAAATGATGTTTTTAAACTTGAAATTTTCCACAAAAGAGGATTTTTTTTTGAAACCATATCATTTTACAGCATCCTTAGAGAATCTGTGGAAAAGCATTTTGGGTAGGCTTCTCACTGTTTTGGTAACCTTGGGCCTGACATCTGGGAGTCATAATGCATTTTTATTTTTGGACTGGTTCTCATTGAAGGTTTTTCCTCTAGCTTCACAAAAAGATTGCATCTCCAGCTAGAATTCTGAGAAAAGTAAGCTTGGTTTTTGGCTATGATACAAGGCTTGGAAAACTGTGGTCTGTCTTAGGTTTCTTTCCCAGGAACAAATATTCTTAATTTAAAATAGTCATCAATGGTGTTCACCTTACACTATATTTTGATTTGTTTTAATTTAAATCCTTGCAAATCTTCAGGATTACAGATATATGTACTAAGTTAGTAAAGATTTTGGGGAGCAAATTACATTAACAATTCAAAAGGGTACTTCTCTCTTGTAGCCACGAATATTTACCACAAACATAGCAGCTTAAATCATTAAAAAAAAAATGTATTGCCTCACAGTCCTGTGGTCCAGAAATGTGGGTAGGCTGGACTATATCCTTGAAGTAGGCTTCCCAAGACCACAATGAGCCTGTCAGCAGGGCGGGGCACTGATGGGGCACTCTGGGGAATAATTTGCTTCCAAGTTCATTCAAGTTGATGGCCAGATTCAGTTCCTGTGTTTCTAGGTCTAACGTCTCTCTCTGCCTTTGCTGGCTTAGCTCTTACTTCTCAAGGCTGCCTCACTTTGTTCTAATCCCACCTAGGTGACAGATTCATTGTCATGTTCTAATCCATTTTCTCTTTCATTCTTTCTCCCCCTTTCACAAATCACCAAAATACTCCATATGCCCAGAACAAAATCTTTTGAGTGCCCTTCACTTATCATAATGGTTTATGATTTTGGGATATTATGTGATTTTTTAATCTTACTAAAATTTTATGTCTTTTCAATCTAATCATATAAGTACATGTTTCCAAGCAGTGTCTAACTGTTACTTAATTTATAGAATGTACTTTATGTAGTCTACATGTAGAAGGAATAGAAATAGAAGACAAACAGAATAAAATTATCTTTTTAGTCTTCTTGACAATTCCATGCATTCATAGCTGATGTTGGCCTTCTGTCCTGCATGAGTAAGGACAATGATAGAGCACCACAGGCAGGTGTGGAAGTGAACATCCGCAGTGTGCAGTAGAAAGGTTTGAACTCTGAGATCAGCCTGGACAACATGGCTGTTTATTGTATCCAAAATAAATTCAGCCTTTGGAAGTGATGAGATGGGAACTTCAACTTTGAGGTTTCTCATTCCAAAACCCATGCTTTTAAATGCTGTGTTTGCTAATGTTCTTCCTTCGTTGCTATTGAACTATCAGCATGTTACTTGAGAGCTACAGAGACTCATTGTCTTGTAACTGTCACCCTATGTCATTTATTTAGAGCAGTATTTCATATTACAGGAAATCAGAGGGTAGAGGCACTCTAAAATAGGCCTGCATATTGAATGTGCAAGATTTGGCTTGGGAGGAACAGAAGCATTTATGCAATACTAGATGGACAGCCCTGATGGTATATGCATGCAAATACCATCATACAAACTATAAATATGGCTGCATTTATACATGAGGAATATACGCACATACACATGCAATGGCCATTAACGAATAAAAGAGGACATGAATATAAAAGAAAGAGGTGAGTGGTAGATTAAAGAATTTAGTGGAAGAAAAGGGGAGAGGGAAATAATGTGATTATGTAAGAACCTCAAAAAATAAAAGAAATAAAAATAATTAGATTTCCCTGCACAGATGTAGCCCATGGCAGTTTAGTGTCCAAGTGGGTTACATAGTAATGGGAAGAGGGACTGCCTCTGATATAATCTGATTGGCTTGATCTTTGATCACCTCCCCCTGAGGGGGGAGCAGCCTTACCAGGCAGTAGAAGATGACAAGGCAGCCAATCCGGATGAGATCTGATAGACTAAGATCAGAAGGAAGGAGAGGAGGACCTCCCCTATCAGTGGACTTGGGGAGGGGCATGCATGAAGAAAGGAGAGGAAGGGTGGGATCGGGAGGGGAGCAGGGAGAGGCTTATGGGGGATACAAAGTGAATAAAGTGTAATTAATAAAAATGAAATAAAAAAACAAAACAAACAAAAAACTTTGAAGACTTTATGGGCTGAAGTTATGTGGGGAAACAATTTATTCAGTGTGAGCTAGTGTATCCCTAGTCAAATGATATCATTGTGAAATAACCTCCCTGCACCCTCCAATAGCCCACATCACAAGATTAAGCTAAAATGCACAAAGTATCAATAAGGATTTCTATGCTGTCTTTTGAAATGACATGTGCCTGGGATGTAAGATTTCGCAATGTAGGAATAATGAAAAACAGGCATCAGCATCTGTGACGTGCAGAAACTGAATTTATGACACATCTCTTATGTAAGGGCAGGGCAAGGAAGTGTTAGATCCTTATTTTAATAGGTTCAGTATAAAATGTTCAAACATACACACAGGCTCATCTAGCAAAACATATGCTGCATTTTTAAGCGATTCTAGTTCATTTAACAAAAAATAATTGCATTTCTCTCCTTTGCTCAATTTGAATCTCCTCCTCTTTTTTTCTAAACGAAACTAATAATCCATTCCTGGCAGGGCCATATGTTTTCAACTCTGGAGTCAGCATCTCTCTATTATTGGCTGGCCATGTTCCTCTAATAGTTTGTATTGGCCATATTGGTGTCAAGAGGGTGGAACTCATATGCAGTTTCTCTTTTCTTTTGGTTTTCTAATTTTTTTGCAAATTTCTGTCTTATTCTTTAGTTGTCCTAGCTGTGAATAATGTCTTTTGTGTCAACTTATGCTGAGTACAGCAGACAGATACAAGCAATGAAGCATCCAGTCCCAGGGACAAGCTTTAGATCATGTCTATGTTGGATGCAATGTTTTGCAAGATAAAAACCACAGGCATGTTTCCCAGTGAAAGAGCCAAAAGGAACATCTCTCCAGCAGGCTAGAAGCAAGGTTAGTTAGGTTTGTACCTTCTAGCAGTTTCTGTTAAGGAAAATAAGGACCTAAGGAAGAAGAGGAGGGAAGGAAGGAGAGATCTGTTTCTGTTATGTTAAATCCTTCTGTTTTGGATTGATCAGATGCTTGTATTTTGATGCTAATTACTGGACCTCAGGATCTGGTTACTTCCCAGATATACCTATCCTTGTTGTGTAAAACTGCTTAAGACATTATTCCTTTTTATTTCCTGTTTTATTTTTTTTAATTTTATTTTTTTCTTATCAGTTGCATTTTATTAACTCTGTATCCCAGCCGTGTCCTGATGTCTCATTCCCTCCCAGTTCCTCCCTCCCTCCCTCATCTCCACCCTGCCCCTTGCCAAGTCCACTGATAGGGGGGACCTCCTCCCCATTCATCTGATCCTGTTTTATCAGGTATCTTCAGGACTGGCTGCAAAGCTCTCCTCTGTGGCCTAACAGGACTGCTCCTCCCTTGGGGGGTGGGGAGGCCAAAGATCCAGTCATCAAGTTCCTGTTAGAAATAGTCCCTGTTCCCCTCACTATGGGAAACCAATTGGTTACTGAGCTACCACAGGCTACATCTGAGCAGGGGTTCTAGGTTACATTCATACATGGTCCTTGGTTGCATGTCAGTCTCAGAAAAGACCCTGTGCCCAGATATCTTTGATCCTTGTGGAGCTCCTATCCTTTCCTCATCAGACTAACTCCCCTTCTTTCTTATGATTCCCTGTACACTGCCAAAGGTTTGGTCATGAGTCTTTGCTTTGAAAACACTGCTAGTTAGAGTCTTTCAAATGCGCTCAGTAGACTCCTGTCAATGTTCAATGCGCATCCCTTCTGTCTTTCAACACGAGGATTGATAATCTTACCCCATGTCCACTCTCTTGATTATCTTTTTTTAGGTGTATAGATTTCATTATGTTTATCATATCTTATAGGTCTATATAAGTGAGTATACACCGTGTTTGTATTTCTCCTTCTGGGATATTTCACTCAAGATGATCTTTTCTAGATCCCACCATTTGCCTGCAAATTTCATGATTTCCTCCTTTTGATTGCTGAGTAGTATTCCATTGTGTAAAAATACCACAATTTCTGTACCCATTCCTCCATTGATGGATATCTGGGTTGTTTCCAGGTTCTGGCTATTACAAATAAAGCTGCTATAAACATGGTTGAGCAAATATCCCTTTTGTGTACTTGAGCAAACTTTGGGTATATATCTAGCAGTGGTATAGCTGGGTCTTGAGGAAGCACTATTTCTAATTGTCTTAGAAAGCACCAGATAGATTTCCAGAGTGGTTGTACCAGTTTACATTCCCACCAGCAGTGGAGGAGGGTTCCCCTTTCTCCACAACCTCTCCAGCATGTGTTGTCCCTTGAGTTTTTCATCTTGGCCATTCTGATGGGTGTAAGGTGATATCTCAGGGTCGTTTTGATTTGCATTTCCCTGATGGCTAATGAGGATGAGCATTTCTTTAAGTGTTTCTCTGCCATTCGATATTCCTCTGTCCAGAATTCTCTGTTTAGCTCTGTTCCCCATTTTTTAATTGGATTACTTGGTTTTCTGCTTTTCAGCTTCTTTAGTTCTTTGTACATACTCGATATTAGTCCTCTGTCAGATAAAGGGTTAGTGAAGATTCTTTCCCAATCTGTAGGCAGGCGTTTTGTTTTGATGACAGTGTCCTTTGCTTTACAGAAGCTTTTCAGTTTCATGAGGTCCCATTTATTGATTGTTGCTCTTAGAGCCTGTGCTGTTGGTGTTCTGTTCAGGAAGTTGTCTCCTGTGCCAATGAGTTCTAGGCTGTTCCCCACTTTTTCTTCTAACAGATTTAGAGTATCTGGTTTTATGTTGAGGTCTTTGATCCACTTGGACTTTAGTTTTGTGCAGGGTGATAAATATGGATCTATTTTCATTTTTCTGCATGTGGACATCCAGTTGGACCAGCACCATTTGTTGAAGATGCTGTCTTTTTTCCATTGAATGGTTTTGGCTTCTTTGTCAAAAATCGAGTATTCATAGGTGTGTGGGTTTATTTCTGGGTCTTCTATGCGGTTACATTGATCCTCCTTTCTGTTTTTATGCCAACACCATGCAGTTTAAGTCCTAGCCAGAGCAATAAGACAACTAAAGGAGATCAAGGGGATACAAATCGGAAAGGAAGAGGTCAAAGTGTCACTATTCGCAGATGATATAATAGTATATATGAGCGACCCCAAGAATTCAACCAGAGAACTCCTCCAGTTGATAAACACCTTCAGCAAAGTGGCAGGATACAAAATTAACTCAAAAAAATCAGAAGCCCTCCTGTATACCAAAGACAAAATGGCCAAGAAAGAAATTAGGGAAACAACACCCTTCACAATAGCCACTAACCACATAAAGTACCTTGGGGTGACACTAACCAAGCAAGTGAAAGACTTGTTTGAGAAAAACTTCAAGTCTCTGAAGAAAGAAATTGAAGAAGATCTCAGAAGATGGAAAGATCTCCCATCCGTGCTCATGGATTGGTAGGATTAACATTGTGAAAATGGCCATCCTGCCAAAAGCAATCTACAGATTCAATGCAATTCCCATCAAAATACCAACTCAATTCTTTACAGACCTTGAAAAAAAGAATCTCAGCTTCATATGGAGAAACAAAAAACCCAGAATCTCCAAAACAATCCTGTACAACAACAGATCATCTGGAGGTATCTCCATTCCCGATCTCATGTTGTACTACAGAGCAATAGTAATAAAATCTGCATGGTATTGGCATAAGACATTATTCCTAACTGGTTGAATAAAAAGCCTAAAACCTGGGCATGGCAGAATGGGATAGGCGTGGCTAAGGTCCCCAGTCTTTCAGAACTGAAGAATAACAGGGAAGAGACAGATGGTCTGGGAAAGAGGAGGAAGGAGGACATCATGATGGGTTAGCTTGGGAAAGGAAACATGTGGGAAAGGAGGAAGGACTCCAATATTGGCATGGAAAGGCCCAGATAAAGAATACAAGCAAGTATTTGTAAGATTATGGATGGAAGGTGGCCCAGATAGAGATGTTTAAGGCAGATGGCATTGGATGTGGGCTGGGAGGTAGATGTTGAGGTTATTGCAACAGTGTAGGTGAAATATCTGTCCAGCCCAAGGTAAATAAGGCGATTAAAAAATTTAACAGGTATCTGTGTCTTATTAATTGTAAGAGCAGGTTAAATAGGTACTGCTGTAATAATTATACGACTAAGAATAATAAACATTACATAGCTCAACACCATTTTTATTTACTACAGCATGCTTCTGTAGAAAATTCCCATACATACTGTTTCAAACACTTAAAAATTATATTTTTAAACTTAATCATATTCTTTCACATAATACTCCAGCTAACATGGACATGATATATAGCTTGTCTCTGAGATTGGTAACTTATTGCTTGCATGTGTCTGTTTCATTCAACACAAATTGACACAAAAGATATTATTCACAACCAAGATAAAGAATAAGGCAGATATTTTCAAGGAAACAGAATATCAAAAGAAAAGAGAAAGTGCATATGAGTCTCAGGTTAAGAGACTGAAATCCCAACCAAATACAATGCATGGAGAGGACCTAAAACCCAGGCTCAGATGTAGCCCTAGCCTCAGTCTCCAAGTGGGTACCCTAATAGGGGAACAGGAGTTTTCTCTGGTATGAACTCAGTGACAGGCTTCTGATCACCTCCTCCTTTGGGGGGTGCAGCCTTACCAGTCCACAGAGGAAGACAATGCAACCAGTTCTGATGAGACCTGATAGACTAGTGCCAAATAGAAGAGGATGGGACCTCCCCTATCAGTGGACTAGGGGAGGGGCATAGGGAAAGAAGAGGGAGGAAGTGTGAAATTGGAAAGACACAAGGGAGGGGGCCACAGCCAGGATACAAATTGAATAAATTGTAATAAATAATAATAATAGAAAGGTTTAAAAAAGGAAAATTGAAAAACTGCTTTAATATTTTTAGGAAGGAAGAAAAGAAATGAGTAACTCATGTGATGGAAACATCACAGCATGGGAAGCCAGATGTACTTCTGCTTACTTGCTATTTAGTATGATCTTAGGGAAACTAATGAAAACTCCTAATCTTAATTTTCCAAATCAATACAATAATGTTCAAAGAAGTCCAATTACTTAGTCACTTAATTAATTGAAATGGGGTTTCATTTAACTCAGGCTGTCCTGACACCTACTATGTAACTAAGTCTAACCTTAATTTAAACTCCTGCTTTTCCTCTGCTTTTATCTTCCAATTGTTGGGATTATAGGTGTATGCCACTGTGATCAAAGAAGATGGTCTATTTTATGAATATCATGAAAGAATACTCTATCCATATAGATTTGAAATAGAACATTCCGAGTTCACCAAAGTTTTACTTCTGGTTGCCATTGTCTTTTTATCCCTCAGCTGTGAGCAAAAATGTGTTTTGGATTCTGAATAGATTACATGTATTACTTTGACCTTATGACTGAGTTCCTAACTCCTTCTTATTCTTTCACTACTCAGCCATTAAAAACCAAGGAAATTATGAAATTTGTGGACAGATGGATGGAACTAGAAAGATTATCCTGAGTGAGGTAGCACAGACTCAGAAAGACACACATGGCATATGATGGATTTTCATTGTATAGTACAGAATACACATGCTACAGTGCACAGCACCCCCAAAAATAGTCCAATGGGCATTTTAGGCTTCATGTGGGCCCATAAGTTAGGGGAGTGGGGGACTATGTTGCTTGCTTTTTGTTCACTTCCTCCTGATGGGACTGCTCTACCAGTCCACAAGGAAGAAAAACAAACTCAGTCCTCATGTCAATAGATGAACTGGGGTGTCTGGGTAAGGGGGTTTCCCCTATTCTGAGGAATAGGGGAAAGGGAATGTGAGAGGGAGGGTAGGACTGAGAGGACAGGAGGGAGGAGCCTAGGACCAAGATGTAAAATGAAATAATTAATAAAAAGTAAAAAAATTACTCACAATTTTTACTTTGTTCTTTTGTAATCTCATATGCTTTAATATTTCTTGTACTTTTTAGTTAGCTTTGTCTTATATAGATAGATATTCAATATGGATTGCTAGAGTATTTTGCAGGCCCAGTAAAAATATACAAGTTTGAGCATCCCAATGCACCTACAGACCTTTAAGTATGACTAGGTCAGCTGATTGCATTATGAATAGATGTGTGCACTAATTTGTTCTTCGTTTATTTATCTTGCAGGTTGCTAATGATTGAGCTAAGTAATTGAGGAAAGACCAACTTTCCCTGTATAATTTAACTCTGCTAAAATTTTTCATAAACACATTTTAAAATTTTGCTAGAATTACTATGATAACATAATTGAGCATATTCCTAAGGAATGTGTAATAGTGAAAGTAGGTTTTCTATAAAAACCCACCGGAACATATTTTCCTTGTGATGTAAGCCTGTTAACACCCTCATAAAAAGTAGAGTGAATGCTTGCTTTATCACTGAAAACATATTATCCATAATAACTGATCACATATAAAATGTTAAAATGTATAAAGTATAGAAATAATATATGTGCTTCAATTTTTATTATTGTCTTGAGTTATTAAGTTATAAAACTAAATACACCAAGGAGAATATGTGGAAATTATTTAATGTGAAACATGATTAATAATATAAATGTCCAGAGTTAATAGAAAAAATATTCAAAGAAATTGTACTGTTGTTTACTGTTTCTTAGTTGAAGTAACTAATAGGTTTATGCTTTATAAGGCTATTTGTGACAAGTGAGTATTTTCTACTTGATTGGTTTTATGTTTTTGCTACTTTATTTAAAACACAGTTACTAATTTCAACTGATTTAATGCAACTTTCCTATTTCAAAGAAAGTTGAAAGCATAATTGTATTTTTACTACATGTAAAAGATTATGGTAACATTTCATTTTCATTCTCATTGTAATTTTTATTTCCAATGAAAGGACATCCCACATGAAACAGCCATGCTTCTATGAGGAATGGACTGAATCTTGACATCTCTCTGACATATCTGAGTGAATCTTTGTAAGAAATGGTGTCAGTCTCACACAGGGATGGTTAGTGCTCATTGTCCACTTGGTGGCATCTATAATCACATAGAAGACAAGATACCAGGTATATCTATGAGGGACAATTTGCGTTAGGCTCTGACGGCATGATATTTGTTTGGTTAATTGAGATGTGAAGAGACTTCTTAAAGGAGTTGAGAAACACATTTTCCTGGTCTTGGGTCCTGAACTGCCTAAAAAGAAGGAGCCTAACTAAGTAAAGTCTTAGCATCTTGCATCCGTTCTTTGACTGCTGCTGCAACGGGCCAGCAGCCTCAGCTTCGTGCTGCTGCTCTCCTCACTATGATGGACTCTTGAACTATGAGCCAAAACAAACTTTTGATGGCTAAGGTTGCTTTTCTGAAAGTATTTGATCAATTGACAAACAGTAAAGAACAGTAGAACAGTGTATCCAGCAACTTACTTCATAGAGTACAGTGTATTATAAGTTCCTAAACCTTTTCATTTAATTGTTTGGGTTAAAAAAAAAAAAAGCAATTAACTTCCTACAGATCTTTTTTTGACCTCCACATACAGAATGTAAAGACTCTTTCCACCTCAAACACACACACACACAGACATATACACAAAAGAAGACACACACACAAAGGAAAAACACAAAAATATTTTTTATTTTAATCACAAGTCATTCACTTGTATCCCAGCTGCAGCCCCCCTTCTTCTTTCCCTCCCAATCCCACCCTCCCTCCTTCATCTCCTCCCTGCCCCCTTCCAAGTCCACTGATAGGGGAGACCCTCCTCCCTTTCCATCTGACTCTATCTTATCAGGTATCTTCAGGACTGGCTGCAATGTCCTCTTCTGTGGCCTGGCAACGCTGTTCCTCCCTTGGGGCATGAGGGGAGGTCAAAGAGCCAGTCATTGAGTTCATGTCAGAAATAATCCTTGTCCCCTTTACTAGGGAACTCACTTGGATACTGAGCTACCATGGGCTACATCTGAGCAGGGGTTTTAGGTTATATCTATGCATGGTCCTTGGTTGGAGAAACAGTCTCATAGAAGACCCCTGTGCCCTGATACATTTTGTCCTTGTGAAGCTCCTGTCCTCACTGGGTCATACTATCCCCCCCCCCTTCTTTCATATGATTCCCTGCACTCTGACAAAGGTGTGGTTATGAGTCTCAGCATCTGCTTTGATATACTGCTAGGCAGAGTCTTTCAGAGGCTCTCTGAGGTAGGCTCCTGTCCTGTTACTTGTTTTCTCCTACTTCCAACGTCGATCCCCTTTGTCTTTCTAAGTGAGTATTGATCCTCTTACACCTGGTCCTCTTTCTTGTTTATCTTCCTTAGGTGTACAGATTTTAGTATGTTTATCCTATTTTATAGGTCTAGTACCCACTAAATGAAGAAGCACATGTAATTTAAAAATATTTCCCTTTCTGTCAGTAAACACCTATATTTACATATTGGAAAATATCTTCTTGCTCTGACAACTACTATTAATATCAAAATTGAAAAGGAATTACTTTAATTGTCTTGTAAGCATTATAAGAAATTGGTTTATATATTTGTCTGAAATATTCTCCTTATGCTGATGTTAAGATAGGTATATGATACTTTGAATATATTTGTCCAAGATGGCATGAGTCGCTAGATTTCAGAAGTGAATCACCTCTCGATCATAAACAATTTCAGTATTTTATTAAAATAAATTAAGGAATCTTTAAAAATCTATTGAAAATATAAATAAATTATTCAATGATTCTATGCACAGGTATCTAAAATGAAGAATAAAACAAAAAGAGCACAACTCTGCATTAAATGGTTCATTGCTAACTACAACTGTCCGAGTTGTATGAAACTCACCAAATCGTACCCAAATAGCAATGAACAATGGCAGTGGGTGATTTTGTTTATTGTTATGTACATCTCCCATTGATGTCTGTTTTTTGACTCACCAGAAATCACAAATTGCCATCCTTTTGAATCCACAATGTTTGCTTTTTGCTATTAAAGTGTTTGTGGGTTCTCTTTTATTTTCTAAGCATTCATCTGCTAGCAGATACATAGCTTGCTGACACTTTCTGGTATTCTATAGGTAGTTTCTTTACACTGATAATAATTTTCATTGCTGTGTAGAAGCACTACAACTTCAGATCCTTCTTTAAAAGAAGAAGCATAAATTGACAACAGGAACATATAAAATATATTCAACATTACCAATTGTGAAAGAAATATGAAACAAATCCACAGTAGGAAAGCCACAAATTTTACTGATTAGAAAGGAAGACAAAGAGACAAAAGATAAGAACTTATGGAAAACATTTGGAGAAAGAAAACCCTTGGACACAATTTGTAGGAGTCAATTAGTTTGATGACAGATAAATTTGTGAGCTTATCTCCAATTATTAAAAGAGCGACAGTATTATCCAGCTGTAGGGAGTCTATGAGATGGGGCCCTAGAGCTAAAAAGAGAAGATACACGCCCCCAACCTTATTCCAGAAATTATCTCCAATTGATAGCAACCCACAAGGAAATCATACTGAGGGAAAGCACTCTTTTTTTTTAAATTTAACTTTTATTAATTACACTTTATTCATTTTGTATCCTCCCACAAGCCCCTCCCTCCTCCACTCCCGGTCCCACCCTCCCCCCTCCTTTCTGCATGCATGCCCCTCCCCATGTCCACTGATTGGGGAGGTCCTCCTCTCCTTCTTTCTGATCTTAGTCTATCAGTTCTCATCAGAAGTGGCTGCATTGTCAGGGTTCTAGGTTATCTCCACAGATAGTCCTTGGTTGGAGTATGAGTCTCTGGGAAGTTGCCTGTGTTCAAATTTTCTTGTTCTGTTGCTCTCCTTGTGGAGTTCCTGTCCTCTCCAGCTCTTACTATTTCCCACTTCTTACATAAAATTCCATTCACTCTGCCAGACAGTTGGCCATCAGGCTCAGCATCTGCTTTGACAGTCTGCAGGACAGAGGCTTTCAGAGGCCCTCTGTGGCAGGTTCCAAGGTTGTTTCCTGTTTTCTTCTTCTGGCTTTCAGAGGCCCTCTGTGGCAGGTTCCTAGGTTGTTTCCTGTTTTCTTTTTCTTCTAATGTCCTTCCTCTTTGCCTTTCAGGATGGGGTTTGAACATTTTAGTTATCTCTTTTGCTTAATTTGTTTAGATGTACAGATTTTAGTGGGTTTATTCTATGTTGTATGTTTATATGAGTGAGTATATACCATGTGTGTCTTTTTGCTTCGGGACAACTCACTCAGGATGATCCTTTCCAGGTCCCACAGTTTACCTGCAAATTTCATGATTTCCTTATTTTTCATTGCTGAGTAATATGCCATTGTATAGATGTACCACAGTTTCTGCATCCATTCTTCAGTTGAGGGGCATCTGGGCTATTTCCAGCTTCTGGCTATTACAAATAAAGCTGCTACAAACATGGTTGAGCAGATGTCTTTTTTGTGTACTTGAGCCTGTTTTGGGTATATGCCTAGGAGTGGTATGGCTGGATCTTGAGGAAGCGCTATTCCTAGTTGTCTGAGAAAGCGCCAGATTGATTTCCAGAGTGGTTGTACAAGTTTACATTCCCACCAGCAGTGGAGAAGGGTTCCCCTTTCTCCACAACCTCTCCAGCATGTGTTGACCCTTGAGTTTTTCATCTTGGCCATTCTGATGGGTGTAAGGTGAAATCTCAGGGTTGTTTTGATTTGCATTTCCCTAATGGCTAATGAGGCTGAGCATTTCTGTAAGTGCTTCTCTGCCATTCGATATTCCTCTACAGAGAATAATCTGTTTAGCTCTGTTCCCCATTTTTTAAGTGGATTACTTGGTTTGCTACTTTTCAGCTTCTTTAGTTCTGTATATATACTGGATCTGAGTCCTCTGTCAAATAAAAGGTTGGTGATGATTCTGGGGAAGCACCCTTAAAGGTAAGCCTCACGTCCAGCCTTGGATGGCCAAAACAAAATGAACTCCATGTCGTCTTTTGAGGTTCTTTATCTCATAATATTAAGGCAGTTCATAATTGAGTATGTACTCTGGCTTCTGGTTTAAGGTTTTATTGGGATTCCTGTGCTTGCAAACACGTGTCTCTGCTTTTCCTTTGATTCCTGTTTTTGTTTGGTTGTTTTGCCATATTCCTGTTTGTATATTTTTGACCCAATTTATTGTATTTTACTTTGTCATTACTCATTTGATGCCTGTATGTTTCCTAATGAAACAGAAACTGAGTGAATCCAGATGAAAGGGGTAATGGAGGAACTGGAAGGAGTAGAGAGAGAAAATATAATCAAAGTATGTTACACAAAAAAATATTTTTAATTGAAACTAGATTATTCTCTCATACAATACAACTAGCCACAATTTTACCTGCCTCTGCTGATCCAAATTCCCACTCACTTCCCCTTTCCCCTAGATTCACTGCCTTTGTTTTCCTTCAGAAAAAAAGCATCCAAGAGATGACAACCAAACACAATGAAACACAATAAAATAAGATAAGGCAAAAGCTCTCATATCGAGACTGAGCAAGGTAAACCGATAGGAGCTGAAGAGTCCCAAGAGTAGGCAAGATTCAGAGACACACCCGTTTCGACTCTTAGTAATCTCACAAAAATACCAAGCTAATAGCCAAAGCATATGTGCAGAGGACCTGGTTCAGACACATGCAGGTCCCGGGCTTGCTGCATCAGTGTCTGTGAGATCACCTGAGCCCTGCTTGGAGATTGAATAGACCAGAGACCTAGGGGAGAACCAAACATAACTGGCCAAAATAAATGGATTTATAAATAAATAAAAAGTTTAAAAATCAATGAAATGAGTACTAATGATATTCTGCTATGTGCACAGATTAGTGCCTTGTCTAGTCTTCATCAGAAAGACTTCCTCAGGCAGCAGACGGGAGTAGGTGCAGAGACCCACAGAAAAACACTACGCGGAGAGAGTCTAAACTGGAGTTTTCATTTGGACCTTTCTCCTGGGATCTGGAATACCCTGTTGAATGGGGGGCAGGGAGGAAGATTGTAGGAGTCAGAGAAGATGGAGGATACCAGGAGAACATGGCTCCGTGAAAAAGAAATATTTTCAATTAAATAACATTATCAACTATATTCAAATTCACATTAAGATTTTTGCCCGTATATTATTATTAGAAAAATATCTTCTACTTAAAAGAAATTACAAGTTCTTCAAACTATTGAAGATAGTAGACTTTCACTTTCTTTTTTAATTTTAATTTTTCTATCACTAGTTATTTATCTTTCTATCCCAGGAGGAAAATAATGCTTTTATGATGCATCCTTCATAGCACACTTCATCTCATGGAAGCTTAACAATTTTAAGAAAGTCCTCTATTTAAAAAAAAAAAAAAAAAAAAAAAAAGAGCTCAAATGGGGTCTTGCCAATGCAAACACCAGATGGAATTTTAAATCTGGCCAATATGATAAACTATGTCATCCATCATGTGTGCTATGTGATAAGAGAGTGTTACTGAATATGGTTAATGAATTTGTGACTCAGTAGTAAGATGTAACTTCGGACCCATGGGATATGTCTGTTTATCACTGTACAGCTACTTTCAGATGTCAAAAGTAATGTGCTATAAGAATTTTAATGTGAAGATAACTGAAATATTTAGGGAAACTTAAATCCTTTCATTTTATGATCTACCTAGCATTACAACCACTGTGATAAATTTGCACCACTTTGGCAAGCTTTCATTTTATACATTTTTAAAATCGGCACAAATCAGTACTGTGTTCCTCAATTTGAATTAGGTCTTCATAGCTTTACTTTTTACCTTTTCCATTTGTGTGATCATACTAATATTTTACAGTTGAAAAATTTGAAGCGCAGATGAGCTAATTCTCTCCTGCTATGCAAAATTCTCCTTTGAGTCAAAAGCATGGAAGTTTCCTATGTCACTGAAGTCTGGCTGGGCTCTACTTTAGTCTCTCTCCTTTCTTCAGTACAGTCTCTCAATATTGACCCTTCAATGATAAAACTTTGGTCATGTAGCAAATTTAATCAAAACTTGCCTTTGGGACCCATCATTTTTAATATCAAAGTTCATAGCCTAAGGATTCCTTAGCATTTCTCTCCTTGCTGTACTGAACACTACTCACTTGGTTGCTATAGCTTATCAGCTCAGCTAACTCTCCAACCCCATCTTTGTGGGAAATTTCATTGATACATTTCTCATTCTCATGAAGCAAGCTGTTCTAGCAGTGTACCTCACGGAGTACTGGCTCAGCCAGTGTCTCTGAGTTTCGTGTTGGCTGTTCAGGTCATTCATAATCCCATCATCACCGGCAGTGGAGATTCGATATTTGATGTCACCTTACAATACTTTATTTACCAGAACTCTGGTTGAAGTGTACTGAAAAGACATCATGGATGTGGAAAATTCCCTTCCATACACCTTTCTGTGTCTAGTCTGACTCTCAGATATTCTTTGTATTTTCTTCTCACTTAAACTTTATACGTGTGTGTGTTTTTGTTGTTGTTGTTCATACAAAATCTGGTACAGAAGTTGTTTGATTCTTATAACTTCATCTTAAGTTCTCCTACACTGCACATACTTGCAAGTATTCTTGATATACTGGGAAGGATTAGAAGGCACTTCGAGATGAGTTATTTAAGAAGCACTAATCGAATTAGTGCAGTGCTTTCAACAAATAATTAGCTTCGATTTATCATGTGACTCAGGATTCATTTGTAATTATTACTAATATAAAAATAACTCTCACAGCTTCTTCTACTTATTAAGCTTAGTGAAGTTAGGTTTTACTAATAGTTTCCATTTTCATAAGCAGAATAATATGAACAGAGAAAACAGCCAGCTAGTATTTTCAGTTATTATGAACTTAATCTTCACATATTATTTTTGTATCAATTCTGAAAAATGGACAACAGTGATTTTCATGTATATTACATATGCATAAATGTATATATGTGCTGTGGTAATTTTAAAAGTACATGCTAATAATGTTTATTATTACTTCTATAATTATCATGGTGGTATTATCTCATCCACTATCATAATCAATAAAGGCACAGATTACAAGTTTGCCTTATTTCTCCTTGAGCTGGGCATGTATTAACCATCACAGGCTCAGAGCCATAAGTCCATAAATACTTGCTTCATTTTCATCTGGGCCATTCCTTCTGCACCACTATTGGGGGTCCTTCCTCTTGGCCCACGTGGTTCTCTTTCTTTCCCATGGCGACTCTGCTTTCTCTTTTCTCCTTCCCTTCTTCCTCCTGTCATCCTCTTTCTGTCCTAAAAGCCTCAAAACCTTGGCCCCACCTCTCCATCCACCTTGCACAAGTCTGTTGGCATTTTTATGTTTGGAGACAGAAACCTAACATGTCTTCTGGGAGGCTCCACCCAGCAGCAGATCAGATAGATGCTGGGACCTGCAGCCAAGCTTGGGGCAGAGCTCTGGGGGTACTGTAGAAGTGTTGGGACAAAGATGCAAGAACCTAGAGGGGACAGGAACCTCAAAAGAAAACCAACAGACAACTAACCCAGACCCAGGGCTACTTACAGAGACTGGGACATCAACTAAGGAGCATGTGTGGTCTGGACCTGGGTCCCTTGCACATATGTGGCCCATGGGTGGCTTGGTCTCCCTTGGGTGGGGGGGTTTGTGCTGTTTTTAACATGGATTCTATTGCCTGCTTTTGGATCACAACCTGCCTTGCCTGGCCTCAGTGGAAGAAGATATGTTCAGTCCTGTTGTGAGTTTGATGTGCTGGGGAGTGTTAATAAGGGGAGGAGGGCTCCCCTTTCTGGAGAGAAAAAGGAGAGGGGAAAAAGAGGAGAGGGAGGGAGGACTGGGAGGAGAGGACAGAGGAGGCACCCATGAGATGTAAAGTAAACAAACTGAAATAAAATAAAAGTTAAAATTTAAAAAACAGAGGGACAAAGTTTAAACATCCCTTGGTGTATGCTTGTAGTCTGCAGGCTCAGGGGGGAAGTGATCTGCATTAGAATAGATAGCACCAGACCAATCTCTAACATAAATATTTTGACAATTTTCTGCTTCATGAAGAAAAAGACTCATGGCTATTTTTTTTTTCCCAACATGGAATTCACTATGCAGCCCAAGTAGACCTCAGACTTGTAGCAATCCTAGAAGATCATCTTCATGACTACTGTGATCGATAGGGTTAGGAGTATAAGACACTATGATTTTACTGATTTGTGTTATTTCCTCTTCGTAATCTTTGATGTCACTCTGTCCCCATGAGAGTCACTCAAAATCTCTCTTATTAGTTCTCTCTGTGTCTCCCTGCCTTTCTCTCTCTCCCCCTCTCTCTCTTTGTGTGTGTGTGTGTGTGGTGGTTTCATTGCTTTGGACTTAATATTTCTTGAAACAAATACACAGAGTATCACAGTCTCAAGTATATATCCTAAACATAGTGATAGTATTGACTATTGGCGTGGTCACACTAGTGAAGCAGTTAAACCAAAATATTTTATACCATTAATACTTTGTCTCCTTTGCTTTACAAGTCTTATCACATATCCCATTAAAACCAGAAAGGGTCTAAATTTATTTTCCAACTGGTTAGAAACAATACTAATGCTTTTATAAGAAACATTTTTTTCTCATGTTTTTCTTAAATCCTGCAGCTAACTATGTTTCTAGGAAACATATATTCAGAAAGAATACATCAAAGTCAAGCTTCAGTAAGTGTTAGCTTTCACAGTTGATTAAATCATATACAATGTCAGTTCACAGTCCATCAAAATGTAGGTCAACTTTTTTTTCTTGGATATAGTTTTGTTTAAGTGTTGGCTTTCATGCATTAAATATGGAGAGAACAGAGCAGCCTGCAAAAAAGGGACCTACAGTGGACTGAGAAATGTAGAATTCTTTATCCAGGAGTTATAGGAACTTATCATTTTTTTTCACAGTAAATTTTAAATAAAGGAATGAGAAGTTTTCACATGAGTCATACCTAAGTACTTTCCCATGTAATTTTTAGAGTTTGAAAGAAATATCACAAACTAAATAACATACTAATATGTATCTCTTGGCCAGAGTTGAGATGTCAAGTTAAGGTTGACTTTAAGATTGACAAAACTTTCATGTCACAGGTTGAATATTACTTTAAATAAAATTATGCCAAGAATAGAATCGAATAAATTTACAAACGTATTGAATTTTAGAGTTCATGAGGAAGTATGCACCTCCATCCTTAGGGGGCATTGTTACTGGCCCCTGAGTATAAAGAGAACACATGCAACAAATTGGGTTTGGACAGCCTTGAGTAAGGTGAAGACTTCCAAGAGTGAGCTTCTGAGAAGCAGCTCATTATATTGTTTCATGGGAGAGGTATATAAATGTATTTAGGGATACGGGGGGGGGATTCTTTGGTTATAACACAGTATCTAGTTATCTTATGGGCAGGAAGGGCTGATTAGTATAACATAGTACCTAATTATCAAATGAACAGGAAGGACTGATTGGTTATAACATAGTATCTAATTATCATATGGAAGGAGCAGAACTCTTGTGTTGAGTCACATAGAACTTACAGGAGGCTCTGTGCAGGGTCATCCTCCAAGGAAAGTCAGGCAGAGAAAATGAGTACTGCTGAAAAGGTGAGTACTCTATTTTGCAGCGAGCTTGGAGCTCTCCAGACAAGGTAGATTGTGACATTAATAGTAGGGTCTTCCAATAAGGAAGAAATGTTTAGGAGCTGGGAACAGTCATATCAAAGGCAGACAGCGGAAGGCCAGCTACATGAACTTGCAGGCTAAGAAAAGCGATTGAGGACATTTGTGTAATTGCGACACTGACTCTGCATTCTATAATCTTTCATTATAGCAGAGATCTCCTGTAGTCCTTCATCACTTAATCTAATGATTATCAGGTATGTTGACACTGTATTTGTTGTGTTTTGTTTATATGATCCGATTGGGTTTTTTTGTTTTGTTTTGTTTTGTTTTGTTTTTTCCTGCTCAGGGAATTATTGATCCTGGTCTTCATTTTATTTTAATGATGTCTTTTTGGTTAAGTTATCAGTAAAATAAGAGTACATCCAAACAATACAACAGTCATTGAAGGTAACACTGTGAATATTTTTATTGGGACTGGTATTTATCGGGATGCTTTTCCTAAGGCTACTATAGTCATCACAGGCATAGGCAATCATAACACTGAACTCCTCAAGCATATGATTCTGACAGGTATTATCTGAGACATAACTTGTCACAGAAAGGTATTTAATGCTCTCATGAAGATTTAATCTACAAGGAAGATTAATTCACATCAAAAGTTGCTTTCCAATCCTGGGATGTACAATCAAAACAAACAACACATTACTCTGACACTCTTAATCTTTCTATTCCCTATTTCCTCATAATCCATGAGTCTTGGTTATGGGGGCTGTATTGTAGACATTCCCTTTGGGACTGGGCTCTAAGACTCCGAATTTTCATTGTTTTTCTTTGCCATTCTTTTTGGTCATGTGTTGATCAAGAACAACAGCAGCAACAACAATAGATATGCTATAGGAATAGGGGAAAACCCATGACACCTCAACTTTACACAAAGAACTGTAGACCACTAAGGAACACTGAGAGAGGGAGAGATAATCTTCTGTAGGAAAAGCCCATGAATGGTCAAACTGAAAACATACCCATAAATATGATTATTCAGAC
This sequence comes from Psammomys obesus, assembly GCF_907164565.1. Classification (NCBI taxonomy): domain Eukaryota; kingdom Metazoa; phylum Chordata; class Mammalia; order Rodentia; family Muridae; genus Psammomys; species Psammomys obesus. The sequence goes on from NW_026592666.1 coordinate 3,916,215, forward strand.
TTAGGTGTGTGTGCATGAAGATATTTTATATTTTAAGTAACATTTCTTTACATATTGATCAAGAAAAATATATTTTTGTTTCCCATCTTCAGTCTAGCCTCATTTTGTTGTACCGGTAGAATACAGAGAACTGCCCTGCCCTGAAGTAATACTGTAGATAAATTAAACACTTCAGATTATATTGTTTAAAGGTGATTTAAGGCAATACTTCAGGAAAAGAAGTGGAAAATAGAGTGGCTAGTGGAACCAAAGTACAAGAATAATTGTGGAATCTGTTTGGGTGACTTTAAAATTTTGTGTCAAGTCATCAAGTTTCTTCTTTCAGGGCTTAGAAGCGTGGCTTTGTTAATGATTGTGACAAGAAGAAGTGCCTAGAAAGCACAGTGAGTAGATATGAATAGGGGAAGGAAGAGAACTTTATGAGGTTGACTTAGAAAATAATAGCACTCAACAATATTAGATTATCTATTATTATTATTATTATTATTATTATTATTATTATTATTATTATTTTAATCTTGGGAGTGTGGGAAACAACAAGCTTGGAGGCCTGCACCTTATTTACAGAGTGAAAGGAAGTATAGGACTGACATTGTGGTATTATTTTTAATGATGTTATTGGTGTTTCTGGGGGAAAAGTTCATGCAGGTGCTACTCTCCAAAGGAAGGAATGGATAGCATTCTTAGGGTGCATCAATAGTGAGACCCTGTGACCCTGTATAACTCTTGTGTCTGTCACATTGTCCAAGATTATTGAATAGATCAGTCGTTGTCATTTTTATTGAGTCACTGCCTAGAAGACAACGTCAACTAAATAAATGATGGGTTTCAAGCCACGATGAAAAATTGTATTCTGTGTGGTCACTGATATTTTGGAGGTTGTAGCCTATCTTAAACTATTCTAACTAATATAGTAAAAGACTAATTGATAAGGCTTATCATCTCTAAAATCAAAATAACCTTTCTGACATGTTAATTTGATGATAACATAAAAATAGATGTAAACTTTGATATATATCAGAATGTATATAGAATATATATAATATAAAGAAATGTGTAAGTAGTAGAAGCATATAGAATTGTACTAGTCTCAAAATAGCCTGCTTAGTATTATAGAGAAGACTGCAGAGACCTTCACATCAAGATAATGACTTTTTGGTTAAGACTGGGGATGATGCCTGTGTTCTCATAACTAATGAAGGGGGAGAACAGTCTCATTCTGGGAGACAGTCATTTTTAAAAGTGTTATCACATTTGGTAATATGTCATCTGTAGTGACAGATCATATTATTCCTCTTCAATCTCAAATTATCCTTTTTGGGGAACCATGAACCAAGTCATAAGTATACAATGTTACAAGGAAAAGAAAAAGAAATAATTAAGGCATAGGCTTGCAATACTATAATACAGAGAACTAGAGGATTTTAAAGTAGGAACAAGAGCACAGAGTGAAAAGAAGACCTGCTTCTCACATTCTGTAGCACAGTGAATCCCTGTGGTTGAAAATATTAGTATATATAAGAATGGCTACTTGAGAAGATTTTGATTGTTCATAACACAAAGAAAAGATGAATTCTTTAAATGTACATTTTCACAGTATAATCTTTTTACATTGCATATGGCTGCTAAAGTATCATTCGTTGTTTCAATATGTATCAATCTGTATCAATAAATATAAAAGGAGTATTTTATTTGTGCTTTTTAAACATTGATAATTTTTGTTTGATTCTACATTTGGAAGACATATGTATTTTTTTTTTACCATTTTTCCATAAACACAGTTTTTAAATCTTGTAAATAAAATACCCAGTTGAAGGGAGTGTGATCACCGCAGTAATCACCAAATAATTGTAAGACTCCAAACTTAAGGAATTTAGTTTGGAAATCTATTGTGGGTGCTGTATTTCTAATCTTGGTTTCCTCAACACTGAGCTCTAGCCAGGAGAAAGAGCATGGCACATGTCGCCTTTATTTGTCAGAGAAAGAAGAGTGTTCTACAAAGAAATGGAAATGAAGCTGAACAAATGAAAATGTGCTTTAAAAGTGCTCAAACTCTTTTAAATTTTAGTTATATGATGAATGGACTTAGCTCAGCAATTGTTCCATTGTCTACATTTTTGCATTTAATTTCATTTTTGAAGGTCTCAGTACAATATTATAGTAGATGTTTCATGTAATTTATATTAATTAGATTATTATTTCTGCTTTAAAATTATGAGCATACTCTCTTAGCATATAATTACTTATTTGTAATGAGGGAGGATATATTTAAAACAATAATGTACAAGAACACTCATCATTAAGAAAGCAGAAACGGAAGATGAATGCATTCAGAGGAGACTTGGCTATCATTTGAATGGGCCTATAATCTGCTACTGTCATTAGACACGTGTGAAACACAGTTATTTTTTGCAGCTCTGTGTTCACAGCCCAAACACAGAAGCAGAGCAGTGGCCCAAATCAGATATGCTTCTTCTATCCAGCTTTACTGATAATGATGTACAGTTCTCAGCTAGTGATCATCAACGTAAGTTTTCAATAGTCAGAGCTTCAATCTCATCCTGAAGCAACTTAAGTAGTTTAGTACTGGATTATATGTGGAAGAACCTAGAAAGTTCCCTAGACTGCAGTGCTTATGGTATTACCATTTCATGATTAATATTATGATTTTTATAATTTATGTACATATTACTAAATGTTACTAATTTGAATTTTTTTATATTTAAACAGCAAATTTCTTTAAGACTATAATATATATGTATATGTATATAATATATATGTATATGTATATAATATATATGTATATGTATATAATATATATGTATATGTATATATATATATGTATGTACATATATTACTAAATGTTATTAATTTGAATTTTTTTATATTTAAAAAGCAAATTTCTTTAAAACTATAGATTTAAGTATGATTATCCTATATTATATGACTATGTCTTCATTCAGAAGGGCAAACAGGATAGACAAAGGAAGAGGGAGAAGACAGGGAAGGAGCCTACAATAGAGGGCCTCTGAAAGACTCTACCCAGAAGGGTATTGAAGCAGATGTTGAGACTCATAGCCAAATTCTGGGCAGAGTGCAGGGAATCTTTTGGAAGAAGGGGGAGATATAAAAACCTGGAGGAAACAGGAACTACACAAGAAGACCAACAGAGCCAAAAATCTGAGCCCATGGGGGGGCCTGCAGATACTGATGAATCAGCCAAGGACCATGTATGGAGAGGATCTAGTCAACCTGCTCAGATGTAGCTGGTGGGTTGCTCAGTCTCCATGGGGGTGCCCTAGAAAGAGGAGCAGGGACAATCTCTGACATGCACTTGATTGCCTGATCTTTGATCACCTCTCCTGGTAAGGTGGCCTTACTAGACCACAGAGGAAGAGGATCCAGGAGATCCTGATGGAACCTGATAGGCTAGGGTCAGGTAGTAGGGGAGGAGGACCTATCCTATCAGTGGACTAGGGGAGGGACATAGGGGTGGGGACGAGGGTGGGACCTGGAGGAGACAAGGGAGGAGGCTACAGTCAGGATACAAAGTGAATAAATTTTAATAAATAATAGTAATAATAATAATAAAATAAAAAGAAGCAAATTTCACAAAACCAGTGATTGTTATAGTATACCACTTCTCTTCAGAGAAACACATGTATTCTGTTTTAGCATAACCTTCTGCTTATTCTACACCAGGAAGTTTCAGTGAGTAAACCCCATCAAAAGCTATCATCACCTCTCTATTCTCTTGTTTTTATGGCAGTATTAACGACAAAGAAACACATATACACATATTCAAATATAACAATGTGGAGATTCAAAGAGCTTTGCTTTTCTCCCACAGTTGGAATATGGCAAATTATAGCCTTAGTGCTGGTAGCATTTGGGTTCTTGTTTCATTTTGCATCAGGGAATATTATTAACAGATTCTGCAGGCAAAACAGAATAAAGTGCGGAATTGTGTAGGAAACTTGATGCTTCACTGTGGAGATATTTAAATCTATCCTAATTAATATCTGGTTTAGTGTGAGTAGAAATGTTTATTTCCATTTTCAGTTTAAAACATTCCTTATAAATTGTTGTGCTAGCCGTAAGATGAATGAGCTTCATTGGTTTTAATTATTTCCTTCTAATTTAGATTATTTTTTTGACTTTTCTCATGACAGACTTGATTCTGTTTTACTCTCTTCTTTACAGGCTATCAAGCTTTCTTCAGTGACTAAAAGTCCTACCTGTTACATTTCAATGTCATTGATTCCCCAAGATATTCATTTGAAGAACAAAACATACATCATTTGTGCCCTAAATTTACAGCTATTAAATGCAATTATAATAATTATTTTTCACAGGAGACTGAAATCTTAAAATAGATCTCTCAAAGTTTCATGTCTAAAATGTTCCTTAGGCATCACCATGGTGCTTAATTAATGCAGACAACACAAAATTTTCAAAAAGGGATATTTATATATTTGTTAATTTGTACTTTTATGTAATATCAATTGCGAAAGAAAAGGAGGCTATGAATTTAAGAGGGAGGGGATGAGAGGGAACATGAGAGCCTGTAAGAGGGAGAGATAATGTACTAAATATATTTAATGAAATAAAATAATTCTGTTGCCTCAAGGGATTTTTAGGCAACAGAAGACTAAAGTTGAGGTTGAAATCTGATAGAATTTTATTTGGTGCAAAAACAACAAGATATCAACATATGTTCAATTAAAAGGGAAATGTATCCATCCCTGGGTTTGCAGGATTTTGCAAGATTTCCAAAATGAACACATTCCTCCAGGGAAGATAAAAAGAATTTTCCAGTATGGCTTTTCTTGAACAAAAAAGAAAAGAAAAAAGAAAGACTATAATCAAGCTGAAATCCTCTTATGATAACAAACATATCACATAAAATTGACTGGGCTTGGTTCATGTCTGAGGAATTTATAGATATAAAGAAGTACTTTTATTCTTCTCTGGCTCCACTTAACATAGTTTGAAAACATTAGATGTCAGAGCAACAAAATGAAAATAGTTGAAATGCACAGATTTCACTGTCTGGCACCAGGAACTGAAGAAATCTGTTGCTTCTTGCCTTTATGTTTCAAAACTTTTATTAAATGTTTACAATATACCAGGAACTTATTTTTATCCAATACTTCCCCTATTCACTTTAATGTATTTTTTATCTCTAGTGTGAGTCCACATTTACACATGATGGTAGAGTTTTTCTTGCTGAGATTCATAATACTAACAGTGTGATACAATGTCACTGATAGGGCACTCTTTTCCTACCCCTCCCTAAATATCATAAAATTTTAGGCAGAGAAAAGGATGAGGTAATATATCTCATATGCCAATAGGATATTAATTTCTAAAGAATGCATCCCAAACATTTGAATGTTACAGAACACTCTCTAAGTTAACTCCCCAAAGGGTGTAACAATATCTAAGTGAATCTGTAAAAGTCGTTTATGAAACATGCATTACATTAAGTTTGGGAGATTGTGGTTTTAGGAATGCTTCTGAGCACAGAATTTAGAATTCGCTCTCTCAATCTCTATTTGTCATGAACATCCACTCCTCAAAAGAAAACATTCCTCAGCTCAAAATTATATCCTTTAGGTGGTTAGATATTTGAAGTTTTATGTCTAAATCAACAAAGAAACACTTCAGACCATTAATATTAACAAGCCTAGCTTTCTCAGGGTTCTTATGAAGTCATGCTATGAAGACATAGTAGTTGAAGCCAAACTTAAGTGCAGAAAGGATTGAAGACCATTGCTTCCACCAGACAAAGGCATTTGATAAGCATCGATGTACCTAGTTGCTTCTTGGCCCTGTTGTAATGTACTCTCTTTTTCAACTTTGAGACAGAATGATTGATGTAAGATTGTACATGTGACTTATTGAGAAAACACTGGGTGACATTGTTGAGGGTGCAGATATAGAGAAAGAGGTTGAGAATTCTGTGTCCTCTGCACAGATGAGCTGTAAGATAAATCACGACCATGAATTGTAATCAGAACTGACCACTGACAAAGCCCAAGAGGGAATTATTTTCACATTATGACATTTCTCTGTACATTGTTCTGTCAATGAGCAGTATTTTTAACAGTTGTTGTGGAGGGTATTTTTCAAAGATTGTCTTTGGTATTGAACCTTGAAGCTCCTCAAAAATTGGCTAATTTTGTTGTGGAGTTGTTAATATCATATCTACCCATAGGACCAGTTGTCTTTGGGCTTTTATTGTCAGCGAAGTTCAGGAGTGAGGGGCTGATTGTCACAATTTACAGTGCATATCATGGGCCCATCTTCAGATGCTGACTCAAGGAACAAGGAGTTGTCTAAAAGTAATCTTTATTGGCCTGGTCTAATTGTTGTCTCGAAGGTTTACTGCCTCTGTCTCCTAACCTAGGCCTAGTCCTAGAAGCTTCTGGTCTCCATAAAACTAATCTAGGTCCAGAAGCTCGTACTTTCTTGTTTTTTGTTTGTTTGGTTGGTTGTTTTTGTTTGTTTGATTGTTTGTTTGAACTCTGGTTTGTAGTTTCAACTCAGCTGTTCTGGCTCAAACTCCTTACAAAACTGACAGATTCAATCTGGCTTCTTTCTCTTCCTTTGACTGAATTGCTCTTTTTGGCTTCAAACTAACTCAAACAATTTGTTCTAATCTTCTGGCTCCTCCTCATTCTCTGGCTCATTCTATCTTTACCTGTGTCTAGCTTGTTCTGTCTTCAACCTGTCTAAAACTCTCCTGGTAAAACTGCCTCTGAATTCCAGGAACTGAAATTCTAAGAAACTCAGCCACACTGCACTGTCCTTCAATTCATTGAATCAACTGAACTACTTGAACAGAACTGACTAGAACTCAGAAATCTGCATGCTTCTGTCTCCTAATTCCTGGGATTAAAGTAAAGGCATGCCTGAACCTAAGTTCTTTACCCAAAACTTGTGCTATACCAGGCAGGCTGTGAACTCAGAGATCTGCTTGTCCCTGTCGTCTGGGATTGAAGGTGTGTCTATATTTCAGTCAGAGTAGCCATTTTGCTGAATTTAAATCCCCGTACAGAGGGGTTTAGTGAAAACTGTCTAGCAGCAACATCTCTACTGAGTGTCTTTATTCTACTCAAAACTGTAGTCTAAGAGCTCTCCTTAAGAGAGCAGTCAGCAGATTCTAAATCATGTGAGCACTGGTCTGGATTCTTTCTTTATTTAAAGAACTGGAAATTTCAGGTATTTCTGTACTTCAAATATATAGGACTAGGACTGAAGAAACAGCTCATTTATCTGTGTAGTGTGCTTGCATGACACACAGGAAACCCCCGTCTTGATCCCTAGAACCGCATAAATCATATATGGTGGTACATACTAGAAAACCCACAACTGAGAAGGCAGCGGCAGGAAGATAACAAGATTAGAGGCCACCCTCTGACATACCTGCCATATTTTGCAGACACAAACATACTTATCTTATGTCTTCCCCAGATAAGGGTCATTTGTCTATAGACAGAATATAGCCAACCAACTCTGTGATAGAAAAAGACAGAGACCAACTAAACAGCCCAAGAATCCTTGAGAACAGCCAGAAAGTCAGCCATCTCCAATAGAGGTTTCTATTTATTCCACAGGACGCAAGTGCCTACGGTGGGATAGAAAACCTAGAAGTTCATCCAAGAGTACCTCATCCATGGTGATAAAGATCATTTGGGTATTCTACCTGGCTGTCTCAACCACACCATTTTATTTCTGCTGAATGTTGTGAGCATCTGGATTTCTGGTGTCTCTGCCTGGTGTTTCTTCATTCTTTTACCTGGAAGTCTCACCAGACTGGGCACTCTTCCCTGTCTAGGACTCTCAGAAATTTTAGCTGGCTGTTATAAAGCATCTTCCAGTTGACTTCCACTGGACGTTTTGAGTACCTGATTTAATGATGTTTTACTATCTGTCTGTCTGCCTGCCTGCCTATGTATCTTTATTTGTTCTTTTAGGTTGGCTTGCTACATATTTAATAAACTCACTTATTCAAAAACAAAAGATAACCTCTCAGAAGTCATTCTTCTGACAGTACAGAACAACGGAAGGCTGGTTTATAAATATAATATTCCTTCTTTTGCAGAACTTCTCTGTAATACTTTGGAAAGAAAATGGAGATTAGCCACCAAATTAATAAGAAACAAATTTAAAGTCTTAACAAGTTGGAAATATTTCATTCAGTTGTCATGAAGCATGCTCATGAAAACTTGAAGGCTCTAGTACCACTAATGCCCATGGACTGTTATGAAAGATGTGGTCTGCACACATCTAATGTTAGTCACTCAAAATTATAATCAGAATAATATGCTGGCCATTTGTGTATTAATGAAACTAGTGTTCAATCAGGTTCCTGAAAGAATGGAGGATCTTAAGAAGTATTGAGTTTAAGCTTCTTAATTCACATCACTAAGATGAATTCACATTACTAAGCTATTACCACATGTAGTATACAATAAGTGTGGGCTTAATGTACAAATTACATGAATACCAGGCCAATACATAGATGAGAACATATGTGAGTGATGGGCAGATAGGTGATATATTGGAAACATGTGTCAGAAAATAAAATTAGAGTTTACTCAAGGAACCCTGACAATGCAGCCACTTCTGATGAGATCTGATAGACTAAGATCTCTAAGAAGGAGAGGAGGACCTCCCCTATCAGTAGACTTGGGGAGGGGCATGCATGCAGAAAGGGGGGGAGGGTGGGACCTAGAGGGGAGGAGGGAGGGACTTATAGGGGGATACAAAATGAATACAGTGTAATTAATAAAAGTTAAATAAAAAATTAAAAAAAGTCTAAGTCCAATGGAAGCAACAATTCTAGAAGCCTTATATTATAGAAAAGAAAATTGGAAAAAATATAAAATCAATTTGTATTCAAGTTAAGTAAAAGAAAAATTTCAATATAATAGTTTAATCATTTAAGTTTAATCATTTCAGTATGTCAGATTAATGCATGAAGAGGTAATTGGTTACAGATCTAAGATCCCATTTATTTGTTCTTCCCTGACTGTTTCTCAGAGGACCTGAAATAATTGTACTTCCACTCCAACTTAGTATTTTCCTTGGTAACACTTAACCTTAAATATAATCAACCATTTAGCCTAGTTTTCTAAAGTAATCCATGCTCATTGTAAAAAAAATTATGCTCTAAAACCATATGTTCCAGAAAAAGGAAGTTAACTCAAGCTCAAGCCAAATTTCAAACAATTGTACTGCTGAAATCTTCTCCATTTGTCCAACTTCAATGAGCAAGACAAACATAATTAACTTTGGTTTGAGGATTTGGTTTCAATTACCGGTAGAACTCTGGTGCTCATTTAGAAGATATTCAAGACAGCATTGTATTAGCCATTAGACTGTGCTGTGAATTGTCCTAAGTTGTCTTGTTTTTCTGACAAAATAAACAAACAACAGTCAAAAGAGAAGTCAGATTATCTTCCTGAAGAATAAAAATAACAGATGTGACAGTATGGAGAAAATACAATTGCCTAACAAAGCCCCGAAACATTTCTTGCAATGTGATATGACAGCTTCAACTATGATTCATTCAATTCAGAAAATATATATTGCATTTTGCCAATAAATAAAGCACTCACTGAGCTAGATAAAATAAATCACACCTTTCATTCATCAACTCTTATTAATTCAAATATTCTGTAAAATTTTTGCAAAATAGTTTATAACAATATGCCAATAGCAATTTGGCTTATTTGGCATTTTCTTCAATATAGCTGTGATTAGTATCCTGTTAGAATTTCATATTAATGAAAATACAACTTATACTGCATGTTTACTATGCATTTGAATAACCTTACATCTATGTATATATTTTATTGAAAAACTAAACTTCATTTTCTTTTTCCAAGGAGAAAATATTTTGTGAATAAAAGACTTGATGGATATGCAAATTTGCCAATAATACTCTACAAGCAGATGACCTACTTTTCTTAGGACAGGCTCCAGTTATCCCAAATGACTGTCCTCAGGATTTTATAATACAATAACATCCTTTCTGCACTCTTCATGTGGACAGAAGCAGAGCAATGTGTACATTGTTTTCTGTTTTTCCAATTTTGCATTTGTAAGATAATTCATGCAGAAGAAAGTAAATCACCACAATATGGAAGAAAGTTTCGAAGTGTGTTGTGAATTTCTATATTTAAACATAATGTAAGTCAATCTGGGCACTCAAGAGGCTGAAGCAGGAAGATCATGATTTTAAATACATCCTAGGCCTATAACAGAGAGAATAAATCAAATAAAAAAAAGAATAGAAATACTACATTTTAAATACTGTTAGCACAACGTTGAAAGGAAACTTCCTGGAACTCTGTGAGGACTCCTAACAATCGAGGATATGGAGCCTGAGCTCTCCAGCTTCTGTAGCTGTCAGCGAGGCTTCCGGAAGTGGCACTGGGACATCAAACCAACCACACATTCTATGACCCATAACCTGCTTTGCCTGCGGGATACACTGGGCAATGGTGGCTCAGAGACTGTGGGAGGGGCCAAACAATGCTCTAAACTGAGGCCCGAACCACAAGAGGAAAGCCAGGCTAGACAAGGGTACTGCACGGAAGGCCGGGATCCAGGAACTGGATGACTCAGAGACTCAGCTTGACTGACAGAAAAAAAAATAATAAATAATAAATAAAAGGCAAAGAAATGATTTCTAATGATATTCTGTTATATTCGTTACTCATAGCATCAGTGCCTAGCCCAATCATCATCAGAGAGATTTTCTCTAGTAGCTGATAAGAGCAGATGCAGAGACCCACAGCCAAACATTAGACAGAGCTCAGAGCACAAAAGGAGAGGAACGGTTGTAGGAGTCAGAGGGGTACCAGACACCACGAGAAAATGGTCTGTAGCATCAACTAAGAAGACTCACAGGGGCTTGAAGACTCACGGAGATTGAAGTAGCAATCACAGGTGTATATGGGTCTGTACCAGGCCCTTCGCCTACATGCTGCATATGTGGTTGTTTAAACTGGGGTTTTTGTTTGACGCCTAATAGTGGGAGTGGGGGTGTCTCTTTTCCCTGTATGTGGTGCCAAGTTCCTTTTATTGAGTTACCCCCTTAAGCCTTGATATGAGGCAATTTGCCTAGTCTTATTAAATCTTGTTATTTGGAGTTCAGTTTCTATCACTAGGAGTCCTGCTCCTTTTTGAAGGGAAATGTACAAGCAGTGGATCTGTGGGAGAGGAGAGGTGGGGAGAGGGGAGGTGGGGAGGGAAGGGAGGCTACAATCCCAATTGTATTGTATGAGACAAGAATAAAAAACAAACAAATAAAAGAAATTAGTCCTGCAGAGAATATCTGTGCTTTGTTTTTATTTTTATTTTTTGTTAATTACATTTTATTCACTTTAGATCCCAGTTGTAGCCACCTCCCTCATTCCCTGCCAACACCTTCTGCTCTCATATCCTCCCATACCCCTTTTCATGTCCACTGATAGGGGACATCCTCCTCTCCTTCATCTGTGGTTTTCAAATCTGAATTTTTTAAAAATATTCTGCAGGATATAAGTGATTGAAAGAATGCTATCTAATGAGAGCAATAACACCAGATGTGGAAAATTTTCTTCTGAGTTGTTGGTCAGAGAAGTCATAGAGACTCCCAAAACAATATGCACTACCGTTGTTGTCCTTGATTGCCTTCCAGAGGTTGTTAGCAAATCACTGTTGCTGAAGACACCATGCACTCCAGACGTAGCACCTACAAGATTCAAGCTGCATCTGACGTGAAAGCCTCCTCCCTGAGTACTAGTTTCCATAGTACCAGAAGTTGTTCTGTAATTTTCCAAAGGACAGAAGAAACCAGTAGTCTTATCCCACTGTGATACCTGTGGAGCAGACAAGACTGTGGTCAGCAGGGTGTGAAAGCTCTAAGAGTGCATGCAGTATTGATGCTCTTATATTGGCGGTAAACAGTAGCTCTCCAAATGAACTTAAGGCTTGCTCAGTAAGAGGGAAATAATGCCTTATACTGAAAACATAGGCAACTATGTAAGGATCATAAGGGTATGGATCTGAGAGGAGAAACTACAACTGACACATTACTAAAGGAGCACAACTAACTGCATCCCAAACATTTATCATTATATCCACAGATGCGGGTATCTCTCACCTACCATCAAAGCATATTCTCTTTGCAACAGAGACAATTAAAAAAAAAAACAAACAACAACAACAAAAATGAAATTGGTCAAACAGTAGAGAGCAAATGACAATAAGGTACCTACAAACAACTCTTGCACCTAAGGTTGAGGAGTCATCATGGAAAATGTGACAGAAGGATTGTAAAATTCAGAAGAACTAGAAATCTATTTTGAGATTGTATCTCCCAAAAAATGAAAGTGAGGACCTTCACCCAAGATATCACAACATAATGATGGCTAAACAAGACCTGAACAAGTACAACACTAATAGAGATACTAACATAGAAGCAAAGGAGTCTTACAAGGTCCCAACTCTAGACAAAGAACTATAGGTAAAACGCTAAGGGGAGGAAAAAATGAAGCAGTAGGAAGCACTGAGTAAGGAGATTGAGAGATTTAAGGTACATTTCCAATCCAGAAACACACAAGGAAAATTCAAATGAAGAAACAGAATAATGGAAATGATAATCAGTATGGATAATAATGAATAACAAAGAACAACATTTTTTCAGTGGTCATGGTAATGAGAATTTAATGGGGAAAAAAGGGGAGAAATCCAATTTAATTTATTCACTGCTCATATCAGATCAACAAACTTTCCTGTAACCTCTGGTGCCTATCTACTGTTGGTCATGTTTAAGGTTAGATTTATGTAGTCATAACAAGGACCTTTCCTTCAACTAAACATAGCAAGTATTTCTTACTGAAGGATACCCAGACAACTATTCTGGTTACAGGCAATATTCATATAGCATAGCTAGATTAATAAATCACATTTTGTTTATTTATTTTTCTGAATATATAATTTAATTAGTTTGTCTTGAGAGAAAAAGAGCTCCATAAATTAACTGTGTGACTCTAATTCTGTTACAAGCACTGACTGCACAGTTGACTAAAGTTTTGCATTTTGGGAATTCTACTCTGAAGAAACATTTTATTTCTGTTATCCTTGGAATAAGAAAACTTAGATCAGAAAGAACCCATATGTCCCTCAGTTGAGGATACAGAAATTATAATACATTAACACAATGGAATACTACTCAGCAATTAAAAACAAAGAAATCATGAAATTTGAAGGCAAGTGGTGTGATCTAGCAAAGATTATCCTGAGTGAGGTATCCCAGAAGCAGAAAGACACATATGGTATATACTCACTTATAAGTTGTTATTAGACATAATATAGAGTAATCATACTAAAATCTGTACACCTAAGGAAGCTGATCAAGAAGGAGGACCCTGGGTAAGATGTTCAATCTTCATTCAGAAAGGTAAATGGGGTAGCCATCAGAAGAGGGTGAAAAACAGGGAACAGGACAGGAGCCTATCACAGATGGCCTCAGAAAGACTCTATCCAACAGGGTATCAAAACATATACTGAGATTCATAGCCAAACTTTGGGCAGAATGCAAGGAATCTTATGAAAGAAGGGGGAGAAAGAAAGACCTGGAGGGAACAGGAGCTCCACAAAGAGAGCAACAGAACCAAAAAAATCTGGACACAGGGGTCTTTTATGAGACTGATACTCCAAAGAATGACCATACACTGAGATAACTCAGAACCCCTGCCATAAGTAGCCCATGGCAGTTTAGTGTCTAAGAGGGTTTCCAATAATAGGAACAGGGACAATCTCTGACATGAATGCATGGGCTGGCTCTTTGATCACCTCCACCTGACTTTGGGGCAGCCTTACAATTCCACAGTCCACAGAAGATAAAGAAGCCAGTCCTGATGAGACCTGATAGACTAGGGTCATATGGAAGGGGCAGAGGATCTCCCATATCAGTAGACTGGGGGAGGGACATAGGAAAAGAATAGGGTGGGAGGGTGGGAAGAGGAAGGGATGGGGGAGGGTTCTACAGCTGGAATATAAAGTGAATAAATTGTAATTAATAAAAATTTAAAAAAGAAAACTTAGATTTGAGGATTTGGTTCATTTAAAAGAATAGTTCTAAGTTAAATGTTAAATTAATTTAAGAATTTTTGTTTGCTTTTGGTAGTTGATGTAGAGAGATCATTTATTATCCCAACAAATGGAATTCCAATGGAATATTGGTTCAGTTTATTTTAATATTGACCTTAGCTTGTGGTTTTCCGTTATAACAGTATAGAAAAGAAGAGCATAGGTGACAAGACTTAACATCATTCCCAAATTGAATGTCCCTTCCTTCAAATGTTTAATATAAATATACAAAATTAGTCTAGCAGCAGACATAATGGTATAAAATTAGGATTTAAAGTTTAAGTCATTTACATAACTAAGGTTCATTTATGTTAATAGGAAAAGAATGTAGCTAACTGCTTCCAAGCAGCTGGACATGAAGATGAATAAGTTAGACAGCAAGAGCTCTGGGGCAGGATGGAGCAGACTGGATGGGAAACATACCCAAAAGGTTGGTCAGTGCAGGGCATTGCTCCAGTGCTCACAACTATCACAAGCATCTTCATTAGCAGCAAGCATGAAGCAGACGATCAAACCGAAAATATCTGGGTAATAATACTGCTTGTCTGTCACATTTGTGTGGACTGAGTAGAATAAAGACCTGTAGAAAAATTAAAAAATAAACCACAATATTTAAGAAGAAAATAACTACAAAGACGTAAACAGGAACACATTTTTAGTGGTCTCTAATATAAGCTACTGTGTCATAAATCAAATCCCTATATAAAGCACTGGGAAGCAAATTTCTCTAGTATGTTGTTTCAAGCAAAGATTTTTTGATCCAATGTAAAGAAAAACTACTTAATACATATTTATTGTTTTTATATGTTCTATTCAGATTTTCAGGAACCAATAAAAAGCTTATAAATCCCTAAAACTATTTGTGTTCAAATAATTTGAAGTAAGCAAATGTCCTTTGGTACATCAGACCCTTCTGACGGCACAACTGACCACACTCTAGGTGTCTGCTTCATCTCTTGCACCACCTCCTGTTGTAGATTCTGTTCTCCTAGTGGCTGGCTTCTGATTATCAGCTACATCAATTTTTTAGTTCTGTCGGGAGTTGGATTATATTCCTTCCTGCAACATACGCTGTGATCTTCTTACCCCAATTCAGTCTATTTGTTCAATGATTACAACACTGGGAAAATTTGTACACATATTAATAGCATCATTTTTTCACAGTTTTAGACACTAAAGTATAAGACAATATCCCCAGCAATTTTAGCACCTCAATAGGTTTTCTTCTCAATGAAAAGACAGAGCATTCCAGCTGTGTTGTCGAATGATAGACTGGGAAAATGATCTCTGTGGACCTACTTTCATAAGGATGCTATTTTTTTTTTCATGAAGGTTTCACTCTCATGACAATAGTTCTCAGAAACAGCTCAACTTTTCATATAATTCCCTACAGGATTGGAATTTCACATATTAATACGAGGGACACAAGTACTCAGGTATAGCATCCCAAGTATCTGTAGATATGCCCTTTTTGAAACAGGATTGAGGATAACTTGATTGGTCCATTTATTATATATATATATTAGAGGAATGTGTATTCCATGATGCATGTCAACATTTTACAGATAATCTGTGGTTGTCAAGTCTCTCCTTCCAGGAGGTGGAACCAGGGGACAGGCACAGATCACAAAGATTAAAGGCAGCCCCAGGCTTGAGATCCTTATTAAGAGACTTGAGATACATATACACATAGAGAAGAAGATAATAAAAAGAGGCCAGTGGAGAAAACAACCATATTCATACCAAGAAAAGAGTTCTGAATCACCTTTTTTTCCTACCAGCCCTCATGATTCCTGTAGATAATTGATTTTGGATTTCTAATGTTCGCAATTGTATGGCAATATACCTTTAATTGTTTAAACAATGCCCCAGATTGTGGTACCCTGTTACAGTAATTAACATCAAGGCTGGGATTCTGGCTTGGTAATAGAGTACTTCAGTAGCACAGGTGGGACCCCAGGTTTCATTCTGAGAACTCTGAGCGCACAAAAGTACAGACAGACAAAAATTTCATGTAACACCAAATACTCTTTATTAGAAACATGTTGTTGTTTTAAACAATATAAATTCTAAAATGGGTTTTACCTGAAATTGTAATTTCTTGATTTTTTTTTCTAATACTGACATAGCAATATGATATCATTTCAAACCTCATTTCCTCAAGGGTTACTTCATTGCTGGAATTTTCATGGCTTAATGAAGACAAACAGTTTTGTGTCCTAAAGTCCACAAACAGATACTAAACAAACAAAATTTTCCTTAAAAGGCTAAAACTGATACTTTTCTTCTTTTCTAATTTTTTTTTATTCACTTTACATGCCTATCTCAGCTCCCTCCTTCCTCTCCTCCTGATTCTTCCCTCCCATCCTCTTCCTGTTCTCCCTCCCACTCTCCTCTGAAAAAAAGGAGCTACCACTCATATTAACCCACCTCAACACATGGAGTTGCCTCAGGATTAAGGTCATCCTCTTCCACTGAGCCCCAACATGGCAGCCAAGCTAGATGAAAGTGATTTAAAAGCAGGTAGCAGAGTCTATGTCAGAGACAGCCCACACTCTAATTGCTGGGGACCTTCATGAAGACCAAGCTGCCCATGAGATACATATATGTATGAAAATTAAGTCCAATCAATTCTTCTTCTTTGGTTGTTTGGTTGTTGGTTCAGTCTCTGTGAGCTCATGGTCCTTGGTTAGTATTCTCTATTGGTCTTGTGTGTTTTTGTCCCCTTCATACCCTTCCATCCTTCCACCAACTCTTCCACTCCTGAGCCCTGCCTAATGTTTGGCTGTGAGACTCAGCATCTGTTTCAGACAGCTGCTGGGTGGAGACTCTCAGAGGACAGTTCAGCTAGGCTCCTCTCTACAGGCATAGCAGAGCATAGTTAAGAGTGTCGGGGACTGGCTTTCTCCAATGGTGTGGGTCTCAAATTGGGCCAGTTATTGTTTGGCCCTTTCCTCAGTCTCTGCTCCACCTTTATCCCTGCACACTTTGTTGACAGAGTCAGTTTGGGGTGGAAGGTTTTATAGGTGGGTTTGTGTCTCCCTCTCTACACTGGAAGTCTTGCCTAGGTATCAGAGGTAGTCACTTCGGTCTCCTTATACTCCAGCTGCTAGGAATCTCAGCTACAGTCACCCCCAGGAGCCAACTCCTGTTGTTAATTTAGAAGTGTGGGAGGGAGGGTGGGATCGGGAGGGGAGGAAGGAGGAGCTTATGGGGGGATACAAAATGAATAAAGTGTAATTAATAAAAAATTTAAAAAAAATAAAAAAATAAAAGTGTGGTCTAATCTAATAATGTTTATTATTCACTCCATAATTATTATGGTAGTATTATCTATCCTGCTATCACAATCAATAAAAGACACAGACACCTGATAGATTTTAGAATAGCCTTATTTCACCTGGCTCATGGCATCTGCCAATAGTTTATCAGTTTTCATCAAGACTGCCTGGATCCTCTTCCTCTGTGGCCAAACTTTGGGCAGAGCACAGGGAGTCTTATGGAAGAAGGGGGATATAGAACGACACAAAGGGGAAAGCAGCCCCATAAAGAGACCAAGAAAGCTAAAAAAAAAAAAAAAATTTGAGACCAGGTGATCCTGAAGAGACTGATGCACCAACCAAGGACCTAAATCCCCTGCTCAAATGTAGCCAATTGGCAGCTCTGTCTCCATGTGTGTCCATGAATAAGGTCAGCAGGAGCTGCCTCTGTCATAAATGCAGTTGCCTGTTCTTTGATAAATTGCCCCTGGAAATGTTCCACATTTTCTTCATCTTTTTTTTTTAATTATTGCTTTGAGAATTTTATATAATGAATTTAGATCATATTCACTGTCCCTCTTCCCACTCTTCCCAAATGCACCCTCCTTCCCTTCCCACACCATTTTGTGTGTCCTCATCCTCATCAAAGTCATTTTTCCCCCCAAATACTCTTCAGTGTTTGGGCTTATACTAACATGATTGCCATATCAGGGTGCTAGCTCTTGGGAGAAGCTAACCCTATCTTACACAACAGCTAAGAGCTGTCAGTAAGTCTTTGGTTGTGGGTAGAACTTCCAGGCCACCCCATTTCTCCATGATGTGATTTTGTTTGACTTGGGCTTGTGCAGTCCTTGTGCCTGATGTCACAACTGCTGTAAATTCACAAGTGCAGCTTCCCTGCTGTATACAGAAGATACTCTTACTGGAAAAAAAAAATTGCTCTTGACACTAAAGTAAATTTTTAACTTCCTTATACATGGCTTTTGCATTTCTATAAGTAGAAAAAATGTCTAACTTCACTTTTGTTTCCTCATTCATTTCATAAAATTGCAGCAGGAATGTATCATCAAATTAAAGATGCCTTTTTGCTCCAGTCCTGCTACTCTTAATTATTACTTTAGGCTCCTGAGCTACAAACCCATGGAATATATGGTAGAAGTTGTGTGTGTCACCATGCTGTGAAACATTTCAAGGAGTGGATGGTTTTCTCCCTGACTTAGCCTGCTTTTCTGGCTGATTCCAGATCAGAGTAGGGTATTCGAGGATGGAGGGATGATAGAATAAGTGGTACTGAGATACAGTACTAGCAACCTCAGTGGAAACAAATCCTTTCGCTTGAATGTGTTACCCAGGATTGAGGCATGACAGGGTTATAAACTTCTAGTCGATTTATCGTATATCTCCTCATGTCTATTTTCCACAACTCCAACCTATGAGCCTGTTTCCCCCTCACATTTCATACAAAAAAACTTTAAATGATAGACACAACGTTTTATAGATAACAACTTCCATCAGGTTGGCATGTCCTATGTTCACTGCTGATTGTTTTTTACCCTTGTCACATTATACTTAATATATGCTAAATGAATGAAGGAACCAAACATTTTACAATGTAGTTATACTTGTGCTTAATTTTATCTGACCTGCTTAAAACATATGGCTTTTATGATTTTAGCAAACAGCTAGTTTTTGTACTTCAAACCAAATAAAGCTCTTCTCCCATGGGTCTTGGCCAGAACATTTCCAGCTGTTTCAGTGCTGCATAGCAACGTCCTGACAGCTCTTAGGGCAAGAGTCAATGTTAGTTAAGGACCCACGTGCATTCACAACTATTCTATTTCATCACACTGACAACTCACATTCTTTCTGCTCCTATTTCCTCTTTAATTTGTGGTGCAGAGTCTTAGGGCCATGTCTATAAATTCTTGTGAGTTATTCACTATTCAGTCCTCCTCAACTCTGTCTAATTAACTCTTAGTACATCCTACAGAGCACTACCTGATACAATTACATGAGGATACAATGGGAAATAGGTCAAACAGCTTTCTCTTTTGTAAACAAGCCTTCGTTTTTACCTTGAACCATTCAATAAAAGCAAGTTTGACAAGTCCACTGTTCAGCTTCTTCTGTGATTCAGATTACATCCACTGCTTCATTACACAGAGTTACAATGATAAAAGGGAAGACCAAGGAAGCAAAAACTCCTCAAAGACCAGTGTGGTCCCCAGGTGTCTTTTATGAGAATAGCTGTTTCATGGATGTTTTCTGAAAAACACTTCCCTAGGATCTTGAAAAACCCTGCTTTGATTTTCTTTATTAGCATACTGGCCTGATTTGACTTTTTGTTTTTTTACTCAAAAGCGAATGACTACTCATAGTAGCATATAGATGACGAATATGTTTGCATTTTAATATTTCACATGGTAATGCCTTTACGCTGTGTAACTATTGCCTTTTGAAAGAATTTTGCTATAGTCAAAGAACCACAGACATTTTAGAAATGAAAACAACATTAAAGTCTAAAACATTAAAACTCTCCCCATTGGAGGGTTTTTCACAGATGTTAGGGGAAAAGAGAAAAAGGCATCAACAAAACACGGTGTTTATCATCCTCAACCAATGCTGTTAAGCAGATGTCTGGGTAGCCTTGCCACCTTTGGTTATTGTCAGGGTGACTGAGTCTCTTTTTGAGAACAACATAAACAGACCTTCAGAGTGCTTGTATACAGTTTGGAATGATGTAGTAGGTTCCTAATCCTGAAAGCAAAAGGATGAAGTTTGAAATTATGTTTAAAGGCTAAACTTTTGTGTATACAAGGTGAGGGATCTTAGCCAAGAACATTGGCAGCTAACATACAGCATACCTAATGATAATGAATATGATGTACCAAAGAAGATCAGAGACCTGTTTTGAAGGATGGTAGAAAATATGTGGTTATTAAAGATTTATTTTCTTCACCTCGACAATGTGGCTCAAACCCAATGCTTTGTAGATACTACATAAGTACCCTACCACCAAGCTATATCTCAAGACTAAAAATTTTCTAAATATTTCAAGTAATCTCAAAAAATTAAATATTGAGAGTATTTATTTTAACATGTTATTGTCATTTTTTTTGTTTTTTTCCAACATGCTTTATGTGTATTTGTTATTGACTTTTTTTTATTAATTACACTTTATTCATTTTGTATCCCCCCCATAAGCCCCTCCCTCCTCCCCTGCCGATCCCACCCTCCCTCCCCTTTCTGCATGCATGCCACTCCCCAAGTCCACTGATAGGGGAGGTTCTCCTCTTCTTTCTGATCTTAGTCTATCAGTTCTCATCAAAAGTGGCTGCATTGTCCTCTACTGTGGCCTGGTAAGGCTGCTCCCCCCTCAGGGGGAAGTGATCAATGAGCAGGCCAATCAGATTATGTCAGAGGCAGTCCCTCTTCCCATTACTATGTAACCCACTTGGACACTGAACTGCCATGGGCTACACCTAATGACAGTTAAAATTTTAATTAACTAGATGTTCTTATAGACATTACATATTATACCCTTGATTTAGGAAACTAACAAACACATATTGGTTATAAAATGTAGGCCAAACAAGCCTACCACCTAGTTTGATGGTGATAACAGATAGACTTCCATGTATTCTATTGTGTGCTAGAATATTGTAGTTTACATCTCTCAGTCCAGCTGTACAGCAACGTTTCTAAATCACTGAAACACAATTGATTATAAAGTCCTAAATGCATTTTGTATTCACTCAGTACATTATATTCATGTATATTTGAAGAAAAATTACAAAAATAAAAAATGATTTTGGTTATTTCAAGTTACGTAGAATGATTATATTCCATCCTTATTTTTAATTTTTCTAGAGTTCTGATGAAAATATGTTATTTTTAGTTTTTTTGTTTTTTAATTTTAATTTTTATATTAATTACAGTTTATTCACTTTGTATCTCAGCTGTAGTCCCCTCCCTCATCCTCTCCCAACCTTATCCTCACTCCCGCCCTCATCTCCTCCCATGTCCCCTCATTTCCTCCTCAAAGTCCACTGATAGGCGAGGTCCCCCTCCCTTTCCCTCTGACCCTAGCCTATCAGGTCTCATCAGGACTGGCTGCATTATCTTCCTCTGTGGCCTGTCAAGGCTGCTCCCCCCCTCAGTGGGAGGTGATCAAAGAGTCAACCCTTGAGTTCATGTCAGAGACAGTCTCTGTTCCCATTACTCAGGAAACCCACTTGGACACTGAGCTGCCATGGGCTGCCTCTGTGCAGGCAGGGGTTCTAGGTTATCTCCATGCATGGTCCTTGGTTGGAGTATCAGTCTCAGAAAAGACCCCTGGGCCCAGATTTCTTGTTTCTGTTGCTCTCCTTGTGGAGCGCCTGTTCCCTCCAGGTTTTCTGTCTCTCCCTTCTTTCATAAGATTTCCTGCCCTCTGCCCAAAGTTTGGCTATGAGCCTCAGCATCTACTTTGATACCCTGCTGGGTGGAGTCTTTCAGAGGCCTTCTCTGATAGGCTCCTGTCCTATTTCCTGTTTTCTCTCTCTTCTGATGTCCATCGCGTTTGCCTTTCTGAGTGAAGATTGATAACACCTATTCATGTTTAAAGTCTTGGAGAGACAAGGCACATATGTAAACATAGTAAAGACAATATACAGCAAGCCTATAGCCAACATCAAACTAAACAGAGAGAAACTTAAATCAATCCCACTGAAATCAGGGACAAGGCAAGGCTGCCCACTCTCTCTGTATCACTTCAACATAGTTATTTATTTATTTTTATTAATTATAGTTTATTAACTTTGTATCCCAGCTGTAGCCCCTCATTTGAGAGGCAGGACATTATATTTCAGAGAATTAAAACATCTTGGATAAGAGACTTGAAAAGGGGGGAGTTGAAGTGAGCAAAATTTTCAGTAATGTTTTCCAATAACATGAGTCTGAAATTTACATGATACATAATTGTATTTTCAGGGTATGTGTCAAAATTTTCCTGATGTGGGTAGAATCTAATGAAATTTCTTAGGTGGTCTATTCTGACTTGCAAAGCAATTTTTTTTTTTGAAAAAGTCAACACCCCATGAAACTTGATTGTCTGGGCCAATTGGTTTTATTCATTACTTTCCTCCCATATTGCAGTTCTAATGGGATGCTGTTTTCAACTTCAATTCATTATCAGTGTTTTCTTTTTTCTTAATGCAAGTAAAAACAAAAGTTCTGCTGTTATTTTGCCCTATAGATAATGCTGGGCAAGCTGACAAGGAGAAAGGAGAAAGCATTTTTTTCACAGAAATGTTCTGACTTGGAACGATTGTCCACTTGGGAAGGGAGCATCTGCTGATGCTGAGTTTGCTGAAATCTTCTTAATTAAAGTTTTTCCCCCATTATTTAAAAATCCAATGGGACTGTATTGGAACTGAGAAATATAACCCATATGTTTGGAGCCTTTTACAATTAAATCAGCAAATTACTACTCCCCATATTTCAAACACTTAAAATATATTTTATAAACATATATACCTACATAAGAAAATAATGCAGAATTCAGAGGATTATTTTTTTTTGTATGTGTAAGCATCTGACTTCTAAATATTCAATTTTTTTTTAGTCTTGAGTAGCATATTAGCCAAAAGCACACAATGATTTTATGAGCAATGTTTAGCTTTAAAACAATGAAATGAAACTTACTGTTAAATGGAAAAAGAAAATTGCTCATTGCTGACTGTCACTGATTCATTGTTCAAACACATATTTATGTAATCAAACCCAGCTAAGGCAAGACACTCAGAATCACATGACTATGTTATCATTCTACTAATATCCACAATTTGTTGGTAAAAGGTATGAGTATTTGGTGTTTTGTGTGCTTGTTATAATGTCTAATGGATCATTTTTTTGTATAATTACATTTAAGTTAAAAATACATTTCATACTCACACAGAAACACCTGAGGAATGTTAATCTTTTTTCCTCACTGAGAAGCACCATCTATCCTCAACTCAGTGGCTTGTGCATGGCTAAGCTACAGGGGTTGATTAAAGCAAAATAATCTCAGGTTGCTGGAAGAGACACCAACTTTTAAATTTGTCTTCGTGAAGAACACTATGGGAGCTGAGATGACACTTCTCATTTTCAGAGGTCCCCCACATTGAGTGAGTTCTTCTTGAGGTTCCACCTACCTGGGGCGCTCTTTCCTTTCCCCAGCTACGTCGGGGATGCTGGAGCCTTCCTCTTACTTTTCAGTTGCTTGGCCAAAACTGCAATAATTTTAACAAATGTTCTTGACACTGGGGCTCATTTACTCAAACAACTCTAAAACTGAACACTGCAATAAATTCCAAACTCTTGGAGTACAAAAGAACATTATTTTATTCCTGAAGACACATATTTAGCTGCTGCAGGTGCAGAGAAATTCTGGCTGCACAATTAAGAAAATACTAATTACTGAGCAAAGGGTGTCAGAACTTCTATGCTTACTAATCTATGGAAGAAAGTTTGCTACAATTCCTATTATTACAAAAATAATTTATACCCCAAACGGGGTTTTAAA
Organism: Psammomys obesus; assembly: GCF_907164565.1. NCBI lineage: Eukaryota > Metazoa > Chordata > Mammalia > Rodentia > Muridae > Psammomys > Psammomys obesus. The sequence goes on from NW_026592666.1 coordinate 3,940,176, forward strand.
TTCCAAGAACGCTTACATTTCCATCCTTCTATTATATACATAGAAGATCACATTGTTTCTGAGTCCTCACAGTAACCGATGATTGCATTAGGAGCAGGGAAGATGCTTCCTGTGTGTAGAAGTAATTACACATGTGCTTCTGCTGAGCAGAGATAACGCTCTGTTTGTGAAAGCACAGAACAAAGCCATATGGTTTAGATTCTTGAGTTGTGTATTACAAAATCATTTGCGGCCCCACCCTCCACTTCCACAGTGAGAAAGTCACGGGGGATGTATGACCAGGCATGCAGTTTAAAAGTTTCTTGTGAGAAAAAATAAAGCTGAAGTGAACTGATAAATTTGACATGGCCCTTTATCAATGTCAAGACTAGCAGGCCCTCTAAAGATGTGAACTTTTAGTCTGATAGAGGGCACTGCACTGTGGTTCTGAGAGGGATGGTTCAGTCTTCCTGAACCTAAGACATCTAAAAGAGAAGTTAAACTGCTGAATTTCCATTTTCAGTTTGTGAAAATGTTTGAAGTATAACAATCATGCAATAACCATTTTGAATCTTTTTCTTTCTTCCTAATCATAATACCTTATTTAAAATGACACTTTAATTTAGTATGCTTTTCATAAAAGGTTAATTACAATCAAAGTAAAGGTTAAATGCAACATATTGTTAATACTGTTTAATTGCCAGTTTTGTAATAAGGTTCAATTATTAGAAGACGTGAGTAATTTACCAAATGGATTATTTAGATACACTGAAATTCAGTGCATAAAAAGTTAGGATAATAGTAAGCTTTCAGAGCATTGCTAACAATATTCAGATGGTCGTTCAGCAAACATGATTTTTCATATTTATTTAAATGAACTGAAAACTTGTATGTAAACAAAACCCACCCATGAGTGCTTATAAAAGTTTTATTTATTATTGCTACGAGTGACTACAGGTAAAAAAAAAAAAAAGGAGCAAATTATATCTTTGGATAAGAAAGAAGATGAATGTTCACAAAAATGGAACATTGTTCACTGATAAAGTCGCATATACTATGGACTGCAGAGAAAGTAAAGGATCATGCTTTGGGGGGCTAAATAGGTAGACAAAGGAAGGTAGAACAGCTCCGTGTGCTGTGATACTGTGCCACCACAGTGCTGAAAAGGCCTTGTTACACAATTCTCATAATCTGTAAACAACACATAAATGAACCCTAATGCATAATATGAATTGAGAAGTACTAGTGATGTGTTAATACTGGAACACAAATAAATTAATTTAACATGGGATGAAACTAACGGTGTGTGTGTGTGTGTGTATGTTTGTATATTGAGGCAGATGGTATATGGGAAGTTTCTGTTTTCATTCAGTGTTGTATTATGATGAGTCTAAAACTAAAATGTAAATGGTGGACTTGAAACATTTTAGGCATTTCTAAGGGAGATATGCCAGTTATTTTATATAAATAAAATTTATTTATTTATTTTTTTTGGATCTTAAATGGTCTTTGATATTTATTTATTTATTTTTTTATTTTTCTTTTTAGTTACATTTTGTTAACTCTGTGTCCCAGCTGTATCCCGCTCCCTCATTCCCTCCCCAACCCCACACTCCCTCCCTGGTCTCCTCCCTGCCCCTTTCCAAGTCCCCTGATAGGGGAGGACCTCCTCCCCTTTCATCTGACCCTGTAAGACACAAATATGGAGGAGGACAGGGTAGATGGCATTAGAGAGAGTTGGAGGATGTTCTGGTGGATGGATGCTATCAAAATACATTGTATACATGTTTATTTCTCATAAACAGAGCCTATTTTCTGTCTTTCATACTCACTAAAACTGAATAAACTCCAACTTAAATACATTTCTGCCTGTCTTATTACACTTTTTGCTGAAAGAATCACACTCACTAGTGTTATTATTTTTTGTCTTGTTTTCATGTGCTAAAACCTTCAGAGCATTTCCAGAAATAATATTTTTTAACTCTTGTCCATTTCATTTATTTTATTTATTATGCTTTCCTTCTAAGTCCTGTCTTCTGTAAAAAGTAGTTTCCTTCAGCCACTGAGGTAGCAGAAGCTTTGTTACTTGCCTGGGTAACACCTACTCCATGAGCTACCTAAGCTCATGATGATTCTGAGGAAGGTCGTGCTGTTACCTGATGCTGTACAGATGGCAAACCGAGGCTGGGGTGATGGGACCTGAATATAAGCCAGTGATAGGAAATTCTGTGCAATTATAATCTAAGAAGGTAGTCACTTAACTGTAAACAAAAACGTCTACTCAGAATTCACCCTGCCTACACAATGTGGAGAGATAAAGATAGAGCACATATAACAGAGACAGAAGGAAGGTTCAACTACAGACCCACCGCCCCGTGAGAGAGAACCAGTCCCTGACACTACTAATGATACTGTGCTATGCTTACAGACAAGAGTCGAGCAGAGTTGTTCTCTGAGAGGCTTCATGCAGCAGCACCTTGAGACAGATACTGAAACTCACAGCCAAACACTGGGCAAGGTGTAGGGAGCCTTGCAGTGCTACACTTTAAATAGTATTGTGGGAAATTCCTAGAAATGCATCAAATTAACCCTTTCTGTCACTCTTTCCACACCCCACTTCCTTTGGCTTTTTGAGACCAACTATATCCTAAACTGAAACCACACATAATCTCTTCTGTCGCGCAGTTGGCCCCTGATTAGATGTGTACCAAACACTTAAAAGAAAGTTATTAAAAGTGAGTTGTCTTAAATTTATATATGTACTTCAACGAAATGGTACTATAATCTCACAAAAAATATTTTATGTGGCATACTGCCAAACATAGACTATCTGAAACATAATTTTTGTAGTAACATATGCAATTACATTCCTATCATTAATTTAGCCTGATTGAAGCCTTTGAAAAAAATTTTTCCTTTTTTTAAAATAATTTATTAATTACACTTTATTCACATTGTATCCCCCCTATGGTTCCCTCCCTTTTCCCGTCCCAATCCCTCCCTTCTTCCCCCCTCTGCACGCATGCCCCACCCCAAGTCCACTGATAGGGAAGGCTCAAAAAAATTTAAACATAGCTTATTAACTTAAAAATATTGTCATTGTGTAAAACCAGCATGTTACATGTTAAAAACAACCATAATTTTTAAACAAAGTTTAATTTTATGGTTCTCCTTCCCTGTTTCACTCACACATCCTTCCTCTCCTTCTTCTGGATCCTGCTTTCCTAACCCTCCTCCTAGCCCCCAGATTCTATTAATCTTTCATGTCCCATGTGTTCTTTGGCTTAATCCCATCCTCTCTCAGTATCTAAGTTTATGCTCTCTTTCCAGTCTAGACTGTTTTTAGACTTTATCCACACGTACAGCAGCCTATATAGATACATAAATAAATTATAGCCTGTGATCAGCACATGAATTTTTATTGAATCTTAGATTATTAGAATTATTGGCACTCAATATAGGTTTTTTTAAATTTATTTTTTATATTATTTTATTATTTACACTCAAATGTTTTATTTGTATTTAAATTTTAATGTATTTTGTTATTAATTACAACTTATTAATTTTTAATTTTAATTTTATTTTTTAATATTAATTAGTTATTCAGTTTGTATCCCAGCTGCAGCCCTCTCCCTCACTCCCTCCCAATCTCACTCTCCCTCCCTCATCTCCTCCTATGCCCCTCTCCAAGTCCACTAATAGGGGAGGTCCTCCCCTTCCCTCTGACCCTAGCCTGTCAGGTCTCATCAGGACAGGCTGCATTGTCTTCCTCTCTGGCCTGGTATGGCCGCTCTCCTCTCAGGTGGAGGTGATCAAACAGCCAGCCACTGAATTCGGGTCAGAGAGAGTCGATGTTCTCATTATTAAGAAAATCATTTGGAGACTGAGCTGCCATGGGATACACCTGTGCTGGGGTTCTAGGTTATCTCCATGAATAACCATATCCTTGGTTGGAGTATTAGTCTCAGAAAAGACCCCTGGGCCCAGATTTCTTGGTTCTGTTGTTCTCCTTGTTCAGCTCCTGTCCCTTCCAGGTTTTTCTATCTTCCCCTCTTACATAAGATTTTCTGTACTCTGCCCAAAGTTTGGCTATGAGCCTTAGTATCTGATACCCTGCTGGGTAGAGTCTTTCAGAGGCCCTCTGTGGTAGGTTCCCTGTTTTCTCCCTCTTCTGATGTCCATTCCATTTGCTTTTCTGTGTGAGGATTGATCATCTTACTTAGAGTCCTCCTTCTTCATTAGTTTCTTTAGCTGTACAGATTTTAGTAGGTTTATCCTATATAATACGTCTAATATGCACTTATGAGTGAGTATATGCCCTGTGTATCTTTCTGCTTCTGGGATTCCTCACTCAGGATGATCTTTTCCAATTATGGATGGCCATAATTTGTTTTACTATACCTTCCTCTAATTTTTTATGCATTTTATTTGCTTCCTCCATTAACCTCTTCATTAGCATAGATGTAAGATAATCTTCTTTAATTTCACTTATGTTAGGTGTCCAGGGCTACTTGCCTCTGGATAACTGGGTTCTGAGGATGCCATATTGCTTTACCTTGTGTTGGTTGTGCTTTTACGCTGGCCTCTACCCATCTGGCTGTCTCAGGTATTGTCTGCTAATTTCTGGTGCCTACTGGGTCTTGGGGTGGAAAGAATCCCCTTGGCTGGGTTCTGAAGATCTCCTCAGTTTTTTGGGTATGGTCAACTGAATGGTGGTGCTTCTCAGGAATTGTCACAATTCACCGCAGGCATAGGAACTGTGTGGTAACTGTGGTGTTCAGGAAGGCTCTCCTCTTATCAGGAGAAGTCCTGGACATGACTGCCCTGCTGCTGGGTTTCTTGCTCTGAATTTAGTGAGCTGCAGCTAATGCCCCTAAGGTGTATTTGGGTTCAGCCCTCTTGAAGAACCAGGGAATCCCGCAGTTTTGTCAGTTCAGCTAGGGATACCTGGTCGCATCTTGGAGCAGTATCTGAATGCTGCTCTAATGGCTTTCAGGCTTTTGTAGGTCTGAGGTTGCAGTTGTGTGTCCTTGTGCCCTAGCAGTAATCAATGGCAGGTGAGCACAGCACTCATGCTAGAGCATAGAGCGTAGGTGAACCCAGAAAGTCTTCTGGAGCTGGGTGTCCTGAGCGTTGGACCTGATGATTCCTCCGCTGTGGAGTTTCCTTCCGACAGGGACACCCAGACTGTACTTTGGGGACCGCAGTTCTGGCGAGTAGAACCCACAGGCACACCTGCATGTGGCTGTGCCCAGCTGGAGAGTGGGCGCCTGGACGTCCGCTGAAATTCAGTAACTCTGCCTGAGAACTTTCTTTTCGGGGGGTGGGATTGGCTGAGTGCTCTGAGGTCAGACCTGCTGTTCCCCTCACTGTGGGTTTCTACCCAACAGAGAAACTCAAGTCTCTGGTGCCCTGGGGCCCACAGTTCTATCTGGGGCAGTGAGTCAGGCTCACAGGCAGGGCTCTGTGCTGGCACCTGTGTGCCTGGCTCTGGGCTGGCTGCTGGGTGTCCACCAGACCCTGGGTCTTTTCTATGGATTGTCTGGGTGACCTAAGGTTGGTCCTGATCATTTCCTACACCATGGGGTTTTCTCTCAACTGGAAAACCCAGTTTCTGGTATTGTGGCACCCACAGTTCAGTCTGGGACAGTGATCAGAGCAAGCCTGCATGTGGCTCTAGGCTGGCGTCCAAGAGCCTGGTGGAACTGGGACCTCTTCAGTGGTTTAAGAGGGTGAGTTGAATCTGATTGAATCTTACACCATGGGTAATCCTGTCACCTGAGAAACACAATTGCTGGTGTTTTAGGACCGAGAGTTCTATCTCCTGGTCACTGTGCGGATCCTGCTGTGCTGCTGGTCAGAAAGAGTGTCCTCCCGGTGCTGCCATCTTGGATCTCCTTGTAATAAGTGTTTTAACTTCAATTCTAATCATTTTTTTTTTACTGTCATCTTATGTCACTGTTGGATAGTAATTTTTTTCATAACCTCCAATCACTGTTATTTAAAAAACAAAATAAATCAGCAATCTAACTAAATTTTCAATATGGTGTTTAGAGTTCACCTAGCATACAGCTAACAAAATCTAAACCTATATCTGTTGACTTCAGCTTTGTAATTTGAGTATATATTGTGAATTTATTATTATTCTTCACTCTGTGAAAGAGTTTAACAGGAGTGAGTAGTTTCGCTTCTGTCATGCTAACGTATTGCATGTGCAGCAGAACCTATGTCCCATGCAGTTTCCAAATCACAGGCCCTTTCGTCTGTTCTATGTAGGAAAGAAAATATCATATTACAGAAGGACAAGAAAGTCTTCTTACTAAAAATTAACTCTATGATCTCTGCATTTTCTGGCTTTGACACATCTTAAGAGCTCCATTCAAGTTAACCCTAAAAATTGATAACTGGAAGCTAAAATCTGATATTTTTATTTCTCAGAGGAGTAAAATACATTTCTATGCTATTCTACAGCAAGACCTGAAACTATTGTGAAACATAACAAGGCAAACCTTGTTAATAAAAGTAGTAAGATACAATGTCTCCAAGGTAATGTTCAATCATGACTTGTAGTATTGAAAAGTTTAGAAAAATTTTACATATTGTAGTACCATAGGTTATATCTAAGAAATCATAGTGATGCATGTAAAGATGAAGAGAGAAAGCAAAGATGCCAAGAAAGAGAGAAGGAAGAAAATTAAATTAGATTCACATGCCAAAAATGTTGTACCTACAATTCATTAAGATGCACCTTTTACCACATATAGAAAAACTAGTATTAATATTATCTCTTAATGCAAAATAAATATATGTATCTTGCATGTTATATAATGCCTACTCAAATTCAAACATCAAGTTTTATGTTTATGTTTTTGTGAAGTACATCACTAGTAGGTCAAGAGACACACATGAAGATGGTATTTTCAATTAACAAATAATAACTATGTTCATTAATAGGCTATTGGTAATCTAAATATAACTGCTGCTCAAGTTAAAAAGTAAAAATCTGATGGCTGAGAAGATTGTATTTATGTATTTAGGAATATGTATTAACATATTAATAATTTTATCAACATGTTAATTTTGTTGGATTACTATATTAATTATTATATCAGCATATTACCACTCGTATTAATTTATTGATATAATTGATATATAGGAGATTAACGGATATTAATTTCTATATTGATATATTAATAGTTGCTATATATCTGACAATTAACAAAAAATAGGTCATGATATTTTTACTATTAGTTTTCTTTCTTTTTTCACCACCCTTTTATTGAAAATATAATTTTTTCTCACATAGTATATCCTGATTATGATTTTCCCTACTTCTACACTTTCCAGCTCTTCTTCACCTCTCCTCCCATTCATATCCATGTCCTTTTTTGTCTCTCATTATAAAGCAAACAGATGTTTATGGAATAATAACAAAATGAAATGATAAAATAAAATATAAGTATATAAAACAAAACAAAACACACTGGAAATGGACAAGGCCATAAATTTAAAAGAGAGAAAGGATGGGCATATGAGAAGGGTTGGCAGAAGGGAAAGAAAAAGGAGAATTGTGTAATTGATTGACAATCTAAAAAATAAAACAAAGATTTGTAAAACATGAACATTGTCCTCTAAAAATACTATTTGTCCCTTATAAACTTCCCCCAAGTCATTCATTTGAATGAAGGAGATGCCATTTTTTGTCAGTGTACTTCAGTGAAATGAACCGATTAAACATACATACCTGTATATAATTAATATAATATAATATAATATAATATAATATAATATAATATAATATAATATAATATAATATAATATAATATAATATATAAATAACATAATATAATATAATATAAACAATAGTGAATATCAAATCTAAAACCTTACAATTCAAGAACAGTACCTATCCCTGAGATGTACTCTCAGCTTTAGATATTTACTTTTAGGTGAAAAGAAGCATATAGAATATGTGTTGTTAATCTATAACTTATATTTTGATCTTTCAAGTTAAAAAGTCCATACCTATGTGATCAATTGGACCAATGGCTGGCAATACATTAATCGAATAACTAATAATTGACCTATAATTCAGGGTTGGCTTTTATAATTTTGAAAGATATTACTTTTAATATTAAATAAAAAATATTCAAGTTACATGGAAGTATTATAATTTTATCTCTGTAATCAAAAACATATGCCTTATGAAGAATATATTGTAGCTTTTATTTTTTGCCATTAATTAAACCAAAGTCAATTGTGCTCAAATTATAACAGTTCTCATTTTTCATTTATTTTTTCTCTTATAAACTTCACCAAGGTTGCCAATGTTCGTTCTTTTAATTAACTGCTTAATTTCTCTTATTATTGTTATTTGGATTCTACTTCTTTGATTTCAGCTACCATAAATTTGTTCAGGCTAGATAGCTCAGTGGGTCTACTTTAATTATCATCTGTGCAATTTGTCACATATGACCAATATCTGCCATATAGCCTTGTCTGGAAGAAAGCTCACTACAGGTATAAATAAGTTAGACACACAGAATTAAATCTCAACTGACAAGTAAATATTAGAAGTTCATCGTGTCATCTTTCTGTGAATAGGTTCTAATGGAAGTTTTGATTAAGGTGAAATCACTCATGAAAGTATGAATTTTGCAGGAAGTTGGCTGAGGATGAGTAGTGAGTAATGCAATGATTTGATACCTGAGAAGGAGAAAAGTGGAAATAGAAAACCACCATAGTCTGAAATCTTCAAAGGAATTTGCGATATTAAAATATTTGGTAGCATCTGCTTTGCTACACTTTGAGGTAGTCTTCCAGAGGCCCTCTGTGGTAGGCTCTTGTCCTGTTTCTTGTTTTCTCCTTCTCCATCCCTTTTGTCTTTCTAAGTGAGGATTGATCATCTTACCCTGGGTCCTCCTTCTTGTTTAGCTTCTTTAGGTGTACAGATTTTAGTATGTTTATCCTATCTTACAGGCCTAGTATCCACTTATACGTGAGTATATACCATGTGTCTTTCTGCTTCTGTGACACCTCACTCAGGATGATCTTTTCTAGATCCCACCATTTGCCTACAAATTTCATGATTTCCTTGGAAAGACTCTGTCTAGCAGTGTATCAAAGCAGATGCTGAGACTCATAACCAAACTTTGGGCAGAGTGCAGGGAGTCATATGAAAGAAGGGGGAGTTAGTAAGATCTGGAGAGGACAGGAGATCCACCAGGACCAAATTTATATGGGCACAGGGGTCTTTTCTGAGACTGATACTACAACCAAGACCATGCATGGAGATAACCTAGAAGCCCTGCCAGGATGTAATCCACGGCAGCTCTGTGTCTAAGTGGGTTCCCTAGTAAAGGAAACAGAGATTGTCTCTGATATGAACTCAGTTGCTGGCTCTTTAAACCCCCACCCCGAGAGAGTTGGCAGCCTTGCCAAGCCACAGAGGAAGATATTGCAGCCAGTCCTGATGAGACCTGATAAGCTAGGAGCAGATGGAAGGAGAGGAGGGCCTCCCTTATCAATGGACTTGGAGAAGGTTATAGAAGAAGATGATGGACGGAGGGTGAGATTGAAAGAAATGAGAGAGGGGGCTACATCTGGGATGCAAAGTGAATAAAATGTAATTAATGTAAAAATTAAAAAATTAATTAAAAAATGAAAAAATATTTGGTAGCCTTTTAATTTGAAAGTAGATGATATGATGATATATGAATCATCTCTCATATAACACTGAGAGACAGGTAAAGGGGAAACAAGAATACAATGAGTGAAAGAATTTTTAAAAAACCGCTGTTTAACATAATCTGGTGTGTGTATGTGTTTTCCTATATGTAACATTATTCATGTTTTGGATTTTCTTAATATGACTTTTTCTATTGATGGCCAAATATATGTCTCATAATAAACATATTGCTTCTTCCAATGTGCTCATTCATGTTACCATTCTGGTATGCTAACTGAGTTCTAAATGCATTTTACCACTACCAGGTACTGAAATCTCAAGTGACCAAATAAGATGCTGTTTCTTCCATTCATAGTGAATTCCTTTAACTAATTGTAGCAACCAAGAATGTGTTAGCCAACTTAGCTAAGTAAACAAACAACTTGCCATAAAACCATCATAGTTTCTACTGTTAAAGAACATGCTTTTCTTATTATACATACAGAAACTGGGATCAGACATAACCCTATACATATGGAATTTCCTGTGTATTAATATTTTGCTTGTAGGTATGCATACCAAATATGTTTCTTGTGGCCTATCAGGTCAGAAAAGGGCACTGGATCTCCTAAAACTGGAGTTATGGACAGTTGTGAGCTATCATGGATGGGCTGATATAGGAACAATGGCCCTTTTCAAGAGCATCAGTGTGTTTAGGCACTTAACCACTGAACCACCTCTTCTACACATTTTCCTCAGTCTTAGTAGTGTACTAAGGCTTGGGGTGCCTTTTTGTTCTTGAAATACCTACATGCATTTTATTTTCTGTCTGAAGGTTGTCCACATCCTTCATCTCCCCTTAGTATATGCCATATTCATAGTAATGTCATAATCTATCTATACATTTGTGGCATTATTTCTACTACTTGTTATGCCCTCAAGAACAGGGTCACTCGGAGCATGATTTGGTAGATGTGGACTAGAGAAGAACTACAAGTTTGGCCTAAAATAATATCATCTTTGGTTTACTCAACAAAATTATAAGAAATGACACATTAGGTGATGCAGAGACACAGAACACGTCTACACAAACTGCATGTTACAGCAAATGGTTATCCACTACTTACATTTTGGTCCAGGTGTGCATGTGGGTGAACTGGTATGCGCATGCACCAGTGTGCACATACGGAGGTCAGAGATTATCCTCAAGTGTTACCCTTACCTTACATTTTGTTTAAGATATAATCTTTTATTGTTTGGCAGGGTATATTCTAGGCTCGCTAGCCCATGGACTTCCAGGAAGTCTCCTGTCTCCTCCTATCCTGTTAAAGTAATTTTGAAGTTGCAGATGCAAACTGACAAACCTTGCTTTATGAGGATATCATAGATCTGTGTTTAAGTTTTTATAATTGCATGGAAAACACTTTACTCAACAAGCCATCTCCTATGCCTGGGATACATACTTGTTTGTGGCCATTAATTAATATTCTCTAGTTTCTCTATGTGTTAAAAAGCGTTACTCAACTTTCAATATTGACAGTAACATATTGTAGTGTTCACAGGAATGTGACAGTACAGAAATATGCTGTCCAACCAATCCAAGTTTGCGATGCGAGAGAACATTTCTGACCAGGACATACAGAAGTTTGGAGTAGCGACTCACATGATCTATGTAGTATGCTAGCCATCTATGATATCATGGGAAAATGGCATCTTAAGGCTAATCAGACTAATCTATGTACTGCAGGGCAAGAATATGTGAGGTTTTGAGAAAGGTAAGACTTACTTTTATTGCATTTTAGAAGAATTTTTATATGTCATGCAAATTATAAGTCCCTCCATTATGTTAGAAAATATGACTTGTATCATTTATCTTGTTACTGAATTATACAGAAAATAATAGTTTTGCTAGGACTGTTTGAAAGAAGTGGGTTCTGAACACTGCAGATTTGGATAGGGTTAAAGAATGTCGTTAGAAATAAGTGAACCTCAGCAGTTCATGCGTGCTTTTCTCAGGCATGTAAATTCTAGTTTACAGAGATCAACATCTAACCATAACTGATAATGTAATAAAGACATGATGTTTTACTTGTGGAGATATATTGGATAAGAATGGTACAAAACCATCAACAATCATAAAATATTTATCTAGAATATATAAAAAAACAAAAGAAATATTTAAACATAAAGAATATTGAATTAACAAGCTTACATATTTAAACAGCAAACTTTTTATATAGAAATATTGTTACTATGTGGGCTTCCTTTGAAATACCATTTTGGGCTGGCGCATCTGCAGAAAACAAAATTACTCAGATGTTAGTAAAATTTTGTTTTAACAAAATTTTCTTGGGAATCTTCAGCAAAGAGCCTTATCTAATCATCCTCTCCAATGTAAGCTTTGGAGCTCTGCAATAGTGCGGTTTTAGGTGGGGTCGCTTCAGGGCACCAATATGTGGGCGTACTCCACATATGACTCCAATGCGGTCCTTTCACCAATGTGTAGGGTGAGCCTCTGATTAGTTTTATTGTCAGAGCCTTATTGTGAAAAATATCTCAGATCAGTATTCATGTCATAGCAGAGCTTATGATTTAAATAAGTACTAACATGTTATATTCACCATGTGATGATGTAGAAGCCTAGTCAGGACTCACTTTAATTTAATGAGATGCAAGATGGTCATCAAGAGAAAAGACTCCATAGAAAGCATTGAATATTTAACAAATTTGAATTATTTAATAAATTCTGTGCAAAATATACTTTTAAAGACATTTAGTGATAACTGGGGTTATATGATATTTTGTGTGAAGTTATTGATGCTAATTTAGCTATACATGACAGTAACAAAACATGGATTTCCATGACAGATAAAACCAACTCTCAAAGATCAAATAAAGACTTCAAGGAATGTATCTGTCTATTATTACTTATGAATAACAGCTATCATCTTAATGCTAACATGGTTAATACATACGTACAAACTTACTACCAAATAGTTAATAAAATTTAAGAATTTATATTTTTACTAATATTAATAGCATTAAATTGCTAGAACAAGCTACTGGGGAAACATCAAAGATATGTTTAGAAAACATATCAGCAGTTAAGTTGTGTTTAAACATAAGTTAAAACAAATTAAGTTTCTTATTCTGTTGTTGAAGGTTCAAACCTAGAGTATGGATTTAAGTAATTACATGTTATGTGTGTTTTTTTAAATTGGATTACTTGATTTATTGCTTTTTAACTTCTTTAGTTCTTTTTTTTATTAATTACATTTTATTAACTCTGTATCCCAGCTGTATCCCGCTCCCTTATTCCCTCCCAACCCCACCCTCCCCATGCAATGTGTTTTTAAAATGCACATATCTGTTCACTATAGGAAGACAACTTTCTTTTTAAAATTTTACCAGACTGTGATTATATAAACAGAAAGGGGACATTAACAATTCTCTACTTGAATAGTCCATGCATATGTTTTTTTTTATTTTAAAATATATTATTTTGAAAATAATACTAATTACATATTCTGCTTTTACATATTTTGCTTGATCTGCTTATAATAACGCAAAGTTATTTTTTATTCTTAAAAAAAATGAAGAGTGAAGAGTTGGGAATGTGACTCAGTGGTGAATACCTTCCCAGCAAGCATGAAGCCCAGATTCAATCCCCAACATTGCATAAATGGACAAAAATGAACAAAAATAAATTAACCATTCTCTCTTTTATTTATTTTTGTTTTCTTTCCATTTATTAGTATATATTTTTATCTGATTCTACAGTCTTCATTCACATTAGATAAGATCTAGTTCTTTACAAACAATATTCCTTTAAACTTAGAACTTTTAAATTTCATATAGATTTTGCAGATGTTTCAGACACCGCACAGAGAAGCTCGTGTAGCTCCTGTCATTTGCAGTAAGGGTGCTATTTTAACAATAGTAATACGTGATAGCAAATCCAGGACATTTGCTTTTGTACCATGTCTCATGTTTCTATGCTATTTAATTACTGCCTCATTGATGTAATGGACAAAAAGATCTATGTAAAACCACTCTTTTATTGTCATATATTCCATCTTGTAATTAGGAAATCTCTACCCCCAATAAACCAAAATTTTGTTGTCCATTTCTATAAGGTTTTAATGTTAAATAAGCTGTAAATTTACATTTTTACTTTAATAAAGCATTTAATAAAGTCAAAGACATGAATCTAGGTATGAATTTGAAATGTTCCATGCAGGTATATGTTGAAGCTTTGGTCCACAGGTTGTGATGCTCTTTCAGGAGACTGGGGATTTTATGAGCTGAGACAAGTCAGAGGAAGTGGGTCCCTCGAGTCAAGACTTCTTTGAAAGGTATAGCTGTCTCTTTCCTTTTATGCTTCATGTACTTTATGAAGCAAATGACCTCCTCCTCCACATGCTCCTTTTGCTTAAGATGTTCTCAAAAGCAAATACTTAGTCTGAACCCTTTGAAACCATGAGTCAAAAATAAACCTTTTGTCTTTTTAAGTAGTTGTGTCAGGCATTTTGTTACAGACATGAGAAAATTGGTGGAAAGCTTTTCACCCCTTCTCAGTAGTGCTCACCATGTATTCATGTATTCTAAGACATAGCTGTACTTACAGATTGTTGCAGTGTTATTACAATGACCAACACATAAAATTAGCCAGTCTCTCAATAGATGAATAGATAAAAAAAAAATGTGTCACATATTCTGTTATGCCAGGTTCACGGGACCCTCAGAGACCACCAGGAGACGACTCGATGCAATTGCAAGAGAGCTTTATTACGAGAGCGATCAAACTCGGGACCCAAGTCTCACTGGCGCAGCAGTAGAGAAGTGGGACGACCCCCCCCCCAGCTCTGAGTGAACAGGATTTTTAAAGGGAAAGTCTGTGAGCTGGGGGTTTCCATGGCAGCAAGCAGGGGGGCACAAGCCTTGGTGTTACAGAATTGGGTGAAGTTTAGCAGGGCGGAGTGACCTTTTCTGAGGCACATAATCACAATGGCTAAGGCATATAATCACAATGGCTATTTTTCTAAACAATATCTGAAACATTGGGGAAAATTTTCCCACCCGATTCTCAACCGATTCCCATTGATTATTGCCAGGGAGTTTGTCTCTATTTTCTATGGAGCATTTATTCTGTTATATTTCCTGGAGGCTGTTGCTAGGAGAGTTAACTTTGTTTTCTGCCAGGTGTACACTCTGTGATATTTCCTGGTACCTGAATTCAGTTCCCAGTCAAGATCTTTATTTCAAAATGGAGTTATATTCAGGCTATCTTAAGCTCTTCAATTCAATAATAATAAAATTCAGAATAATAAAAAAGAGGAAAATTTTGTAGTTTGCATAAACATGAAAGGACTTGGAGAAGATTGTGGTAAGTGAAATAAGCTAGGCCCAGAAGACATAAGCTCTTTATTGTGTGAAAGAATCTTAGCCATGGAAACGGAGAATAAAAGGATTCTTACCAAAAGCTAAAGAGAGAAGGAATGTAGAAGTGTTGGTGAAAGGTACAAAGATGAAATTAGACAAGAGACCACAAATAATGGATGTTTAAGGTGTGGCTGTGTTGACCTGTTAACAAGCCTCATTCATTCCACCTGAAATGAGACATGACATACTACACAACAGAATTTGAAACTGAGTAGAAGGAAGTAGTCAGACTTGCACTTTTAAAAAGGCCATTCTGGCTACAATATGTTGGAGGCACTCACAAGAACATGATTGAAACCTGGAAGGAGAGTGAGAGCCTCTACCACGATCTATGAAAAAAAATGACTTCAGTGTTGACCAAGTAACAGGGAAGCCATAGCAAGGTGCAGGCCATTCTACGGCTACTAATTGGTGAGAGAAGAGACAGCACAAGTAAACTGGTACTAGATTTCTGGGGTAAGTAATTAGATAAGACTGACAAGCGCAGCAGAAAAAATCGTCTAGGAAATAATGGCAAGTTGAATCTGAGGTTCTAGGCAACTGAGAAAGAAGAATTGTGTCAGCTTGTTTGGACTCCACTGAGTCTGGCAAAAGTTATTTTCTCACTGCTTCACTGTGCTGAGCTTCACATGTGCTGCCAAAGAGCATATTTGTAGCTGACTTGGGTTGAAGTTTGGTTAGACATTGTATAAATGAAGGATTTGGAGATCAAATGCTGGCATTAAATAGCCCTAGTTTGGGCCAGAACAACTAAGTTTAGTAGAATGAAAAGAAGAAAAGGAAAATGGCATCTCATAGATGTTAGAATCACAAGTCACTGGTTCACAGTTGCATGGTTACAGATAAAGGCAGAAACTTGAAACTAAGAAAGTTGTGACACAAACATTATAACTTTTCTGGAATTTATGGCACAATCCTAGGAGAACTGACTACATTTTCAAAGTTGAAAAGGAAACAGATGCAGTGCCTATCATGAGGCCCTTAGACTTCCTGGAAAGCCATTGCCAGCTTGTGTGTTCTTGTATGAATGCAGGTCCCTTCATGTCCAGGGCAACAGCCTTCTGTCATCTTCTATCCCAATACTCCTCCCACTACCACTCAGTTTGTATAGAATAAGGGTCATATAATAAGTCCTGCCTTGCTTATGTCTGATGATAAAGTGGGGTTCTTTGGTCCACATAAGATTGTAAAATCACTCTACAACAAGGATTGTAACTATTTTCAAGATGATACCTTGCTTATCAGTTCAGCGAGTTTTGCCAAGTTTCTCACAGACAGGAAAACTCCATATATTGATTAGAGTTTATTAACTTTGTATCCCAGCTATACCCTTTCTTCAATCCCTCCCAATTTCACCCTTCCTTCCTCATCTGCTACCATGACCCTCTCCAAGTCCGCTGATACCTTCCGTCTGACCCTAGCCTCTCAGGTTTCATCAGGACTGGTTGAATTGTCCTCCTCTGTGGCCTGGCAAGGCTACTCCCCCCTCAGGGGAGGGAGGTGATCAAAGAGCTAGCCACTGAGTTCTTATCAGA
Organism: Psammomys obesus; assembly: GCF_907164565.1. Lineage (NCBI taxonomy): Eukaryota > Metazoa > Chordata > Mammalia > Rodentia > Muridae > Psammomys > Psammomys obesus. The sequence goes on from NW_026592666.1 coordinate 3,956,799, forward strand.
GACAGTCCATGTTTCCCTTATTAGGGAACCCACTTGTATACTGAGCTGCTATGGGCTACATTTGAGCATGGCTTTTAGGTTATATCCATGAATGGTCCATGGTTGTAATATCAGTCTCAGAAAAGACCCTTGTGCCAGATTTTTTGGTTCTGTTGCTCTCCTTTTGGAGCTCCTCTTCTCTCCAGGTCTTACTATCTCCCTCTTTTTTCATAAGATACCCTATACTCTGCCCATAGTTTGGTTATGAGTCTCAGCATCCGCTTTGATACACTGCTGGGTAGAGTCTTTCAGAAGGCCTTTGTGGTAGGCTCCTGTTCTGTTTCCTGTTCTCCCCTTCTTCCAATGTCCATCCTGCTTGTCTTTCTGAATGAGGGTTGATCATCTTACTCAGGGACTTCCTTCTTGATTACCTCCTTTAGGTATACAAAATTTAATATGTTTATCCTATATTATATATCTAATATTCACTTGTAAGTGAATATATACCATGCGTGTCTTTCTGCTACCTCATTCAGGATGATTTCTTCTAGTTCCTACCATTTGCCTGCAAATTTCATGATTTCCTTGTTTTTAATTGCTGATTAGTATTGCATTGTGTAGATGTACTACAATTTCTGTATCCATTCCTCAGTTAAGGGGCATCTGGGCTGTTTCCAGCATCTGGTTATTACAAATAAAGCTGCTACAAATATGGTTGAGCAAATGTCCTTGTTGTGCACTTGAGCCTCTTTCTGAAATATGCCTAGGAGTGGTATAGCTGGATCTTGAGGAAGCACTATTCCTCATTGTCTGAGAAAGAGCCAGATTGATTTCTAAAGTGGTCGTACAAGTTTACATTCCCACCAGCAATGGAGGAGTGTTCCCCGTTCTCCACATCCTCTCCAGCATGTAAAGCCATCCCCGTAAGTTGTCTAGAAAAGCGTAAGTTTGTATTAGAACTATGCTGCAATTGTGTGGTAACCTGTAATAAACGTCAGGAGAAAAGATATTCCTTCCAGGATGGCCTTCTATAAATTCCTTTGGACAAATTTACAGTGCATTTGCAGAAATTAAGAAAGCAGGCCTTCACCAACTTTAAGAGTGAAGTGGGTCCAGTATTTAAATTAATTTTTTTTTCAATGGCAGTAGAGTAATAGTCCTCAACCTGTGGGTTATGACCCCTTTGGGAGTCACATTACTTTTTCACAGGGGTCACCTAAGGTCATTGGAAAACACAGATATTTACATATGATTCATAGCAAAATTACAATTATGATGTAGCAACAAAAATAATTTTATGGTTGGGGGTCACCACAACTGGAGAAACTGTATTAAAGGGTCACAACATTAGGAAGGTTGAGAACCACGGCAGTAGAAGAAAGTCCCATCACTGGTTCTGGGAAGTTTCCTCAAAGGGAAAACAACTCAGGATTCTGAGAATATTGCTATGAGACTTTCATTCAAACAGACTTCTTAATGGTTTTAGGCAACATGTTTACATCGTAAACTTTAGAGTTTACAGTTTCTTTTCTTTTTTTCCCTCAGCTGAGTCTGTCAACTGGTTGGAATTTGTAATTTATGGCTATGCAGCAACCCACAGTTCTTTATCCTCAAGTGACCTTTTCCTCATGAAAACTTGTGCTGCATGAAAAAATTCACATGGAATGAATTGATGATGTCTCAGCATCATCCTGTAATGGCTCTAAGTATGCTCTTTATATGATATCCCTGAAAAAAATTGTAAAGCTCTTTCATAGTTCAAAATAAAAGAGCTGAAGAATAAGTAAATGAATTATATACAAGTACTTTAGACATCTTACAAAGCTATGGGCTCTATACCCATATGTTCAAAATAAAAGAGCTGAAGAATAAGTGAATGAAATATATACCAATACTTTAGACATCTTACAAAGTTATGGATTCTATACCCATACGTTAAAAACAAAACAAAAACAACTCTTTTTTCATGTAAGGGCTTTTGGAAAAGGAAATAATAACAGTATTGCATTAACATAATATATGAGATTTAAAACAAACATGCATCATTTACTTGCCCAGCATTTGTTATATAACTTAAATGGACTCCTATTCTTCGGAGTTCCTATACTGTAATTCCTGCTCAAGCAGCCCTGTTTTTCATGAGCTATTAGATTGGTGCAAAAATGGAGCTTTAGAGTACCCTGGTCATTGAATCCTTTACAAATACCTACCTACATACATATGTACCTACCTACATACATATATATGTAATATGTATGTAATATATAACTAATACATTATATATAATTTAAATATTATATATTTATATATTATATTACATATTTATATATCCATATAATCTTTAATATATTATAGAATATATATTATATTGTATTGTATTTATATACTTTATATTATATTAATATATATTTATATATATTACATTTTTATATAAAATATATATTTTTATATGTTACATATTTATTTAGAGAAAGTATATAGAGACAGACACACAGATAAAAAGAGAGAGATGCAGATAGACAGAGAGAGATAGAGGGATACACAGAGAGAGACAGGAAAGATAGAGACATAGAGATCAATGTAAAAAATTATAGAAATAGGGCTCCTCATTTAATCAGTTATTCTTTTTAAGTGACTCTTACACCAAATATTCACTTTATTTTTTATATTAAAATTTTTATATTAAAATCACAAATGTTAATTCTCTACTAGTTTTCAAGCACAACAATCAATATTGAAATTTAAAACAATAACAACCATAACTTTAAATAGTTAAGGTTAGTTTTGCACAAAAAATTAAGAACAAAACAAAAACCAAAACCTAAAAAGCAAGCAAACAAATATCATCTAAATATGGTCTTTAACCTGAAGTTTAGGGTACAGTTCTATTACATATTTATCACCCAAATGTCTTTCAGGGTTGAAGATATAAAAGCACACAGGTGAATATGTGAGTTGGCTACCCTGAAGGGTATTTCTCTAATATATGCTAGAATGTCATTCCTTTTTTATTTAACATTTCTTTTTCCATTTATTTATTTATTTATCTGACTATTTATTTATTACAATGTATCAATTTATTACTATTTATCACTTTGTATCCTGGCTGTAGCCACCTCCATCTCCTCCCAGTCCCACCCACCCTCTCTATTCTCCCCCTATGTCTCTTCACTAGTCCACTGATAGGGGAGGTCCTCCTCCCCTTCAATCTGATCCTAGCCTATCATGTGTCATCAGTCCTGTCTTCATTGTTTTCCTCCTTGGACTGGCAAGGCTGCATCCCCTAGGGGAAGGTGATCAGAGAGCTGGCAACTGAGTTTCTGTCAGAGACAGTCCCTGTACTAAAATCTAAAATCTATAGTCCTAAAGAAGCTAAACAACAAGGAGGAACCTAGGGAAGAGGCTGCATCCTCACTCAGAAGGTTAGACAGGACAGACATCAGAAGTAGGAGAAGACAAAAAACAGGATAGGAGGCTTCCACATGAGGCCTCTGAAAGACTCAACTCAGCAAGGTATGGAAGGAGATAGTGAGACTCATAACCAAAATTTGGGCAGAGTGCAGGAAACCTTATGGAAAATGGGGGAGATAGAAAGACCTGGAGGGGACTGGAACTGCACAAGAAGACCAACAGAGCAAAAAAAAAAAAAAAACCTGGGCCCAGGGAGGCCTACAGAGAAGAATACTTCAGCCAAGGACTGTGTATGGAGGGGACCTAGATGCCCTGCTCTGTTTCCAAGTAGAATGTCATTCTTTTGTTCAGTATAGATTTTCAATTAACTATTTTTTTCTTATTGTTTTAATTTCAATTTTTTAATATTAGTAACAGGTTATTTACTTTGTATCCCAGCGTAGCCCCCTCCTTCATTCCCTCCCAATCCCACTATCTCTCCCTCATCTCCTCCCTGTCCCTTTCCAAGACCACTGCTAGGGGTCTTCCTCCCCTTCCATCTGACCCGAGATTATTATGTATCTTCAGGACTGGCTGCAATGTCCTCCTCTGTGGCCTATCAAGGCTATTCCTCCCTCCTGGGGCAGGGGTAGGTAAAGAAGAGAGTCATTGAGTTCATGTCAGAAATAGTTCCTGTTCCCCTTACTAGGAAAACGCACCTGGATACTGAGCTATCCGAGAAGGGGTTCTAGGTTCTATCCATACATGGTCCTTGCTTGGAGAAACAGTCTCATAGAGGACCCCAATACCCTGATATATTTTGTCCTTGTGGAGTTCCTGTTCTCTCCTGGTCATACTAACTTCCCCTTTTATCATATGATTCCCTGCATTTTACCAAAGTTTTGTTTATGAGTCTCAGCATCTGCTTTGATACACTGCTAGGTAGAGCTTTTCAGAGGCCCTCTGCAATAAGCTCCTGTCCTGTTTCCTGTTTTCTCCTACTTCCCATGTCCATCCCATGTGTCTTTCTAAGTGAGGATTGATCATCTTACCCTGGCTCCTCTTTCTTGTTTATCTTGTTTAGGTGCACATATTTTAGTATATTTATTCTATCTTATAGGACTATATAATTGAGTATATACCATTTGTGTCTTTCTGCTCCTGGGATACCTCACTCTGGATAATCTTTTCTAGATCCCACCATTTGCCTGCAAATTTCATGATTTCCTTGTTTTTAATTGCTGAGTAGTATTCCATTGTGTAAAAGTAACACAATTTCTGTATCCATTCCTCCATTGATGGACATCTGTGTTGTTTCCAGTTTCTATCTATTATGAATAAAGCTGCTACAAACATGGTTGAGCAAATATCCTTGTTGTGTACTTGAGCTTCTTTTGGATATATGCCTAGGAGGGGTATAGTTGGATCTTGAAGAAGCACTATTCCTAATTGTCTGAGAAAGCGCCAGGTTGATACCCAAAGTGGTTGTATTAGTTTATATTCCCACCAGCAATGGAGGTTCCCAATTCTCCACAACCTCTCCAGCATGTGTTGTCACTTGAGTTTTTAACCTTTGCCATTCTGATGGGTATAAGGTGAAATCTCAGATTTGTATCTCTCTGATGGCTAAGGATGTTGAGCATCTCTTTAGGTGTTTCTCTGCCATTCTATATTCTTCTACAGAGAGTTCTCTGTTTAGCTCCGAACCCCGTTTTTTTATTGGATTACTTGATATATTGCTTTTTTTTATTTAATTTTATTTTTTTCCTATCAGTTACATTTTATTAACTCTGTATCCCAGCCGTGTCCCACTTCCTCATTCCCTCCCAATCCCATCCTTCCTCCCTCATCTCCACTGTGCCCCTTTCCAAGTCCACTGATGGGGGGGACCTCCTCCCCATTCATCCGATCCTGTTTTATCAGGTATCTTCAGGACTGGCTGCAAAGCCCTCCTCTGTGGCTTTTTAACTTCTTTAGTTCTTTACATATTCTGGATATCAGCCCTCTGTCAGATACAGAATTGGTGAAGATCCTTTTCCAGTCTGTAGGCTGTCATTTTGTACTGATGTCAATATCTTGCTTTACAGGAGCTTTTCAGTTTCATGAGGTCTAAATTAACTATTTTTATACTGGAGAGGTTGTGGAGAAAGGGGAACCCTCCTCCAATGCTGGTGGGAATGTAAAATTGTACAACCACTCTGGAAATCAATCTGGTGCTTTCTCAGACAACTAGGAATAGCACTTCCTCAAGATCCAGTCATACCACTCCTAGGCATATACCCAAAACAGGCTCAAGTACATAAAAAGGACATCTGCTCAACCATGTTTGTAGCAGCTTTATTTGTAATAGCCAGAAGCTGGAAACAGCCCTGATGCCCCTCAACTAAAGAATGGATGCAGAAACTGTGGTACATTTATACAATGGAGTATTACTCGGCAATGAAAAATAAGGAAATCATGAAATTTGCAGGTAAATGGTGGGAACTGGAAAGGATCATCCTGAGTAAGTTGTCCCAGAAGCGAAAAGACACACACACGGTATATACTCACTCATATAAACATACAACATAGAATAAACCCACTAAAATCTGTACATCTAAACAAACTAAGCAAAAGAGAGGACCCTAACTAAAATGTTCAATCCCCATCCTGAAAGGCAAAGAGGATGGACATCAGAAAAAAAAAAAAAAAAGAAAAGAAAAAGAAAACAGGAAACAACCTAGGAACCTGCCACAGAGGGCCTCTGAAAGCCTCTGCTATGCAGATGGTCAAAGCAGATGCTGAGCCTGATGGCCAATTGACAGGCAGAGTGAATGGAATTTTATGTAAGAAGTAGGAAATAGTAAGAGCTGGAGAGGACAGGAACTCCACAAGGAGAGCAACAGAACAAGAAAATTTGAACACAGGGAACTTCCCAGAGACTCATATTCCAACCAAGGACTATTCATGGAGATAACCTAGAACCCTGACAATGCAGCCACTTCTGATGAGAACTGATAGATTAAGATCAGAAAGAAGGAGAGGAGGACCTCCCCTATCAGTGGACTTGGGGAGGGGCATGCATGTAGAAAGGGGGGAGGGTGGGACCGGGAGGGGAGGTGGGAGGGACTTATGGGGGGATACAAAATGAATAAAGTGTAATTAATAAAAGTTAAAAAAAATAAAAAAATAAAAGTTTTAAAAAAGGCAAAAGAAAGCTTTAATTTTATTGATTTTTAGTGTGTGTGTGTGTGTAAATTGTGGTTTCAAGTGGTTGTAAGCAGGTAAGACATAAAAAACAGATAAGACATCTGTAAAATCTCAATTTAATTTTCTTTTTACTTATTTATTTGTTTTCGTTTTTGAAACAGCAATTTTCTGTGTAGTCTTGGAGGTCCTAAGCTCACTTAGCAGACCAGGCTGGCCTCTAGTTCACAGAGCTCCACCTGTCTCTGCCTCCCAAAGAGCTGGGATTATAGGAGTGCACCATTGTGCCTGGCATCAATCTCTTACAGAAATTAAATTAACTAAATGTTAACGTTTTAATATTTGACATTTTCTGCTATGATTTGTTTGTTAATTCTTACCAGACTAATCACAATGTTAATTCAGAATTTCAGTAATAACTTAGGAATATAGTACTCAATCATCTACCATAATGACAGAAAAGTACATCTACTGTTTCAGCTTTAAATTATTCATCTTATTTCTAGCTGGAAGGTGCTGATTACATAGTATTAATGTTAGCCTTTATGCAATGTAATTATTTTTTTTGTAAGTAGATTTTTTTCTGATTAGAGCTTGTGGTGTTTTACAAGAGGAATTCAGTTTTGTTGAATGAGCCTTGTATATTTCTAAAATCTTATAAAATAATACAATATCATATTTGGGTTTTTTTGAACCAGTGTATCATAAGGAAGCTGGATTTATATAGCATGGTAAGCTTAATCTGTCTCAAAGTCAGAAAATTAAGCTCTTCTATGTGTCTAGCATGACCATATTAAAGGATACATACACAAACACACACACAGTTTCTTACTCAACTTCTGTTGTTGAAACTAGAGCAATGGAAGTTAGAGGACATAGAAAACCCATGAGCTATAATCATCTCTATCCACAGACAACTAAAACACATGCACACACACACACTTGTCTGTTTTAAAAGTGAATATGCAAGATAATAGATGGCAACAATTCTTAACATGTATAAACAAATCATAGAATTAATATCTGGGTTTATTTTTCTAAAATGTAGAAATCCTTCATCACATATCACTAATAGTTTGTCCTCCTACTACTGGCACTGAGACGGCAATCCAACTCAAGCCTTTCATGGTGCAATAATTCTACTAATTAGAGTAGGCATGCTGGTGTAAAATTCAACAACTCGGCCATTAGCAAATAGGAAATTGAGATCATCTGTGTCAAGGCAGATGTAGATATTCAATGACCTAGTCCCTTTAGTGTACTGGAGTCTCAGCTGTCTAGGATATCCTGCTGTTCATGATTCAGCTATTTGGGAAATCTCAAAGTTTTCTTCAGCTGGACATCCAATAAGAGGAAAGAAATCCTTCAACAAAATGTGATACCCTCCATATGCTCACTTCCCATCAGCTCTCTCTATTTGCTCTGTAGTTCCACAGCACATTGCTGTGGTCGCATTGTACTGACTCCGTCCAAAGGAGAAAATAAATAGGAACAGAAACGGAGCTACCTCAAAAAAGAATACTGAGGAAAGACATTTGGCATCACTGCGTCATGGTCATAATGCAGTGAATGTGGCTTATGTTGGGAAAAGGGTGTGCCGTCTGCACACCAGGGCACATTGTCTTAAATTTCTTCATTTTCTAAGAAGTTAGGTTTGTTGGTTATCATTAACTTACATTTTGCAAACTTGAAATGAAAATATCTGGGAAACAATTTCATAAAATCAATGGCAACAATGGAAAGGAAAGGGCAAACTTCTTCTCTCTATTCATCTCTAGAAAGCACATTAGTCTTGTTAAATTTACTTACTGGCAATCAAGTAATACATATCCAAACTACAAATTTTAAAATAATACATATTTTCCTGAAAGAAAATTGTTTCTCTGTGTATAAAACAGTAATAAAATAGTTGTAGCTGATAGGGTATTAAAAAAAAAAAAAACACCTAGCTTTAGTTGGTAAATATGTTAGACTCTGTGCTCAGCACAAAATATGTATATAATAAGTGTATTTATGCAGAAACATGCCACCTGGTCATCTACAAATAAGTACATTGTTTCTGTGCCCTGAATATTAATGGAAACCTTTCCTACAAATTTATTGTGATTTAGAAGTACTCAACTTGAATCATAAACACATTTGATACCCAATATGTGATTCTCATTTAACTGTTATGTCATTTACTATATTTTCAAAATGGACATTACAGTTGCTAATTGTATCACCATTTAAAAAGCAGTGTGAGTTTTTTGTTGTGGCAGATTGCATCTTCTAAGATAGCCCCTTTATGGTTAAAATAATGTAAACTGGAACAAATAGGTTTATTCTAATAATAATAAGTAAATTAAATATTATTGTAAACTATTAGAATTGCATAGCATCATCAATAATCACCCTTATACTTTGAAAAAAAGTCTTGATAGTTCAAATCATATTTATGACAGAAGATTGTAAACTGAACCCTAGAAGGAAAGTTATAAATATATATTGTATCCCATCCCATATGAATATATATCTTCCTTCTTTTGTGTACTTTTTATTATTATCATTTATTACAATTTATTCAATTTGTATCCCAGCTGTGCCCCCTCCCTCATCTCCTCCCAATCCCATCCTCCCTCCCTCTTCTTCCCCTATGTCCCTCCCCTTGTCTACTGATATATATCTTCCTTCTTAATAGAAATTCAAGGAACAAACCGATCATGTTTTGTGAGTACCATGTGCTGAACATTACACAAATCTATAGAATACCAACTATATCTAGCATAGCATCTGCTGTGGACATCATTGTAACGATCACTTTACTCATACATTTAGGATATGTAGATTTAGTAGATGGCTGATTGGTGACATGATATATCATGCTATTCACATATTGCTTTGACAATGATTCTGCCACAGAGAATGACGGCTTGTAAGGGGAATGGTTTAATTTGGTTCATAGATTCAGAAAGCTCAGTTCATGAAAGTCTGGGTCCATTTGTTCTCAACTCTGTGCAAGGGCAGACATACCTGTGAGCAGGACATGTCAGAGGAAGGATGCTTACTTATGAAAGCTTGAAGGCAGGCACTACTCCTGGTTTTCACAAACCTTAATGCCATTGAATTACAAATCTACCTATAGATGTATGCACTGCTGATGTTAAAACCTTCTTAGTCCAACTACTTCCCAAAGCCTGTCAGCTAGTTAAGAATGCACCATCTTTCAGAGAACATTTCAACTGAAATCTTAAAAATCCCCTTGCACTGTTGTGCTTGTTAGGTTTATGTCAACTTGACACATGTTGGAATTATCTAAGGGGAAAGAATGTTAGCTAAGAAAATGCCTTCATAAAACTGGGCTATAGTCAAGTTGACATAAACTTAGCTAAGCAGATACAAAGCTAACTCCCATATGTTTTTGAATTTCTCATTTCCTTCTTACCTACTTTGAACTTTGGTATTTCATACGCCTGCCTCCAAAGTTGCAGTGCGCTCGTGCTGATTTAGAGCTCAGGTTCATGGTGTAGTTACTTCCTTTCTTTGCTTCTTACAGCCAGGAGATTCTCTTTAGTGGTCGAAAATGAACGACTGTTTCTGAATCCACGTGGCTCGGCCGTCAAAGGCAAACACAAAAAGGATGAAAGAATATTTAGCTCATGTTAGCTTTTGGAATGAAATTTGAATGACCTTGGTTTAACATATCTAATAACATTGCAGACATGTAGTGGCTACTACTTTATGTCTGGTGAAAATCAGTTCCTAATATAGATACTAGATAGCATCTACTTTTATTCATAACATATATAATAGCAACTGTAAGTGATTCTATAGTGTACAGATCCAGAATATTGAAAAGAAGCTATAACTTGTTTTATTAACCTTGTTTTCATTTACAAAATTATTTATTTATAAACACAATATTGATACTTATTGAAGAGATGGTGAAAGAATTAATTAATTAATTAATTAGTTAATTAATTAATTAATTATGAGTCCTGAGCTTGTAGAATTTCTTATCCTAGCTGTAGTTGTGTTTCACATTGGTAGTGCTGTTGATCTTGGCAGGGCTATCTGCTTCGACAATAGTTGGCTGCAGGTTGGCATAGAATGTAACAGTTTAGGAGTAAAGGTTAGTTGCTACCAGATTTCTTATTCTTTGGCATGCATGTCTGGATGTTTCCACATAGCCTTAGAAATATTTTATAAGAATATGCAGAACTAACAGATTTTTTGAGACGCCAATATAAAGTCAGTATTGCACCTGGTCTAGTGTATATATATATAGCACTTGTATATTAAAAGGCAGCATGTCTTCAATGGAGAGTTGAATAAACTCCATCATTTGCTGAAGACTTTTGAAAATTTCATTGCAAGGGATATAAATACCATGAAGGAAATGACTGTGCCCAATTTTAAAAATGAATTCATTAGCATAAAGAACTAAGTTTCATCTAAAGTATCTTGTTTTAAATTCTTATATAATTCATAATATATTCAATGGTCATATTTAATATTGACAAATAGAAACTCATTAATGTTCACTACTTTCCTTTCACTGTCTAAGCCAAAACCAAAGCATTCATTACAGTTCAAACACTGAAAATATCTTTGAAAGATAGTGCATTCCAGCCAATAACAGAAAACCCACATTTTATTCTTTGTGTTAAATTCATTGCATTTGATTGATGACCAGCAAAAATAAACACTGATACAACAGCATGATTCACAGTTCTTTTGCATAGTAACTAGAAACAGCAGAGATAGAATTGAAGGGATAAAGGGTAATCATGCCCTGCATGTTTATCAAGATGTTTCACCCAACTGGCCTGACAGATTCATCCTCACCACATACTAAGGCCTTGGAACCCAGCTGTTCCATGGTGCCATCTTTATTTCCTTCTTTCTTTTATTTGAAAGTGACTTTGATGGCAGATGAAAAGTGAATTGCATGAAAGGAATTAGTCAGAGAGAGATTCATTAATGTAAGTTTGTAAACTAATGTGAACTATAAAGTGAGAAAGACTGTGGTATTTTACTTTGAGTTCGCACTCAAAACAAAAACCCATGCCATGTGATTGTGAATAGTATGTGTGTAGGTCAAGGAGACATGAGCCAATATTTTTTTCATACACCGATAGTAGGTAAAGTATTTTTGAGATAATTAATTGTCCCAGAGCTGAGCATGACTATGAACATCTATTTATATTTTCTATTTGTGGCTACTTTTTCAACCTGTTTAACACAGTCAAACATTCTCAAATAGATGCTAATAGAAGTTCTATTTTTTTACATTGACATCTTTCAGTTTCACAGCCTCCAGGCTTATGTGTCTAAATGTCAGCTGTTTAACATTCTTGGAATTTCATCATATGAAGGACAACATTAACCAGTTCCAAGTGTGCTAACGTTATTCAGTCTGGGAAAGAATGAGAGGCATTTGGATGAGATTGCCACTTTAATCATTTTACAAATCAGTCCTATGAAGTATTTTCCGGCAAATAGGATAATATCAGTATTACTCGTATTTACTTGCCTACTTATATAGCTGACAATGAAGGTATTGAAAGATAGTCACAGTTTCCATAATTTGGTTATAGTTGAATGTTTCTTAATATTGTGAAAAGGACAGATATTTGGGGAAAACAGAAGGCAATAGAATATCCTATGCAAGGAAATGTAGCTACCTTATTAGGATTTTTAGAAAATCATGATTTTTTTTTTTAAGAAAAAATTACTTTTAAGTTAAGAAAACATCATTAGTCACTGTCCATGTGAGCAGTGTGGTGGCTGAGACTGGACTGTGAAATGCTAATGAAGAAGTTTGAACAGAGAGGTCTGTGTCACTAAACATGTCCTAAGATTTATCTGTGCATTAAACGTGAAAGTGTAAGGAAAATATGATCCATCTATAAGATTTTGGGAATACTAGAAAGATATTGGTATCAGTAATTAAAGAAAGGTAAGTGGGTTAGCGCTGATACAGGAAAACTTACACCCTGAGAATGAAATCATAAAGCCACATTGGCAGGTGTTGTGCTCTTTTAAAGTTTAGACAAGAAGAGAGAGCAAGTTGTGATGAATGCCTGTTCTGTGGTTACATTACAGTTAAAATATGTGACCACATGAAATTAGTAGCCAAGAGGGTACAGATAAAGAAGGGAGAACAAGACAATGAGGAACTCAGCACTAAATTATAACAAAAGCATTTTTGCAGATAAAAAGCACACCTGCTTTAAGTTTTCCAAATCATTACTAATGGATATACTTCAACTAATTTATATATAAATAATATACTATACTTACATCACTGTAAGTTTACTGTGTTATAAATGTAGTTTAGTCACTTAATGCTCTCTATATATAACATTATTAAATTTTTAAAATATTTTGTACTACATAAGGGCTTCCAAATTCTAGGTTTGCCTTTTATGACTACTTTTTGTCTAAAGAATTACACATTAATGGCAAGGCTGATTAAAAATTAATGGAATCTATAGTAAAGTTGCTCAGTTTAGCAAACTTACATTCTCCTCAGAAAAGAAATTCCTAAATTTTAATTTTAGCCAATAGAGGAAAATAAATGAATTTACTTGTAAAATTTATTAAATATTTTTACTACTATCAAGTAAGAGATACTCATTTAATAAAGCAATGACTTCCCTGTTGCTGCTGTAAGAATGATTATTGCCAGTGGGGTGCTATTTGCAAATATGTTGTGTTTGAATGTACGTGAAAGATTGTAAATGGAATATATTGCTATTGTATTTTTAGGAACTTCATGTATATGCAGTCATTGAAATATTATCACTCCTTTCCCCATTTATCCCCTGTAGCTCCCTTCTATCCCACCAAAGTGCCATCCTCCTAACTTCCTGTCAGTTTTGTTTTGGGTAACCCACTGAGTCAAGTTAGAACTTCCCCTCTATTCATATATAGAATGCCTGACCATTTGTGTGGGAGCAGGCACTGCAGCATGAGACACCTACAAGGGAGCATATCCTTAATAGAGTATAGATATCCCAGCTGAGCATGGTTGTGTTTGCCTTGAGTCCCAGCAGTTGTGATGCAGAGCCTGCTGAATCTCAAAATTCAAAGGCAGCCTGGTCTACATAGTGAGTTCTAAGAAAAACGTATAAACATTTGTATAAAAACACCTCCACTAAAAGAGGAGGTAACCGAATTTTAAACAAAGATATTTGCCCGGTATTTTGCTCTGTGTTTAAAAAAAACCAAAAACAAAAAACTATTTCTACTAAGTGCTTTGTTAAAGCAATGAGCTGGTGGATTACACTAGACTGGATATTCTTATTAAATGGAAACTGTTGAACTTGTACAGGGATGCAAAACATTTTAAGGACTTTGATTCATTTTGAATGATATGATAATTTTATTAATTCTTTGAGTATTTTATACATAGTACGTTGATCATATTCACCACTAATATTCCAACTTCTCACTCCTTGCTTTCACCTATCCCTCTCCACTTTCCTTTATTAAGTTAGAACTGAGGGGGAAGCAGCATTACTAGGCCACAGAAGAAGACAATGCAGCCACTCCTGATGAGACCTAATTGACTAGGATCAGAAGGAAGGAAAAGAAGTCCTCCCCTATCAGTGGACTTGGGGAGGGACATGCATACAGAGGGTGGAGGGAGAGAGGGATTGGGATGGGAGGAGGGAGGGAACCACAGGGAGGATACAAAGTGAATAAAGTGTAATTAATAAAAGAAAAAAAAACAAAAACAACAACAACAACAAAAAAGGAAAACAAAAAACAAAACTATCTCCCAGCACAACTATCTCCCTAGTCTTCTGGCTCTTACAAGTTGCTTACATCTTCTTCTGCATAGGAGTAAATAGTGCTGTAAATGTATTCACTGGGGCCAGGTAGTCCACAGTTCTCTTGTTTGGAGCACTTTAGATTTATTTAATGGTTTCCACTTGCTACAACGAAGGGATGAGACTACATTAATCTATAGATGTCAAGGTATTAATTTTGAAAGAAGTTAGAGGCTATATTTGTTTATTAAGGTGGTTGTAGCTGGTTTTCATCAAAGTTTCCAAGTTTCACCAGCCTTGGGTAGCTGGATAGCTTTGCAGTACCAGAAATAAATTCTCTCCTATTCATTGAGCTTTAAATATTATTATCTGGCTATTGGGTACCTCAAGGACATAAGTGCTATTATTGTACCTTTCTAAACATATTTGCCTTTTGGCCAGTATTACGGTTTGTAAACATTCATAGGGGTAGAACTATGGATTGCCCCCCCCCCCTTGGACTCTTACATATCTCCTGCTGATACTGTGACAACTACTTCCCCATTGTTAATAACTTGAACAGATGTTTGTCATGTCTGACACTTGGGTTTTGTTAGGTATTCTATGGTTGTGGGATAAAACTTCTCACCTCAAGTCATGTACTTCGATGGTTTTTCAAGCCTCTTTAGTATCATTATTTAAACTCTCTCTCTCTTTATCTTTCTCTGTTTTCTCATTTATCCCACCCTACGTAAGTCTCCAGCCTAAAATAAGAACCAATTCAAATTATAGGTTGGACATACTTACATGGACAAGATTCTGCTCCAGGGCCCTTTGATGATCATGAGAAGTAAGACACTGTATTTTCAGAATTGACACAATATCTTTTTAATTTTAATTTTTTCTTCACAGTTTATTCATTATATAGCCCACTTGAAGCCTTCTCTCTTAACTCCCCCAATCTCACTCTGTCTCTCTCTTCACCTCTTATCCCTTATCCCCTTATCCTCTTATCCCTCTTATCCCCTTCCCTTAGTCCACTGAAAGGAGGAGTTCTCCACTATTGCCATCTTCTCATAGCTTGTTAAGTATCAGGATTGCTTGGATCCTCTTACTCCATGTCCTGGCAAGGTTGCATCATCAGGAGCGAGTGATCAAAGAGCAGTCAACTGAGTTGATGATAGAGGCAGCCCCTGCTCCCCTCACTCAGAGATCCACATGGAGACAGAGTTGCCAATAGGCCACATCTGAGCAGCGGGTCTAGGTCCTTTCCATTTATGGTCCTCCATTGGTACATCAGTCTCTGCAGGACCCCCTGAGCTCAGATCTTTTAGTTTTGTTGGTCTCCTTGTGGGACTCCTGTCTCCTCCATGTCCCTCTATTACCAACCCTTTCTTTCTTTATAAGACTCGCTGCACTCTACCCAAAGACTGGCCTTGAGTCTCAACATCTGCTTTGATCACCTGTTGGGTGAATCATTTCAGAGCACCCTCTGTTGTAGGCTCCCATCCAGTTTCCTCTCTTTCTTCCATCACTACTATATCTTAAACATTATTTTGAGATTTTAATTCAGAAAATTTAGAGCAAAATGATGCTCCTGGGGGAGAGTGTGTAATATTAAAATAGGATTTAGTTCAAGTTGACAAGACTGATGTTTATAACATGTATCTTTTAATTAGAAGATCTTTTTTCAGAGCTTTCTTACCATTGTACCAAGAAGTCAGTACCTAGATTTCTGTTGTCACAAAACAAAACCCATTCTGTGCTTCTCTAAAGTAATGAGGTGAAGTGGTTATGTGGGAGAATACTTTGGCTCAGTACTTTCATCCCTCAAAGCATCTAGCCTATACTAATGTTCCTATTGGTCTGGAACAGGGCCTGATTTATGGTGGGAACACCATGCAGGAACTGCATGACGTTTTGTACACAATGTGGATTGGTTAACAAACTCAACAAAACCTCTCAATGTTAGAAGGTTGCAAAGTTCAGTTTTCTCATGTGGTAGAATCCACAAATTGAATGTTGACTTGAAATCAAACAAGGGTAACATTTTTTTCAATGTTTGTGATCTTCCCTGTGTTCTTCAGTACTTGCCCTATAGTAAACTACCTCCTCTCTATGTAGTCTGCTCTCAACTTTGCTGAAGATCCAGCCAACCTCAGCACTCATCTTACCCATTACCATTGTAATGTGTCTCAGAAAACATTTTTTGAAGTAATCCTTCCTCAAATCCTTTCAAAGTGAGATTTATGCAATTCTCATGTGTGCACACGTCTAGTGGGATTAAACAGATAAAGGAGAAAATGAATCTTTTCATATGCTAGGATGATGGAATGCCTAAGTTGGAATTCCTTCTCTAAACTCTGGGTCAGGAGCTGCAGGGTTCTTCAATCATAGAATTCCTAACTCATGGTGTGGAAAGTGATGAAGACTTCTGGAAAGTTAAGTTTGAATGAAGAAGTGAGTTGGGATAGTCAATTGCACAGAGACTTACTAAACAGTCATCAACATATAAATAACATATACATAAAAATAACATTGAAAAGATAACAATCATAATAAACCAAATATTACCCAATTTCAAAGTTTAGTTCAAAGAATGTTCATAAACACCTTATTTAATAATAGGAGCTACTTAAAAATTCTTGCTTTCCATTCACTCTGTCTGTCAGTTGGTCATCAGGCTCAGCATCTGCTTTGACACTCTGCATGGCAGAGGCTTTCAGGTTCCGAGGTTGTTTCCTGTTTTCTTCTTCTGGAGTGAATGGAATTTTATGTAAGAAGTGGGAAATAGTAAGAGCTGGAGAGGACAGGAACTCCGCAAGGAGAGCAACAGAACAAGAAAATTTGAACACAGGGAACTTCCCAGAGACTCATACTCCAACCAAGGACTATTCATGGAGATAACCTAGAACCCTGACAATGCAGCCACTTCTGATGAGAACTGATAGACTAAGATCAGAAAGAAGGAGAGGAGGACCTCCCCTATCAGTGGACTTGGGGAGGCGCATGCATGCAGAAATGGGGGGAGGGTGGGACCAGGAGGGGAGGAGGGAGGGGCTTATGGGGGGATACAAAATGAATAAAGTGTAATTAATAAAAGTTAAAAAAATCTTGCTTTCATCAAGTAATGTTTTTCCTTCTATTAAATAATATAAAAGTGAATTAATAGAATGTAGAGCATAGAATTATACAGGAAGTAAAATTAACACATCATCTACAGATGCCTAATTATACTTGGTGTGTAATAAAGAAAAACTGGTATCAATAACCAGACAGAGGTTTATTACTGTCTAGCCTATGAAATATTCTGAAGTATATTGTGCATTTCTGTATTGGATCCACTTACTTTGACTGGTAATCAGCATAACACAGAAATATTTCATATCCATTCATCTCATACAAGACTTTAAATCTTAGAAGGAAACTTGAAATTTCTCTTTCAATTATTACTTTCCGGCTTTTTCCACTTTTTCTTTCTGTAAATCCTTCATTATCTTCTTTTCTTCTTCTTTGTTTTTGAATAACTATGAAATTTTTAGTATGGACATATTTCTGATTATTTAATAGGATTATCAATTTTAGGAGAAATAATGTAATAAAGGTGATTTGCAATAATGTTTCATTCATAGAAGTTACATATCGGATTTCTCTTTTTTAAGATTTTATTTTATTTTTAATTTTTATTTTTATAAATTACAGTTTATTCACTTTGTTTCCCACCTGTAATGATCTCCCTCCTCCCCTCCCAATCCCTCCCTTCCTCCTGTTTCTCTACCCATGCCCCTCCCCCAGTCCACTGATAGGGGAGGTCTTCCTTTTGATCCTAGTCTATCAGGTCTCATCAAGAGAGGCTGCATTGTCTTCCTCTGTGGCCTGGTAAGGTTACACCCCCTCTGATCAAAGAACAGGCCAATCAGTTCATGTCAGAGACAGTCCCTGTTCCTATTACTATGGAACCCACGTGGACACTGAAATGCCACAGCATATGTGCTGTCTACAATGCATTTCCAAACCCCTTTGAAAATGTGCACGCTCACATTCATAATGCACAAATCTGCTAAATGAGAAAAATGGTAGCTCATTTCAAACCGAGATAGTCATTTTTTTATACATCTTTTTTATATTTGAGGTATTTTTATTATAAAATACTGAGAAAAAGTGATATAGACATTATTGTTGCAGGATATTGATCCCATTTTGAACTCCAAAATTGTTTCTTGGAAACAGGTGATTATGGTGTTTCTCAGTCCTAGCACACACTTTTAATCCAAGAGTTTTCTGCACACAGGATTTAATAAAGTTATCCTTAGGTCAAGGGACAGAGCAAGAAACGAACTGACTGAGATTAAGCAGTAAGAAGGGAATTTGAGGGGGGGTATTTAAGACAGCATGGGTAAGAAGAAGCTCTTCAGCACCTTGGCTTTTAGCTCTTTAGCACTTGGGCTCTTCAGCGCCTTTGCATTAGTTCTCTACCTCTTGGTCTTTTAGCTGTTTGCTCTCTTCTCCAGGGCTGTTACTTGAGCTAGAAGGTCTTTTTCTCGTAGGTTGTCAGCTGAGCTAGAACGCTTTCAGGCTTGGGCTTTGGCCTTCCCTTCTGGGATGTGATCTGAGTAGGAAAATCAGCTGAGTATTTTCTATGCCTTTCTGAGCTAGTAGGGTTTCAGTCCAGCATCTGGCCCCAGTCTTCACTGGTAAAATAGATTGGTTGGGGGTCTTATTTTTTATAACGACACACTATCACAATCCGTTTTCTGTCAACCTGACTAGGCTCTATTATTCGACAACATGAACAATAATCTAGGTACTACTATGAAGCCATTTCAAATACATTTGATGTTTTCAATCACTTGAACTTTTACAATAGATGTCCTAGTATGTGTGAATGGAGCTCATTCAGTTAAACATCATGAAGAATTAGATCTCCATTAAAAAAAAAAAAAATCTGCTTTTAGGCTGACAGCTTTTGGCTGAATTCCCAGCGTCCATTGTATGGAACACAGGTATGCCCCTTGTACTCTGCACTTGGCTAGTCATCCTGCATGTGTGCTGAGGCTAATTTCTTCTAAGTTATTTCATTTAAACTCATGTCTTGGCACATCCCTGTAGTAGACAACTTGAAAGGTGTAGGTAAGCAGATGCAGACTTCAGTGCCAGCCTCATCTACACAGTGAGTTTAACACCAGCTTGGGTTACATAAGACCCCATCTATAAACAACTAACTACACCGATTTTCTGATTTACACCTGTGTTTATTTCAGTCTTCTTGCTGGAGTGTAATCAATCCTGACTTCTTTCTCTAGGAGTTTTAGACATTCCTGTGGGACATGCATGTAATTCACTACCACCCCATTTCTCTATGTGTGTCTACAAATCAGCTAATACTAAGCCATAGATTATCACAAACCTTGTCAGCCCAGGGTAAGAATAATTTCAGAGAAGTCTGGGACTTCCCAAAGTAAGAGCTGCATGATTCATTATCTTCAAACCAAGCCATAACTGATAAAGCATTAAAGAAAGTTACTATCCAATAAGATGTGAAGTGAATTAGTCCATTATAAAATGCTTGCTGTAAAAATTGATGTGAACTTAAAGAGTGTTGCATGACTTCAGCAAACAAAACTTTTCAAAAGCCCTTTCTACTAGCCAATTAAAAGGTGTGATTTATGGGTAGGAAGTTTTCTTAACACATTTTGGAAAGAATACAACCTCAGATTTGCATGTCTTGTGAATGGGTTTATTGTTCTATTAAGGAAAAATGTAGACAATACTTAAGTTTGAACACCATAGGTGTTCAATGGTGGATGATGTAATAAATTGTAATATAACATCTTTCTTTTCATGCTATTAGCACAAGTTAAAATTTTCTTAGCTTGACAAATGTATAAAAGTCAGTGTTCTCATGACTCAAATATCATTTATAGACATTATAGAGATAAACAAATAGAAAATTGTTCAGAACATAGAGGTACAATCATCAGACAGTTAAATAATATTTTCAACTACTAAGGATCCAAAAGACAATAAAAGCAAAATGGTAATGTCTGCGTATGCCAGAGTGGGTTTAGAGTGGGACTGATAAATATAATATAGTAAAAGGCAATTTTTTGTACCTTGAAGAACAATGCTATCAACAACATTTATGTTTTAGGTATACCATTTATATTTGACATTACTAATTATACTCTCTGCCTTATTTATTTTTGTGGTGCCTAAGTTCTGTACCTGTCCTTTAACTGCTCTTTGAAAAATAAATTGCTTTTGTGGGATTGCATCTTTAAACAAAATGTGATTGGTTTATCTCAATGAAACAAACACAAGCTGTTTATAAAGAAAGTCTAACATTAGATGCCTTATAGTCAAGGAGCCAAATGAAAGCTGAGGGACCAATCTATTGATCAAAACTCTATTTGGTCTAACATACTTGCAAAGTAAACCACAGCTTTGTTTTTTTATTTATTTATTTATTTACTCATTGTTCAATCATAAGAAAATTTCATGGGGACATAAGATCAAATGCATTGAGTATAAACTTGAAGAAATCAACTATATGTGAATGTGAAATACAAAAAAATAAAAATAAAATGGTGATTCTGAAACCCACTACATACAGGTTGAAAAGGAAAAGCCATGCATGCAGAAAGTACAGATCAAGCAGAATGATAGATTTTTCAACCAGAGATTAGTTCTCTAGATAAGGCATTCCTTATAAATTTACTCAAGCTTAAAAGCTGGATAAATCCCCTCTACTCTTTAAAATTCAAATGCTTAAGAAAATATTTTCAATACAATAGTCAGAATCTATCAAAGAGAAAATAATGTACTCAAAATATTTCCAGACTGACTGTATAATTGATTTAATAATGTGCTTTTAAATGAACAAGGGTTTGAAAAGTGACCAAACATTTTCTCATAATGACCGTGATACATTAACTACTCACAAGGATTTTCTTAAATAGAAAAAATAAGTAAAGAAGAAAAAATTATTTGAGGGGAATTATTCTTTAAAAAAAACTAAATTTACTTATTCATATACTCGAAAGGAAAAGTGACTCTCCGTGCTTATGTCTCCTATCCTTTTCTTTTCCCAAAGTTGCCCTGAGAACGACCTCCCTTGTGCTGCAGAACATGACTTTATCTATGAAGACTTGTCTCATGGGTGTGAGGATGAAGGAGTAATTGTTGAAGTCTGGAATCTTATGTGTTCCCACCCTTGTGATTAACTCAAACAAGAAGGGATGTAGCAAGCACAGATCCTGGAAAAGTCAAATGAGATAGAAAATGTGCTCTTGTTTTTCTCAAACGATTAAGCTAGAGCAGGGCCAAATAATCCTGTGGCTGGGAAGGATAACTAGGAAGACACATTGAAATGCCAGAATAAAAAGCAGGAAAATATGCATTTCCAAAATCTCTTTTTGTAAGAGTATTTGAAAGTTTTGAAGTGAATTTATTCTTAAGACTTTTCTTTTCTTGAGACAAGGTCTTAGTATACAGCGCTGGTGGGCCTGGAACTCACTATATAGAAGAGGCTGGCTTCAAACATTCCGTTTTCCATCCACCTCTGCCTTCCAAGTGCGGAATTAATAGTGTGCATCACCACACTGAGCTCTCTTCTTAAGGCTTTTACTTTATGAAGACATTTTTGCTTAAGTGTTACTGGAGTGGTTAGTTGATCACACTCCAGTGGAAGGCCATACATCTAAGAATAAATAGAAATAAGAAATTGCAATTGATGAAAGAAAAGAAGACACAAAGTTGGGTAGGTAAGGAGCAAGGAATGGAACTTGGAGAAATGGGCAGGGGATGGATATGGAAAAACACATTGTATGACATTCCCAAAAAGCTAATAAAACTGAATTAAAGATAAAGTAAGAAAAAAGTGATAGTAATGAGAATGTGATATGTAGTTGTTTCCACATGAGTTGTACTTGACACTGACATGTTGGTACAGAGCAGTGGGGAGAGCCTCAGAATGCCTGACCTGTTGCCATTGTTTTGGAGGAAGGATAAAAGATAATGAAGCTAATGGAGCTCAGAGGCCTTCGGGATACTGTCAGGAGGCTCCTTGGCTTCTCGGAGTTATATAAGGGAAAGCAACTGACCAGCATAAGATTCTTTGCTAGTGTCCAGTTCTACAAATGACTGAGGCGACTTCTATCTGGGAGAGCTACATCTGCATTTACCCATGCATACATGGAACTTGTTTTTTAATGCAGCTTCCTATCAGTCAAGACCCTGTAAGAAACTACAATAACAACATTGGTTTACTAATCTGGGCTTGCACAGAATTCTTTCTTATCTCTGGCATTTCCTCTCTAACTTGAATGAGTAGGCATTCCATATGTCTCCTGGGGAAAGTTATATGGCTTAATGACAAAAACGAAGTAAAATATGTAAATGATATAAATATGGAGGTGCACTGCATAGGAGCTAATACAAGATGGCTGGGTAAAGAGGACAAAAAGATGACAATGTGCTATGTTTGTCAGGATATGTTCACAACTCTACATCTCTACGTTTTTTGTTTCTTTGGTTGGTTTGGTTTGGTTTATTTTTTGTTCGTTTTTCCTCCAGAGAAGTAAAACAAAAGAGATCTTAGGAGTGAGAGTGATTTGAGGTTACTAGACCTTCGGCTTGATAAACGATGTCATTGGGGTTTTGCAAAAATAACTTGTTAAAGAACATTGAGAGAGCAGCTGAACATTGAATAATGACCTGAATTCCTGCCAATCAGCATGCTGATGAAACATTCTTCAGCAATTCTCAGCCTCTGGAGAATTGATACACTGAAAACAAATGGTGAAACTCATCAGAGTATGAAAGTTTGACTGGGCAGGTGTGGTACTGGAATATGACTGGAAGGAACGAGATCCCAGAATAGAGTTCACATAAAATGACTGGCTCTGTCAGGCACAGGCATGAGTAAGAACCACTGATAATGAGAGACAAACAGCAGCAGGATATTAAGGGGTTGGGAGTTTTATAAGTTTCCAACTGTACTCCATGTAACTAATAAAACAGTACAAGAGAAGTTCCTTTAAAACATGGTTATTTAATGAGATGGGTGTATCCAAATAAGTCCTGTCAATGAGTGACCTACAAAGCATCTCTTGCATTGCTTATATGTTGAGTTGAATTCTTGATAATCCTATGTGCTCATGCATATATGGTCATTCTATCTATAGCTATTCATTTTAAAATTAGTGTGACCATAGGCTTTATGTTGCTGTAGTGAGAAACTGAAGAGAATCAAGTTATATAAAGTAAAAGGGTTATTTTGGCTCACAGATTTCAAAATTCCAAGTCTTTGTTCCAGTTGTTTAGGCCTGTGGTGAGACTACATGACAGTTAGTTAGAACAAACAAATCTCACTGTGGCTGGGAGGAAAGTAGAGAATGAAAAGGCTTGAGTCTCATAATTTAATTCAGTGTATCTCTCCAAAGGCTTACAGACTTCCCAGGAGGCCTCTGTCTAAGTTTCACCACCTCTCAATAGTACACCTTGGAAACAGTCCTCTGAACTCATAGA
This sequence comes from Psammomys obesus, assembly GCF_907164565.1. NCBI lineage: Eukaryota > Metazoa > Chordata > Mammalia > Rodentia > Muridae > Psammomys > Psammomys obesus. Next base: position 3,980,621 of record NW_026592666.1, read on the forward strand.
ATGTGGGAGCATTTCATAGCACAAACTATACAGTATTAGATAACAGGCTCTTTTCCTAAATCACTGAGTTTTTAATGTTGTGAAGAAAAATTAAACAATAATTTTCTTCCGATTATCAAGTAACCTTAACTCAATTTAATTTAATGGAAGAATTCATTTTTAATCACTTAAAGCTATCTAGATACTGTGGATAAACTTTTCTTTCTTTCTTTTTTAGATAGTGAAAAATCTATGGTTAAAATTGGAAACTCATGATATCAGCAAATTCAATTGCCTAGTTTCAGTAACAGTCCTTTCAATCTCTGATCAAGGCAATGGGACTTCCTCTTCCCCTGCCAGTTCTCAGACTCAAAATGACATCTGGGTAGCAGAAAATGAACTGTGTGCATTTTACAAATTTTTGTGACTCTATGTTTTTTCCTGTACCACATGTTATTCTCATCCTGTGCATTAATTACTTATCTTACTACTAACCATACAGAAGCAACTCAAATGAGGAAGGTGTTCGGCATATGAGAATAGTCCATCATAGAAAAAAGGACATGGTGGCGAAATGTATTTGGCCATTTGATATATTTCAACTACAGTCCATCAGCAGAAACTGAGCCAGGTGTGAGGCTGGCCTATAAAACCACTAAATCTGTCCCCATTTGTCATTTCCTTCTGCCAATCCCCATGCCTTGGAGATTCACCAACTTTCCCAAAGAATTGTATCAGCTGGAATCAAATGTTCAAACACATGAACTCTTGGGGAATATTTAACACTCCAGCCACCGCACATCCTGCTTTAGTTGAAAGGAGAGACAATGCAACAGTAAGTGAAGACCTTTCCTTCCTGGCTGGTCCTGCAGTCACAGCTCTTATATACTACGCCTATTTAGTTGTTCAAGCTTTTTTTTTTTTTTTTTTTTTTTTTTTCATTTTGTATGTTTCTTGAAGGCTTGCTGTTTCAATTAGACCGTAGCTTCCATGATGTGAGTGATATGTACCTGTGGCCCAGCCACTAGAATTTGGCATTTGCTTTGGCCACTAGCTAATGAAATAATCTTGCAAAGGGACGCTATCATCTAGGTAGGGATTCCTGTGTCTGACTTCAGGCTCCTGTTCTGTTTCCTGTATGTATCACACCCATGCACTTTGACCTGTCTCTTCCCAGCTGGAAGCATAGTGACTCCTCAGCTGCTGTTCTCCACTCTGTTGCCAAGGATGCTCTATCAGTCTTCCTTTGGTATGAGTCAGTTCTGTGGCTCCCACTGGGGAGAACACATGTCAAGCTGGGTGTATGTATGAAAATCTCTCTCTTTACACCCCAGCTTTGTGAAAGGACTACAAAAAAACTAGCAACCTCCCTCACAGAATTTTAATTCTAGGGACCTTTAAATAACCTTTGCTCTTTGGATCCTTTAATATCTTTAATCTGGTAAGTAACCTCCTGTTTATGCTTTCAGTCCAGGTAAGCCTCCTGTTGAACTTCTAGTAGAGGTTTTGTTTGTATATGAAGAGTGAGGCATGAAACTTGTACAACCACTTTGGAAATCAATCTGGCGCTTTCTCAGACAATTAGGAATAGCGATTTCTCAAGATCCAGCTATACCACTTCTAGGCATATATCCAAACGATGCTCAAGTACACAACGAGGACATTTGCTCAACCATGTTTGTAGCAGCTTTATTCATAATAGCCAGAACCTGGAAACAACCCAGATGTCCCTCAGTTGAGGAATGGATACAGAAATTGTGGTACTTTTACACAATGGAATACTACTCAGCAATTAAAAACAAGGAAATCATGAAATTTGCAGGTAAATGGTGGGGCCTAGAAACGATCATCCTGAAGGAGGTATTCCAAAAGCAGAAAGACACACATGGTATATACTCACTTATATAGACCTATAAGATAGGATAAACATACGAAATCTATACACCTAAGGAAAATAAACAAGAAAGAGGACCAGGGTACGATGATCAATCCTCACTTAGAAAGACAAATGGGATGGACATTGGAGGTAGGAGCAAACAAGTAATAGGACAGGAGCCTACCACAGAGGGCCTCTGAAAGACTACCTAGCAGTGTATCAAAGCAGATATTAAGACTCATAACCAAACCGTCAGCAGAGGGCAGGGAATCAAAAAAAAAAAAAAAAAAAAAAAAAAAAAAAAAAAAAAAAAAAAAAAAGGAGGGGGGAGAAGTTAATATGACCTGGAGAGGACAGGAGTTCCACAAGGGCCAAATATATCTGGGCACAGGGGTCTTTTATGAGACTGTTTCTCCAAACAAGGACCATGTTTGGATATAACCTAGAACCTCTGCTCAGATGTATCCCTTGGTAGCTCAGTATTCAAGTGGGTACCCTAATAAGGAGAACAGGGACTATTTCTGACATGAACTCAATGGCAGGCTCTTTGGCCTCCTCCTCCCCTCCCAAGGGAGGAACAGCCCTGCTAGGCCACGGAGGAGGACTTTGAAGCCAGTCCTGAAGATACCTGATAAACCAGTATCAGATGAAAGGGGAAGAGGTTCCCCCCTATCAGTGGACTTGGAAAGGGGCAAGGAGGAGTTGAGGGTGGGAGGGTGGGGTTGGGAGGAAAAGAGGAAACAGGATACAGCAGGGATACAAAGTTAACACAAACTATAACTAATATTAAAAAAATAAAAATTTAAAAAAAAAGAGTGAAGCATGGAGGAAAGGTTTACTACCTACTGTGATCTGAGAGGTTACTGCACTTAGAGATACACACATTACTGGACAACAGTGAAACTACGGCTGGCCGACTTACTTTGGTTTGTGTACGTGCAAATGGTGTAGTGTCTATAATCAAAAACAAAGTTTCTAAACTTTTAAGAACACTTGTATATACTCTATTATTCTTGACTATTACAGCATCAACCCAATTTGAGTATGTATCTTTATTTCAGCATCATAAACAATGACAACCCATTAACATAATGAAATATATTGCCAAGAAAGAGTAAATGATGAACAAAATTTGGAAGCCTTGACTACACACCTTTGCTCTGAAAACAAGGTAAGAACAAAAAAGCATGGTTCTAACAGGGTCTTAGGAATGCTATCAGGAAGAGAAGCAACCCTATACACCAACACTGATCTTGAACCCAAGACTCATGATGAAAATAAAACACATGTGTTTACATAATTATATTAAATATTATTATTATTATTATTATACTAGTGGAATTAAATAAGTCTTTTATCTAAAGTATATTTAATATTCAACACAATTAATATTACGAAACAAATTGAAACTCAGAGAAATAAAATCATAATCTCTTTTTCTTAAACCTATGCTCATTCCTTTCCTCTATAATGGAATCATAAAAGCAAACACTGTCTTCTTGGCATTATAGTCTAAATAGCAAGTCTTTGAGCTAAGTGATTTTACAGTCATGAGACTTGAGAATCATGAATAGAAATAAATTTATATATTTCATGAGAAAATTGATGAATAACAATTTCAAATTAGTCCCCTCCTCCCATCTCCCCTCTATTCTCCTCCTAGTTTCTTCCCCTCCTCTCTTACATCCTCTTTTTCTCCATTTCTCTGTATCTTTATTTCTTCCTTTCTATATGCCTCACTGTCTCTGTCCCTGCTAGTCTCCATCTCTCTGGCTCTGTCTCTCTTTCTGATAAGTTACCCTGAGCCTTCTGTCCCAAAAAGAGAGAAAAATAAAACATTATTTCTCACCCTCTGTCTTTGTATGTATCCAGGAGATGATAGAGTTATAACATAGACAAAAATACACAATTGGTTCAGTGGTCAATCTCCTTTTCATTCCATTCACATGAACAAACCATCAGTACTCCTTATTCTGTTTAATTTTAGATTTATTTTTGTAGATGAACTTGTAATCTTGGCTCTACTCTCTGTAAGCTGAGATGAACTTTACAGATTTAGAATGAAAGAATCAGAAGGACTGAATGTGGGATGCAGATCTCCCTAAACATCAGTGATCTTTCAAACATGGGGATGGAGTTGAAGTATCTCTCCTATTTCCTAGGGTGCCAGAGCTTTCACCTTGACCTTGTCAAACTTCTCAGATATAAGCAAAAACTCTACTTTTTGCTGGACTTGAGTCTTCATGCATATTCTTTGCCCAAACTTATAACTAATACCTTTAAATTAAATAAATGCTTTTCTTTTGTTTGCACAAAACAAAATGAAATATACCTGAAAAAGTAGTTGGCCATAGCACTGTCTCTCACTCATTTCTCTTCTGATAATATGGAAAATTTCACAATTGTTTGGAGAGACTATATTTCTGTGTATAGTAAATAAAATTAAAAGGCACAATTTACTTGAATGTGCATACAAACTGAATTTTAGATTATTTTTCTGATGTAGAAATATCCTACAAAGGTTATTTGAATCTACTATTGTTAAAAATTAAAGACAAATTTCTGATATATTATCTAAATCTCTTGGAGAAATGTATATTTGTTAAAAGATATAGAAGTAGGACTATTTAATTGATTTACCTGGTCCTGATTCAGCTTTGGTAAGTCAAATCAATCAATAAAATTGTCCATTTCATTTAGATTTTCAAATTCTGTGGCATATAGACTTTTAAAATAAGTCCTAATGATTGTTTAGATTTCCTCAGTGTCTGTAGTTATGTCCCCTTTTTCATTTCTGATTTTGTTGATTTGGATGGTGTCTCTCTGCCTTTTAGTTAACTTGGCTAAGGGTTTGTCAATCTTGTTGATTTTCTCAAAGAAACAGCTCTTGGTTTCATTGATTCTTTGAATTGTTTTATTTGTTTCTAATTGATTGATTTCAGCCCTGAGTTTGATTATTTCCAGCCGTCTACTCCTTTTTGGTGTGTCTGCTTCATCTTTTTCTAGAGTTTTTAAGTGAGCCATTAAGTTGCTTGAATGAACTGTCTCGCATTTCTTCTTGAATGCCCTTGTGCTATGAACTTTCCTCTTAGCACTTTCATTGTGTCCCACATGTTTGGGTATGTTGTGTCTTCATTTTCTTTGAGTTCTAGGAAGACTTTAGTTTCTTTCTTTATTTCTTCCTGACCCAGATCTCATTTAGTAGCTAGTTGTTCAGTTTCCATGTGTGTGTAGGCTTTTTGCTATTTCTGTTGTTGAGGTCCAGCTTTATTCCATGGTGATCAGACAGGATAAAAGGGATTATATCAATCTTCTTATATCTGTTGAGGCTCACTTTGTGACCAACTATATGGTCTATTATGGAGAAGGTTCCATGAGGTGCTGAGAAGAATGTAAATTCTTTTGCGTTTGGGTGTAAGGTTCTGTAAATATCTGTTAGGTCCATTTGATTCATGACCTCTGTTAGAGACATTGTTTCTTTAATTTCTGTTTTGTTGACCTGTCCTTTGTTGAGAGTGGTGTGTTGAAGTCTCCCACTATTAATGTGTGGAGATCTATGTGTGGTTTAAGTTTTATCAATCTTTCTTTTACAAATGTGGGTGATCGTGTATTTGGGGCATGGCAGAGAAACACTTAAAGAAATGCTCAACCTCATTAGCCATTAGGGAAATGCAAATCAAAACAACCCTGAGATTTCACCTTACACCCATCAGAATGGCCAAGATGAAAAACTCAAGTGACAACACATGCTGGAGAGGTTGTGGAGAAAGGGGAACCCTCCTCCACTGCTGGTGGGAATGTAAACTTGTACAACCATTCTGGAAATCAATCTGACACTTTCTCAGACAACTAGGAATAGCGCTTCCTCAAGATCCAGCCATACCACTCCTAGGCATATACCCAAAAGAGGCTCAAGTACACAATAAGGACATCTGCTCAGTCATGTGTGTAGCAGCTTTATTTGTAATAGCCAGAAGATGGAAACAGCCCAGATGTCCCTCAACTTAAGAATGGATGCAGAAATTGTGTTACATCTACACAATGGAGTATTACTCTGCAATGAAAATAAGGAAATCATGACATTTGCAGGAAAATGGTGGAAACTGGAAAGAATCATCCTGAGTGAGCTGTCAGAAAGACACACATGGTATATATTCACTCATATAGACATATACCATAGGGTAAACCTACTAAAATCTTTACATCTAAAGAAACTAATCAAGAGAGAGGACCTGACCAAAATGCTCAATCACCACCCCGAAAGGCAAAGAGGATGGACATCAGAAGATGAAGAAAACCGGAAACAACCTAGGAACCTGCCACAGAGGGCCTCTGAAAGCCTCTGCCCTGCAGACTATCAAAGCAGACGCTGAGACTTATTGCCAACTGTTGGGCAGAGTGCATGGAATATTATGTGAGAAGTGGGAAATAGTAAGATCTGAAGAAGAAAGGAACCCCACAAGAAGAGGAACAGAACCAAGAAAATTTGAACACAGGGAACTTCCCAGAGACTCATACTCCAACCAAATAACATGCATGGAGATGACCTGGAACCCCTGTACAGATGTAGACCATGGCAGTTTAGTGTCCAAGTGGGTTACATTGTAATGGGAAGAGGGACTGCCTCTGACATAATCTGATTGTCCTGCTCTTTGATCACCTCCCCCTGAGGGAGAGCATCCTTGCCAGGCCACAGAATATGACAATGCATCCACTCCTGATGTGATCTGATAGACTAAGATCAGAAGGAAGGAGAGGAGGACCTCTCCTATCAGTGGACTTGGGGAGGGGCATGTGTGAAGAAGGGAGAGGGAGGAGGTTATGGGGGATACAAAGTGAATAAAGTGTATTTAATAAGATAAAATAAAATTAAAATGAAAAAATAGATATAGAAGTAGAATGGTGGTAAAAGCACTAACATTTGTCCCTTATGAAATTTATTTATTACGTCATATTTCATTTAGATAGTCATTTAAATTACATTTTATCATAAGTAATATGGCTTGGGAAGCAATCATAACTTTTCAGCTGATGGTCATATTTAATGTGATGGTGTAGTCTATATTTATAGAGTACTGTGGTAAGGCAATTTTCTCAGCCTTGACATCTTCATTGGCATAGAAAATTATTGTTGCCTGACCAGAATATACTTATCCTCCAGTTTAATCATTTATTTCTAATATAATTATGAAAACATTGTGTGTCTGTACCTCTCATTTTATTACAAATTTTATATGTATTTTCTCTGCGATAGACGACACTTGAAAAATGTTTTACACCTATTTATTTATATCTGTGTGTGTCTGTGTGTGTGTGAGAGAGAGAAAGATAGAGTTTGTTTGTGCACATGTCACGGAGGAGGTGTGAATCAAAACTAAGATGATAATTTACAGAAGTCATTTCCTGCATTCCACCATGTTGGTTCCAAAGATTAACCTGATGCTTTCAGGCTTCACCAAATCACGATTACTTACGGCTCTAACTAGCTTACACAGTTTTCCTTTAACATATCTTTTACTTAGCATGTTGGGTTCATTTTAAATTTAATTTAATGGTTTAGCTGTGTAATAAATATTTTTGTGCTTTTTTAAAATTGTTCCTATTTTATTTTAGAATTCACACACAACTTCCAGTGATCATTCCATTTAATTGCATTCAATGGTTTTTGCTATCATAATCTAAAATTTAATAGGCTTTTGATGGGTCAGAATACCAGAACTGATGACACTAAACTATGATTTCCAGTTATGTTCTTCAAAAGCCAGTCTATTCAGCAGAATGTGGAAATATTTGCTTAGAGATAAAAATAAGATCTTAAAACAAGTGTGAGAGGAACTGTGAAATCCCTGACACAGTTCCTGGAAAGGGGCTGATTGAGCTTGAAGGTGATATGGGAAGTATCAGTGAACTCACTGCTTTTTCTATGTGTTCAAAGGTGACCTTCACTAAGTCTTTTAATGATGCTCACATTCTGTACTAATAATTTCCTAGTTTTGTAGATCACACAGATATACATTTAGTGTTTCAGGTGAGTAAAACAAATGGACTCCTCATACACTGCTCTGTGGTGAAGAAAATTTTTCTATTCATCTTACAATGGGTAGAGAGATGCTCATAATAGATAGCATATTTTGTTAAATCCAGTATGCATGTAGGGCTCATGCAAAGGAACATGAAGGAGAGGAGGAAGGGCAGAAAGAAAACCTTCTGAAAACTGAGCATCTTATGGTCAACAGGCTGTGGAGGATCTATGTTAAGGACACAAAACTTTATTCTGCTCAAGCACTCTATTGTCAAAATGAAGATTGTTTAAGATCATCTGAATATGGCCATTGAAAGCAGTGATCTTGCTTATCTGCATCAAATTTCTCATCCTCCTCAGAAACTTGAACATTCTAAGAGCAGGAAGATACAGTAGGAAAGTTTTGAACTTTCCTGCCATTTTGATAGTCCTAATGTGCCTGTAAAATAATCAGGGTTTTGTTTGTTTGTTTTAAATTTTCACACAGATCTTACAAGACAGTAAGAGGATAAGTTGAGCCCAGGTAGATCTGCACGGTAAGCTATGATAGTCTTTTTAAAGTGAGTCATTCTTTCACTAAGTTTCAAGTGCAAAATAATTTCATTTGATTTCTATTGGACAGCATTGCATTATATATTGTTTTGTTTTTGTTTGTTTGTTTTAAACTCTAATTGTGATACAGGCAGGAAGATGCTTTACTCCACAGGCTACATACATGTGCAGTGCACAGAATAATGTAATGTCGGGACTTGACTTGAGAATTAAAACATGCAAATGTAAACAGTTGGCGTATTTCAGAAATACAAGTGAGATTTTCCGTTAGCTCTTTCATTTTATGAGTTGTGGTTTAACATTCTCACCACACTATAAATATCTGAGCTAACAAAACAGGCATGGAATTGGCATGCTGCACGAAAATACGACCATACTTCCAACATTTTTGTTAAACCTGTTATGATGAAAATATTTTTCTTGGAGAAGCAAGATATGTGTCTTTTAGTGAATTTCAGTAACTCAAACAGGAAATTTAAAAATAGCCTTTTATATAGTCACAAATATGATGGTTCTAAGTAGAATACAAACTTTTATCCAAGTTCATATGATGGCATAAAGTCAGCGTTCTGAAGTGTGCACTCCGTATTCTACCCAAGGAGAACATTTAACTTAATTTCTCATCCTTGGAAAATCATATTTTATGCTAAAGATCTCTAACCTGTTGCACTATGCTTTATCCTTGGCTATGCAAAGCTGTGTTCCTAAGTTTACTTAAATTTGTTTGTGATTTTCATTAACCAGGAAGATGAGACAGCTCATACTTATGCAGATAATCCCTTAAATTTAACAAATGAGAAAAGGACCGGGAGATAATACAAAGTCCTGTATAAATAGTGGTCATGGATTATTAATAAATTTAAAGGTTTTAAATAGAAAGAAATCACATTTTCTTAGAGAATGAAAGGAAATGGATCATAAGGTGGTTTACGTTAGGGAAGAATATGATAATTCTACTACACTGTAAATTATGGGATGCTTAGTCATTGCTCCACATGAGTCAATTAAGTTCTCAAGAAATATAAAGAAACTCTCATCTTAACCAAAATGAGCTAGTCTCACAATGAAATGAGTCACATGTTTTTCTCAAGTGTGGAGTTTGTGCTGGAAAATAAAGGGAAATGTCTATAGGGGTGTAGAAGTGGGAAAAGACAGAGTGATTGGAATTAAAGATGTGGTCAAAGATATGATCAAAGACATGGAAATGTCAAAATATAAAAAACACTATAATCTAAATTTCATAATCACTTTACATGTAGGTATTCCAGATATCTGTTTCTTGAGAAGGATAAAAAGTAAAACGTCTAGTGAACAGGAACTTGAATTATGAATGCAATCAAAAGAAATTAAATAATTCAATGGCTAAGAAACAAGATATGTAGATTAAAACCCAGAGTGAGACTATATATGCTTTGATTTACATTTAAATTTTTCAGAAATTAAGATTTAGTTTTTAAACTGTAGGAATTAGATGATTATACTCATTCATATTTTTATGTGAGTTTTAAAACTTAATGAGCACATGCTATTAAACATTTATGGAGTATATGAGATTTTTTTTTAAATATGTAATTTTTTATTTTTTTATTTTTAGTTACAATTTGTTAACTCTGTGTCCCAGCTGTATCCCGCTCCCTCATTCCCTCCCCCTCCCCAACTCCCTCCCTGGTCTCCTCCCTGCCCCTTTCCAGGTCCACTGATAGGGGAGGACCTCCTCCCCTTTCATTTGACCCTGTTTTATCAGGTATCTTCAAGGCTGGCTGCAAAGTCCTCCTCTGTGGCCTAACAGGACTGCTTCTCCCCTGGGGGGTGGGGAGGACAAAGAGGCTGCCCTTGAGATCCTGATGAGATTTTTTTTAATACTTTATTTTTATTATCAAAAAGCATGATAGATGAAAACTCCCTACTACTTTTTAAAATGAGCCAATCTCAGAAAATGTTGACGTGAGGCATTGTGATTTCTATTCATATTTTCTTTATTTTTGTTATATTTATTCTCTCATGCATTACATCCTGACCACAATTTCCCCTCTCTCCACTCCTCCCAGCTCCCCTCTCCACCCACACTCCTCCTCTATTTCCCTTCAGAAAACAGCAGACTTCCCAGGGATTCAGTTGATACTGAACACAGCATGACAAATTACAATAAGACTAGGCAAAAAACCCTCATACCAAGGCTGGACAAGGCAAACTATGAGGAAAAGTAGAAAGAAAAGTCTCCCAAGAGCAACCAAAAGAGTCAAATAAATCCTCCACTCCCACTGTTAGGAGTCCAATAAGAACAGTAATCTACTCAACCAAAACATATATGCAGAGGACCTAGTTCAGACCCACACAGTCTCCACGATTGCCAATTCAGTCTCCGTGAGCCTCTATGAGCCTTGTTTGGTTGATTCTATGGTCTGTGTTCTTATGGTGTCCTCAACTCCTCTGCTCCTATAATTTTTCCTGCCATTCTCAACAGGGTTTGAAGAGTTCTGACTAATGTTTTTGCTCTGGGCTCTGCTCGAAACAGTTGTTGCCTGAAGCTTCTCTGATGATGACTGCACTAGGCAATGATCTTTGAATATAGCAGAATATCATTAGGAAGCGTTTCAGTAACTTTTTGCCAACCTTATTTACTTTTACTCAAGGTGTATGAGCTCTCCAGCCTCTGGTTCATGGCCATCTAGGCAGTGTCAGTGGAAACTTCCTCTGGTTGCATGGGCCTCAAGCTGGACCACTCATTGGTTGCCTACTTCCACAAGTTCTGTAGCACCATTATCCCAGCACATTTTGCTGGCAGGACAAATTGCATGTCAAAGGTTTTGTTGGCTGGGTTGGTGTCCCATTCCACCATTGGAATCCTTTCCTGGTTATTAAAAAAAGAAATGTCCTGTTCAGGCTCTATATCCCTTATTACCAGGAATCTTTACTAAGTTCACCCTCATAGTTTTGACCACAACGGGAATTAACTAAAACTCAAATAGCTGAATACACGTGTGAGATTTTTTTTTTTAATTAAATTATTTTAAGTGGGAAGATCCACTTCTAATCTGGATCTTCGGGGTGGGAAAGTCCACTTTTAATCTGCACTAAACCTCTTGATGGCCACCTATAAAAAGGACACGGAAGAAGGAAGCCGGGGTGGGAAAGTCCACTTTTAACCTGCACTAAACCTCTTGATGGCCACCTATAAAAAGGACACGGAAGAAGGAAGCATGCTCTCTCCTTGCATGCTTACTCTTGTGCTTGCTAGCAAGTTCATTCTTTCACTGGCATTAGAGCCTATTTCTTCAGGATTCTGGCACCTACTGAAGACTAGCTGAGACATTCAGCCTCGTGGATTGAAAACTGCTGGATTCGTATTGATAGACAGTCATTGTTGGACTAACTGGGCCATAGCTTCTCAATATATTTTTTTTAATTCTTCAGCTCTTTAATACAGTTCTTCATGTTGTGGTAACCTCAATCATAAAATTATTTTTGGCGTATTGGAGGAGTGTTCCCCTTGCTTCATATCCTTGCCAGAGTCAACCGTGGTACTGATCATAGTCAATCTGATCTGTATAAGATGGAATCTTAAAGTATTTTTGATTTGAATTTCCCTTATGGCTAAGAATGTTGTACATTTCCTTAAGTGTTTCTCACCCATTTGAGATACTCCTATTGAGAATTCTCTTTCTAGAACTGTAACTCATTTAAATGGAATTATTGAGTTTGTTTCTGTCTAGTTTGTTTAAGTTTTTATATATTTTGGATATTAGTTTTCTATGAGATGAAGAATTCAAGAAAATCTTGCTGGAGGGCACACCATGAGAACACAGTCAACAAAATCAACTGAACAGGGCTCATTGATGCTCAAAGAGACTGAAGCAGCAATAACAGAGCTTGCGTGCTTCTGAGCTAGACCTTCTGCAAATATATCATGCTTTCTTAACTTGGAATTTTTGTGGGAATCCTAACAGTGGGCATGGGGGTATCTCTGACTCTTTCACCTGCCCTTAGCACCCCTTTCTTCCTACTGGGTTGCCAGCCCTAATATGAGGGTTTGTGACTAGTCGTATTGTAACTTGTTATGCCATTTCTGGGTGGTATCCTTAGGAGGCCTGTTCTTTTTGAAGGGATATGGAGGAGGCGTGGATCCATGAGAGACAAGAAGTTGGGGGTGAGGACTGAGAGAAGTACAGTAGGAAAACTGAGATCAGGATGTATTATGTGAAAGAATAAAAAAAATTGTTTCCATAAGGGAGGTTCTCCTCTCCTTTCTGATCTTAGTCTATCAGTTCTCATCAAAAGTGGCTGCATTGTCCTCTACTGTGGCCTGGTAAGGCTGCTCCCCCTTCAGGGGGGAGTGATCAACCAGCAGGCCAATCAGATTATGTCAGAGGCAGTCCCTCTTCCCATTACTATGTAACCCACTTGGACACTGAACTGCCATGGGCTACACCTGTGCAGGGGTTCCAGGTCATCTCCACGAATAGTCCTTGGTTGGAGTATGATTTTCTGGGAAGTTCCCTGTGTTCAAATTATCTTGTTCTATACTCTCCTTGTGGAGTTCCCGTCCCCTCCAGCTCTTACTATTTCCCACTTCTTACATAAAATTCCATTCACTCTGTCCATCAGTTGGCCATCAGGCTCAGCATCTGCTTTGACAGTCTATACTGCAGAAGCTTTCAGAGGCCCTCTGTGGAGGGGAGGAGAGAGGGGCTTATGAGGGGATACAAAATTAATAAAGTGTAATTAATAAAAAAATTGTTTCTGCTTTATAACTGTAATTTTGTCAGTTATAATTTCCAATATAAATTTCTGATATGCAGGATCTCTGATATGTAAATCCTATGAAAGGGATATTTGATATCCTAAAGGGGTCATGACCCACAGCTTGACAACCTTGCCAGCCATTCCAATAAATTCCCTCAATATGTATTCATTTCTTTGATCCTGGGAAGGCAAGTGAAGATGGCTGTAAAAATCATTGCTGGGCCTGGGCCACAGAATTACCTTTGCAGCCCTGGACCTCTGAAAACTACGAAGTAATTGGCCAAGCCATTGTGCTACAAAAAGCAGGATGAGTACAAATGGGCAGCACTGTATTGTCCTCTTTAAGCACGGGATCTGCATTGTGTCCATGGAGATTCCACATTTGAAGTAATAATTATAAAAAAATTTCGAAATGTTTTGGTAGCACATCAGAGTCTCAGGAAAAGGAAGTACATCTCAGTATGAAACATGCAAACTGCAACAGGAAAGGTTGTCATTACATGTCAACCACAGAAGAAAAACAGAATGCTGAAGTGGTGTTAATTATAAGATATTGATAAGCACCTATTTAAGACACAAAAATGCTTATATATTTGTGTATTATAATATCTATATTACTTTATTTTAATAGGATTTACAAGTGATACAACAAATCTTTTCTGCTCAATAGATGAAACAACCATCTGAAACTCTTTAACCATTATTCCTAGTGCTATAGGCAAACAACAACAACAACAAAAATGAATTCTTTCTGCCAAGAAAGAGAACCTAAATAAATGATATTATGTCTAGTAGTTGTCATGAGAGAGGGTAATTGGGATTGTCATGAGGTTGAAGCCTATACCTATAATTCCACTTCTTAGACATTTTGGTAAACAAAAAAAAAAAAAAAAAAAAAGTTTTCTGTCTGCAAGTTTTAACCTCTTAGAACTTTCAGACCCTCCCCACTCCATTGCTTGTGGAAATATGAACAAACCAAATCCTGCTGTCTTTGGAACAAGAAATAGAACTCTCAGTTCCTTCTCCAGCACCATGTCTGCCTCTGTGCTGCCATGATCCCATTATGATGACAATGGACTAAACTTCTGAAATCGTAAGCCAGGCCTAAATGATGTTTTTCTTTATAAGAGTTGTTTTAGTCATGGTGTCTTAACTAAGACAGAAGTTGGTACCAAGAATAGGGTATTGTGATAGGCCTAACTATGCTTTTGTTTGGGGACTTTGGTTTAAGAAAGCAGTGGATGCTTTAAACGGGGCTTAATGGGCTATAGATATAGGAACAGAAAACAGCTGAGGGGGATTTGAGCTGTGTGGGCACAGGAAGTTTCAGAGGAGAAAAACTTTTAGAATGTTTCCTAGAGACTGTTCTTGTCGTATTTTGGTGGAGAATGTGGCTGTTTTTTGCCCTTTTCCAAAAAGTGTGCCTCAGGCTAAATTGAAGAGTTTTGTACTAATTTTGTTGGCAGAAAAAAAGAAATCTCAAAACAGCATCATGTGGACTGTGTTGTGTGGTTATTAGTGGCTATGATTATGCAGATTTATAGTGAAAAGGAACAAACGGAGCAAGGAAAAATAGAAAATGTGCAATTTGTGGAGGAAACTAAAATCAAGAAGTAGTATGGTGCTAAATCCTGTATTCAAAGAGATAAACAGATTAAAGATATTAAGTGTAATAAATTTGACCTCAGGGCAAGATCCCACCCAACTAACTTCCATCTTTTGAAAGAACAATAATTTAGGTCCAGATGTGGTGGTACACACCTTTAATCTCACCAGAAGGAGCCTGTAATCCCAATACTCAAGAGACAGAGGCAAGCAGATTTCTGTCGTCAGTGTCCACCTGGACTACAGAGCAGATTCAAGGACAACCAAGCCTTGGCAGTAAAGGACTCCATGAAAAACAGAAAGATGGTCATGGTATAATTAAATGAGGGATCATGTTCCAACCGCAGCAAGCAGCAAGACTTTGAAGCTTTAGCCATTTGGGACTGGACAGAGTCAAGGATAACAGAATGGTTATGGAATCTCCCTCCATGTCAAAGCAAATCCACTGAAGTCAGCCATGTGACAGCTGTGACCCAGAGAGGCCATTTTGTGAAGCTGTGAGAATGATGTGTGGATTGACTTGGAGATCCCAAAATGTTGGAGATACCAGAGCCAAATGATATCTGTCAAGGACAGTTGCTAACAGGGAATGGAACCAGCCCAAGAAAGAAGAATGTTGCAGTCAACAAAACTGAAAGGAATTGGAGATCTGAAAAGTCCTTTGACATCAGACATAGAAATAGAGAATTCAGAGTTTGCCCAGCTAGTTTTTGGTCTTGCTTTGGTCCAGTATTTCCACGCTAGGCTCCCTTTCCTCTAATTTGGAATGATAATGTACACTTGTGCCATTATATGTTGGAAGTATGTGATCGGATTTTTGGGGTTTATTTTACATGGTTACAGTTAAGAAATTGCATAAATCTCTGAAAAGTCTTTGAACTTTTGCTTAGGGTTAGTTTGGCTCTTTTTAGACTTTTGCAGTTCCATGTTAACTTTAGGCTTGTTTTTTTCTAGAGTTGTAAAGAATATCATTGGATTTTTTATGACAATTTCCCCGAGTCTGTAGATTGTTTTTGGTGACACAGTCATTTTCACAATATTAAATTAAGTCAATCTAGAAAAGTAGAAGGGCTGTTCAATGTCTTATATCTTCTTCAACTAATTATTAGTGTCTCCACATGGTATATATTCACTTATAAGTTGATATTAGCCATATAATATAGGATAGAAAAACTAAAATCTATAGTCCTGGAGAGGCTGGACAACAAGGAGGACCCTAGGGAAGATGCCTAATCCTTTTTCAGAAGGGCAAACAGGATAGACATCAGAAGTGGGAGAAAACAAGAAACAGGACAGGAGCCTACCACAGAGGGCTTCTAAAAGACTCTATCCAGCAGGGTATAAAAGCAGATGCTGAGACTCACAGCCAAACTTTATCCAGAGTGTATGCAATTTTATGAAAGAAGGAGGAGATAGAAAGAGTTGGAGGAGACAGGAGCTCCACAAGGAGAACGACAGAGCCAAAAATCTGGGCCCAAGTTACTTGCAGAGAATGACGAATCGACCAAGGACCATGCATGGAGAGAACCTGGAAACCCTGCTCAGATGTAGCCCATAGGCATCTCAGTCTCATTGGGGGTGCTCTTGTGAGGGGAACAGGGGCAATCTCTGGCATGAACTCCTCTGCCTGCTCTCTGATCATTTCCCCTTGAAGAGGTGACCATGCTAGTCAATGAAGAATGAAGATCCAGACAGTTCTGATGAGATGTGATGGGCTGGGTTAATATAGCGGAGGAGGATGGTCTCTCGTATCAATGTACTAGGGAAGGAACATAGAGGGAGAATAGGGATCGAGGGTGGGACCAGGAGGAGATGAGCGAGGGGCTACAGCCAGAATGCAAAGTGAATGAATTGTAATTAATAGTAATAATAATAATAAATTATTAGTGTCTCACAGGTTCATTGTAGACATCTTTTTTGGTTAGTTTTTTTAAAGTATTTTATTTGTTTATTTTTTAAAGTTTTTAATAGTTTGTTTTATTGCTTTCTTTCTTGGAAAGTTTGTTGGGATTATACAGAAAAGACACTCTTTAGTGTTGTACTTTGCTGAAAGTGTTCATACACTCTAAGAGTGTTCTGAAGCCTCTGACTTTCTTCTTGGACTTAAGGATATCCCAAAGAAGCTTTCATGAGAAACCATACACACCTCTCTTACAAATATATGAAACTCAAGAAAGGTCTAGAAGCAAGTGAAAACACAGACTGAGATTCTGTTTCTTGACAGTGTGTTGAGTGAGCAGAACAACATGGTCTTTATGAAAAGCACCTGGCTTTTGCTTTTCTCTTTTGTTGCAAGTTAACTAGTCAGCCTCCTTTGGGCCCACAGTGAGTAAACAACAGCCACAGCAACACAGGAAAGAAGTCCGGGACCCAAGGTTAAAGTTCAGCTTCCATGTTGTTACACTCGGAAGCCGCCACACACATCAGGGCTTCTTACTACCTACTCTTAGTTTTCATCTTGAGTTTTCCCTTCACGTTGTTTTGTTTTATTGGCCTTGTTCACTTCCACTTCCAAACAATCATTGGAAGCCGCCACACACATCAGGGCTTCTTACTACCTACTCTTAGTTTTCATCTTGAGTTTTCCCTTCACGTTGTTTTGTTTTATTGGCCTCGTTCACTTCCATTTCCAAACAATCATTCACAATTCTTTTCAGATAAAAAGAATTAACACACCACAAGGATCAATTACAATTAATTTGTGACCATGCTTTCAAAAGATTTATTTGGTATGTATATGTGTGTTTGCATGTTATGTGAAATGTGTCTGGAAAGACACACAAGTAGACAGAGAAATTGGATAATGTAAGAGAAATGCTGAAATTCAAGAAACGCCAGTGCAAGAGATAAAGAGGAATTTGTTGTTATGTGTTGCTATTCTTTTTCACTATTTGTGCTGTTTCAAATTTGTGAATTCAATACAGATGAAATCAGAACAACCTACAGGAAGTTGATATCAACGTATATGTATTAAACTCATTCTGCCTATTGCAACGACTTTAAATATTTTATTTGAAAGATAAAAATAGATAAAAATTAAAAAGAAAAAAAGGTAAAAGAGAAAAACTAACAGATAGCATTTGTCTTTAGTCCTTATTAAAATCACAGTTTCTGTTTCAAATTGTCATTGCCTTGACATTGTAATATAAAATGGTACTGCGTGTACATTTTGTTCCCGCCAATAGATTAAGCTATTTTAATGATTTGTATGCTACAACACTTTTTTATTTATGTATAAATGGAAAAATATTGCTATGTATCCATGTTTTCTTGACTTGAGGTTCCACAGCAGGCATTTCTGCTGAGTGCATGTGTTCCTGTTTGCATGTATGATGGTTCTGCTATGGTTTTGTAATCCACCATTTCGTATTTTCCAAATAGACTTGTTCAAGTCATTAGACTGAAATTTGCTAATTTGCCAAGACAAATATTTTTTTCAAGTGCCAAAGTTTGAGTCTTTCTATGAGTGACTCTTGCAGTCACTTCTTCATTTTGGGTACAAATGTCCCTGCATCAAACTGTCTGTATTCCTGCCCCAGTTTTTCAAACGGGTTATTTAGGGTTAAATGTGATAATTTCAGTCATTTTTCCATTGCCCAGAGGGACTATTATTCTTTTACAAAATGCCTATTAGTGAAGACATTGAGAATTCAGAACAATTTTTATTTTCTGCTTATCTTCCAGGGGCCATGAGATCAGAATCCAGATGTTCTGACTCAGTCCTGTGCAGGATTGCTCCCTGGCAAGAATCTTGTGGTTTCACATGGAGAAGGAGAGGGATGGGGACAGATGTGCCTGGAAGACAGACATACCAGCATAGCCATTTTTAATATATTCTAATAGATGGAAAACACCAAGGAAAATTTAGGCACTCTGTCTCTTAACACAATAAATACAGTTTAAAAATAAGCAAGAAGTGTATCAAAAATTGAAATAAGAGTAACAAGGCCATTAAGGAAATAGGTTACCTTGTTTTCGACATGAGGACAAGTTCATGTGAGGTATAATACAGAGGGATTTTAAGAGACATTCTCCTTCATTTGAGTCACCCTTGGCCTCTCTTCTTGAACATTGTCATGTTTCTGTGATTTCTTTTATTCTCTTTTTACTCAATCAAATAGAGCTATTTAAAGATAAACCCATTTACTCTGTTTTTGCTTATTTTCCTTGTTTCTCTACACCTAAAGCAATATTTATAAGAGTTCAGCCAAGGCAAAAAGAAAAATCTGGTTTATGTTTTAATTTTTAAACAATTAGTAACACTGTTGCTAAAACATTCCCATATTTTCTGATTAAGTTTCTTTATTCAATCCTCTTGCTCATTTCTCCCCCTGTATTTTTGGTCCAACATACTATTCAGGATTTCCCCCAAATGTCTTCTCAGGAAATTAATCTTGAATGTGTTACCCAACACATGATTTGACATGAACTCAGTTTTTTTAGGAAAAAAAATAAAAGCTCTTCACAGAAATTTCAAAATTAGACTCTACAAGTTATGTGATTTCTAAGGCTTATAAGAAAATCACATTTGAATATATAAATGCAAAATTATTTTATTTTAAACACCATAGCTTTAACTACTGTCCTTGAATGACACCGAGTGAACAACACACATCTCTTTTGTTGCATCTGTAAACACCAGCATTCTGTCTGCCTTACAACGCTGAATCACAACCTGTAGTTAGTGCAGATGCACATTTTACCCTCCTATTTACCAGACATGAAAGGCCTGGTAATCCCAACTCTGCTTTAGCAGAGGGAGCATTATTCATGAAGCCTCTGAAGCTGACAAACATGATGCCAGGGCAAAAAGGAGCAGCTGGCTTCCACAATGAAGGTTTACTTCAAAGAATTCTTAACCCTCTCAAGGATGTCCATATCAGGGAGAAAACCTCTAGTGTTATTCACACATAGTGTTCATGATAGACACATTATTGAATTGGATATGTCACATTACATACATACATACATATATATTCTCAATATATAGTCTTTGTATGAAACTGATGGACTTAATTCTAGAGGTAGTTAAATAAACAGGGTACTCTTTGCTATGGAAAACAGGGTACTCTTTGCATGCTAGTCCGAAATTGAATTTAAACCTCTGCTCCTTAAACAATCACTCTATCCCAGACTCTAAAATAGCTTCAGTTATCATCTCACCTGTTTATTATATATATAAACTGAGGAATGTTTGTAATGAGTTCTCTTCCTACCTATACTTATTAGTGTCCTCAGAGTCGAAGATCCTTGATTTTATGTATTAACTCTTTTGCATAGTTCTGCAGTCTTCAGAAACCTTTGAAGCCAGTTTCCCTAATCTAAATCAGTATATTAACAACTTCATGGGTGTGCATAGAATCTCTGAGATAATATGCACATTTTGATAAAAATATGCTTAATAAATATAAAGATTCACATGTTCCATGCATGAGAATTCAAAATATCATATTCCGTTGTATTGGAAGAGTGGTCAAAATTTTCTGTGTTCTCATCTGCCCTTCTGTTGTTTCTATGTGTGATTCTTGGATGTTTCAGCTTTGCAGAAGTAGTCTTTGCATGCTCTCATGAATCTGTAGGTGCTACATGGAGGTGGTATAACCCTATTATAATCAAACACATGTTGATGAATTTAATAATTAGTATTCATTCATATATTTATTAAAGCCTTAGTTACTCTTTAATCAGCAATTTTCCCAAATAACCACACATTGAGACCATGATTTATTCAAAGCTAAGCACAGAGCTGAGCATAATAACTGATCTACTCTTCCATTCTCAATTTATCTTCCTACCATTCAAAGTTCCCAATACTTGCATTATTATCTTCTCTGGAACCTGCCAATTTTCCTCCTCTCCTGCACCTCTCTCTCTTTCCTGCCCAGCCCAGTGTCAGCACATTATCTAACCCATAGGGATAATTTTCAGGACAGGGTTACACAAACATCATTTTGTTTTATGTGAGCATATACTCATAGGACAGTAATCATCCTGGAAGGCAAGCAATCAACATCTGTATACGTGAATGTATTCAACAAGAATGTATATTTTCAGTTTCTAGGATAACTGCACAGTTGATAGGATTTTTGCACATTTCAATTGTTTGGTGTAAACCCAAACTAACTGGTGAGGAATTAAATTTAAAAATAAAAATAAAAAAAAAGAAATTAACCTCATCCCTTAACACTTCACCTTACAAGTTATAAAGTTTTGTCCTGGAGGGCTGTTTATAGCTGTAATTTCTTAGACAGATGCATACTCTGCGGCTCCACCCGACCCCTCCGCTCATTGTTATTGCTTCTTGAAGGTTTAGAGACCGGTGCAGGCATTAGAAAAATGATCCTTGAAGCCTCCCAAAGCACTAAAAGTAGCACTACTGCTACATAGCACAAGTATTTTACCCGCAGCACACCGTGAAGAACCGCGAGTCTCACCATCCGCCTCTCTTTACTCACGGAGTAACCATTTCCTGTTTTCACAAGTCGTATATAAAAGGGGCAATGTTGCCATTTGTTCCAGGGAAAGTAGAGAAATAAAGGAAAGATGCAAATGTATCTTTACCTGCAGCACACAAGCATGGGCACAGTATTGTTAACAGCCACTTTCTGTCTCCACCTTTTCACTAGGTCACAGTCTACTGCGGTTTACATAAGATGTTGTTTGCCACTTGGATACTTTTTAACTCCAATAGAAAGTGTTAGACTAAAAGTGGAGTTCACTTTTAAGTCAGTGTATAAACAAAAGTACTATCATTACATGACAATGATTTGCTTTGAAATTAAGTCATTGGAATTCTAGTGCAATATGGTTTTATGAAAAGGATGTTGTAAATAAATGTTTCTGGAATAGAGCAATATGCGGATTTAAATATATATTTATTATTTATGATATGTGTGTGTGTGTGTATGAGTGTCTGTCTGTCCGAGCATATGCGTATATAACATGTGTGTGCAGGCAGCAGAGGGTGTAAGATCCTCTGGAGCTAAAGTAACAATTTCAAGCTGCCCAAACTAGGTGCTTAGAACTAAATGACCCTTAATACAATTCCACATGTTATATTAATATAGAAACAAAAAAAATATTCTTGTTTTTATTTTTTAACTGTAATTTTGCTACTGTTACCATAATGTGAATATTTGTGTTTTCCAGTGCTCTTAGGTGATCCCTATGAAAGGGTCCATCAATCCCTAAGAGCTCAGCGACCCACATGATGAAAACCACTGCTCTAAAGGCTCCCTGTGGAGCACCCACTGTGGGCAGCTTATGACTGTTACTTCAGCTTCAGAGGATCTCACACTCTCTGCTGCCTTCTATGGGCACCCACACACACACATGATATGCTTGGACAGACACTCACACATGCACACACATGATGTAGTCTTAATTGAACAGAACTGCATCACTTCCTCCTTCCTTTCTTGCCTCTAGTCTATATCAAACACTCTTCCCTGACCCCTTCATGTGTAAATCTCAAGATTATCACTTCCATTCATTTGACTAATATAGTTACTTACATAAATCTATATATGTATATGCACAAATAAGTAAATACAAAATCAAAACGAACACAGATGAAGCTAAGCATGAAGAGCAGGCCAGTAGGTAGCACCCCTCCATGACCTCCGTCAACTACTCCAGGTTCCAAAAGATTGGTATTTCATTTCTTAAATTTGGATAAATGTATGTTATACATAAAACTACAGTATTTGTGGTGACTCACCTATAGAGACACATAACAAAGTTTTCTGAATGTATGAGAAACTGGATAATTAAGACACATAATAGAATATTTAGAATGTAAAAGAGAAAACATGAATAGACTAACTGAACAACAAAATTAATTTTAAATAACCAAATAATAATAATTAGAACTGAAAGTTAAAAAAAAATTTTGAAGTTTTTATTTTCCTTATTTTTTTTCTTATTTTGAATGCAATTATAAAAGTAAACCTAATGCATAGAAAAATGCATCAGTACAAATTGTGTGATAATTTTCTTCCTTTCTGGCACTTTAACTGTTGCATACCTTTAAAAGCAAGTCTGGATTTAAGATAAATTAAAAACAACAGAAGATATCACACTGGTAACAGTTTCATTGAAACTATTGTAATTGGAACTATGTTCACAAAAATAAAGTCATTTTAAAGTACATACCCTCCAGGAAGAAATACAAGGTTGACAAACTCTAGGGAAAGGATAATCTGGGATAAACTGAGCCATGTTCTACTTTCAGAAAGATTAACAGCTTTGTGAAATGAAATCAAAATAGAAGTAATAATGAATTAAAGCTCAAGTTTAAAGTAGCTTGTGTAATATTATTTTCTGCCTTGGAATAAGAATATTTTGACATAATGGTGCAATTCTGACCACATGAGTCTGTATTTCTTGTGTTGAAACAACATAATTATTGGCTTTGAAGAGGACTAAGGGTTGTTTGCAAACAACCTATGCAGAGTAACAGGAAATTGGATAAATGAAGAAATACACGGGAAGGAAAAATGCAAACACAGATGACTAACAAAGGGAGTGAACCTCATGCAAACCTGTAGTGAAACACACATCTGAATGAAGTTTAAATAAAGCTTTACATGTTCATTTAAAGACTAATTTCTGTTTAATTGTATTTGTTTTAATGTTTGGGGCAGGGTCTTTCTCAACTGCCTATGCTGATATCAAGGTCATCATCCTCCATTACCTTCTGGGTCTGTGATCATTTGCATGTACCACCACACCAAGATTCCACTTAAATCCTTTTAGTTTATTTAAAATAAATAAAAGATCCAATGATAATTTATTCAAAAAGAATAACTGTTAGGGAAGTTGACATAAATTAATATGGATTTTAATTCGTAAAACATGAGGTCATCATTTTCAAAGGTAAAGAATTTGTAATTCGACATCCGTGTTCATTGAAGTTTTTAAAGGAGTCTTTCCTTTTTTGTTACTGTTATTTTTGCTAGTGGATTTTTCTGACATTTGCTTATTCTCTTTGTTTTGTGAAGGATCTCAGTATACAGGTCAGACTGGCTCCAACTCCAATCAAATCTTCCTGCCTCAACCTGCCAAATGCAGGTGCTTCGTGCACACACGGCACCACGCAACTCTGAGATCTGTCTTTTTTTTTTTTTTTTTTTCTGTGAAGAGAGATAGATGTCAGGCTCTACTTACTGAAGTGCTGGTAAAATTTTCTGTCTTCTCTCGATACAAATGAAAAAAAGTTAATGAGAAGTCTTCGTGAAACATGAATTTGGGCTGGAGAGATGTTTCAGACTCTAAAGCCTCTAGCTGTTAAGCCTGTCAGAGTTCAGTTTCTGAGACCCACATGTTGGTGGAAGAAAGATGATACCCCATGTTGTCCTTTTTGTTCACATACACACTATAATACATGCATGCTTTCAAAATACCAAATAATTGATAGAAGGTGTTATGACCCCAACTAGAAGACAAAAGTAATCATCAGTCTTGTCCAATATGAGCACAGAGATCTGCATGATGACCTGCTTGGTAGACATAGCCACTGCTGCCATAATGACACATATATCATGATAATTTACCCAACCGCTTTCTAATTGGTTATAAGGCCAATTCTACAATATAGCTGATCTGATTACCCATAGATTAGTGTACTTCTAAATCTTTGTCAGTCAATCTTCTTTCTGTAGTAGTAGTTAAGACAGAGACCCATAATTAAAATGATTTCAGGGAATAAGAGTCTATGGAGACCAGCCCAATGAGAAAATCTTACCACATCCAGTACTTCCAAGCCTCATGGATTATTGTGGAAGAAGACATGAATATAGGATATGAGCTCAAGGTTTTGATGGTTGGCATCAGGAAATAGTATCTTCTGGACACAACAGAGCAGCTGCAAATATATACTCAGAATTATTGTGCCAACATGCAGAAAACTTGAACAACATCAAGTCATAGAGAGAAGAGACAGGCATTAGGTCCATCCCCAGCTGGAGCTATTGGTAATGGATTACTTCTGGGAGAGAGAGAGAGAGAGAGAGAGAGAGAGAGAGAGAGAGAGACAGTTTCTTTAAGGGTATGGCCTGAGAAGTCTACCATGCTCCAGTGTTCAGTCAACCTCCCAAGATTATATGGATGGTACCAGTCAGACTTGATGGGTTTAAACAATAGGAACAACAAAAACAACAACAAAATGCACACAAAATTGAATGGATAGGGACATAGATCTGGGAAGATTTGGGGAAGGGAGATCAGAGGATAAGTATGGTCAAAAAGCATTGTATGAAATTCTAAAAGAATCGATAAATACAACAACAAAAGAAACAATTAAAAAATGTGATGCACCAAGCGAAGACCATACATGGAGAGGACCTAGACCCCCTGCTCAGATGTAGCTCATTGGCAGCTCAATCTCCATGTGGGTTCCCGAGTAAGGGGAACAGGAACTGCCTTTGTCGTGAACTCAGTCGCCTTCTCTTTGATCGCTTGCCCCTGGTGATATGGCCATACCTGGCCAAAGAGGAAGAGGATCCAGGCAATCTTTAGGAAAATTGTCAAGCTATGGACAGATGGCAAAGGAGAAGAACTCCCCCTTTCATTGGACTAGGGGAAGAGGATAGGTGAAAGGTAGAAAGAGTGGGACTGGGAGGAGTTGAGGGAGGGGGCTTCAGTTGCAGGATATAATGAATAAACTGTGAAAAATTAAAATTAAAACTTAAAAAAAATTATTTAAAAAAACCAGGTGTGGTGTGGCCTGCCTTGAGTTATAAGACTCAAGAAGCAAAGACAGGAGGATGTGTGAGTTTGAGAACAGCCAAGATGACACAGGGAAACCTGTTTCAAAAAAGAAAAGGAAGAAAACAGAAAGAAACAACAAATTAGAAGAAATACAACTTTGCATAACTTTATCAGATTAATAAAAGCAAGCTTGAAACATTATTATATCAAGCAAAACTTTCTCTGAATTGTGCGTTGACCATTTTATGCTCTTTAAGACTATATTTTGTGGTTTCTTTTTATTTTAATCACTTCACATTTTAACTGCTTGAAGTAATTTGTGTTTTCATTGAGTACATAGTCATTTGACACTCTACAGTTTAGAACATCTGTACTATAATGAGGCTTCAGAGTCCCTGATTTTAAGACCATGGTGAATTTAACATAAGGCATGCAGGTCCTGGCTGTGTACACAGTCACCTGAGTAATTTAATAAAAGGCATGTAGGTATCGGCTGTACACACTGTGCATACACCACACAGATAATGGCAATTAAAGTGTTTAGTGACAGTCTCACAGCAATCAATATTTTCTGAGCTGAGTCAAAAATTTCTGTGGATTCCATATACTCACCTTCTTTAAATAAATTTATTATTTATTTAGCTTTAACATGTACTTATCCATATTTATGAGATACAATGTATTTTGACATTAGTGTATGTTTTGGAATGAGTAGATCAAAGTAATTACTATAGTCTCTTGATTCGTGTGTGTTTTATGGTAGTTGACAGCACTTATCATGAACCTTCTTACCGATGTTCAAACAGGACTTATATAAACTATTGCCATTGTTGAATACACAACATCTCCTAAACATACTTTTTCTAGAGTAAATTAATTTTTAAGTCTTCTTTTTTTTTTTCATCTCTTTCTCTTTACTTAGAAGATGAAGAATACTTTTCTTGGATTGTCAGGATGTGGGGCCTGCCCTTCTGAGATACATTTTGCAAGTTCTTGAGAACAGATTACCCAACCCAAGTCACCAACTACCCTATTCCCGAAGATATTATGGCATAATTATCATAAATTTTGTATTCTCTGGAGAGGTGATGGGGAAGAGGCTAAGAACTTACTTAGTATTTTATCAATTAATCTTTTATTCATGCTGGAGATTTTATATCAGCTTGACCAGTCTCTGTGTGTGTCTGTCTGTCTGTCTGTCTCTCTGTATGTGTATACATATAAGTATATATTAATATGTTTATATATATATATAACAAGAAAGTTAAAATAAAATTGAAAATATACATATTTGTATATTTATACATATATATGTGTATTTTTTACATGAGCAGGTTTTGAAGTCTTTCAATAAAAATAAAGAACCCAGCACTGGAGCAAGATGAGACAGAGAGGAAATAATTCACTACATTGTCCACAAAACAAACTTGCTAAAATGTTTGGTGTTTAGTGGTAGTCAGCTTTCCACTTGCCTAGTGCCTTACAGCCATGATGAATCATTTATACTTCAAAATACACCCTGGATATCTCCATGATACAATGTTGAGTGTGCACACATACAAACCCACATAGAGTCTGTCAGTCTCAAAAAAAGTACTGTGTTTATGCACACAGCCATATGAGGGCTCTGACTAAGACTTACATAAACTTTGTGATTTCTGCTAAGTCCTTCCTAGTATAAGAAGCATCTGCTTATGCTTCTGTCTTTCTACAACACTTTTAACTACTTGGTTTTTTGTATTTTTCTTAACTCCAGTTAAGCTCAGAATGCCCATTTTCTA
This sequence comes from Psammomys obesus, assembly GCF_907164565.1. Taxonomy (NCBI): domain Eukaryota; kingdom Metazoa; phylum Chordata; class Mammalia; order Rodentia; family Muridae; genus Psammomys; species Psammomys obesus. The sequence goes on from NW_026592666.1 coordinate 4,007,889, forward strand.
GGTTTGTTCATTGCTTAAACAATTTATTTCCCTCCCAAAAGTTTCATGCATTTACTCATAGTTTTCATATTCTCATTTCATGTTTACACAGCCAAGTAACACTTGTGAAATTTCTTTAGTTTCTCCTCATAAACACAAGCCTTCATTGCCTTATTTATTCTTAGTAGTGCTTTCTGAACTTTACTAGGCAAATTTGACTGAGTTCTGTTATGGCAAGAAAGCTTGAACCAGACTGTCAGTAGCAAAGTGTTTGCTTTGCCATTTTTCTTGGCACTCACTGGCTTCCTCCTGGTTACAAAACACCCCAGTGCATGCTCTCTATCCCCTGCTTTTTGCCAGCCTACAAATTCCAGATGTGTTCAGCTGGAGCCGGAGCTACGGGAACAGCATGTCATATGCTTTGGGTCTCATTCAGGGTTTGTGTAATATTAGAGTGAACTCTCACCATGGGTGCACCAAAACCCCAATTCTATTGATTTCTTGCCAATGTGTCTCAGTCATCTTACCATTACTGAGGGCACCTAGAAAAATTCTTCATCAAAAGATTTAAATTAAAATACATGTGAGGTGTGTTATTTTTCATTGTACGTATGTTTTTAGAACTTTGATCTTACGATGTAACATGACTTGTAAGTACCTTCAGTCCAGATCTACAGAGAGGAGGATGGTGTTTCTCAGGAGGCTAGACACAAATACGCAGCTTTCACATCATAGTACCTGTTAGTAACTTCCAACAAGAATGATGCTACGCCCAGTAGAGGTGTGAGGGGTGGTCATATACCCTGCCTTGACAAAGAAGAGCTATCAGCTATCGGCAGGTAGTGGCTACTAAGAAGAATCACTGTCCTTAAGAAAACAACTCTTTTTTTTTCTTTTCTTTTCTTTTTTGGCCAGAGATGGGACTTGGAACCTGTTTCCCTTCCACCCTGGTAGAATTTTTTTTTCTGGCTTGAGTTTATTCAAATTATTGTGTACGGTGTCTCAACACTTACATCTTGATATGTGCATCTGCCCTACTGTACCTTGATGCTGTTTCCTCAATTAAGTGCTCCCTCTTGCTCTTAGAATCTTTTTACCTCCATCTTCCACACAGATATTTGAAGCTTGAAGGGAGATGTATGAGGTAGATATCCTCTTAATGAATGAAAACTCCAAAATCTCTCATGCTTCAAGTTGTTCAAGTATGGATCTCTATGTTAATAACTTTATACTGCAAAAGAAGCTTATCTGATTAAAAATTGGCAATGCACAGCTCACTTGGTACAGTGAAATGTCACTAGAAGTTTTTTTATTCCTATGTTCACTTAGCAGAATAATAGCTGTAAATTTTTTTCCCAGGCCTACGACCTATTTAATATAAATTCTTGGTCATATTAATTATGTCAATTATAAGTTCAATCTCATGGAATACGCCTTTAATCAAAGCAAAGAATGGTTGGTTTCTTCCACGACATTTGTGCCTCAGTTGCACCAGTAGATGCATCTTGTAGGCAGATTGTTCTTGTCATTTGCAGGATCCATAGTTAAGCAAAATTGATAATTACTTCTCTCCTCTAGTAAAATGTACAGCTCTTTCCAGTGTTATGAAAGCAGCAGTAGTAGTGAATCTTTCTTTGAGCACCAGCCATATGTCTTCATTTTCTACTACATGAAATATGTTGAGCCTTCAGCGTTATGTTTTATAGTCAGGTTGTGGAGGGTAACCGTTAGCACTGATAATAGCCTTTGGTGTTTGATGACTGCATCAACAATTCAAAAGGCTATAATCCATTCTGCAGGAGGCTATATTTGGCAACATATGATGTCTACTTGGGATATTCCCTCTCCTGTTATATGCTAATGCAATTTAAATTACACATACAAACACACACATGCAGAGAGAGAGAAAGAGAGGTTTGTATATATTAGGAAGATTCTATAGGTGTGGGTTTGAGTATGGCTCTTCAAAGGGCCTTTAGTTTTAGTTATTTTTCCCACCACTAACTCCTCTACCCTGCCATCTTACTCCCAAACCTCTAATTCTCCTGTTCTTTTTGTTTCTGTGTTCTTTAATACTCCTGTTCAATCTCATCCCTTAATTTTGTTGTAACAATATAGACTATTTCTCACACCTGGGAAGATACTCCCCTCCCAACTTCTCCCTTACTAGCTACCTAATCTGTGTGGGTTTTCTAAATAAAACAAAGTTATTTAAAGCAAAATGAAAATTTGAAATTTGCAGGTAAATGGCTGGAGCTGGAAACAATTATTCTGAGTAAGGTAACCAGATCCAGAAAGACAGACATGGCATGTTTTCTCTCACATGTGAATGTTAACTTATAAAAGAAATCTGAAAAAAATTAACTTAACAAGAAAGAATAAATATACTTTATATCATTTTCATTTCCTGAATACATAAGCTTGTTATTTAGCCAGAGGACTAGACTAGAAGTGAAGAGAAACACAGGGAAGGATGTAGAATGCTGATGTATATAATAGAGAGAATCATGTATCACCTTATTATTGGGAACATTTAGCAAATGTTAGGAAAAGTGGTCAATATAAGAAGGTTAAAAAAAACATTTCTACAGAATGTTAGTTGTTAAATTATCAGATTATTACAATTTTGACAATGAATTTGTAAGGAGCTACTCGCACATATGTTTTCTGCCATTCCCAAAACACAGCTAAGTGATAAATGGCTACATTTGCTCATGGTAGGATTTACTTTGGGATTTAAAGGGGCCTTGTTTGTTCTGCTTTGTGAGCTCAAAAGTTGTGTGTGATCATGTTGTGTGTCAGTATTCCTTAGGTGGAAGTGCTAAGCATGTATCTATGTGTCTGTGCATGTGTGTGTCAACATTCAGCTCTCTTGTCATTAGCTTCCTGGTTCTTCTCTAACACATTAACACAGAATGAGGAGCTGAAGTCTACTCTAAAACCCAGGTGGTACCAGTGGGATGCTCATTTCTGAAGGCAGTGGGGAGAAAATCCTACTATCGGCCAAATCCCCTTCTTTGTGGGTTAGATGTAAGGTTCACAACTCCTCATTCCATGAGATGGAAACGGGCCACATTGCCCAGACAAATCATTTCAGTGTTTATTTACCTGACACTTTGAACTAGGAAAAGGCTTGTTGATGGTAAATTTCTGTCACATTTGGAAGCCCTGTGATCACAATTTCTCTGGCATTAGCCAGGTTGAGTTTTCTTCTTCTTAAGGAGAATATGATTACATGTGATTACATTGGCTTCATTCAGATAATTTCTATATTTTAAAGTCTCTCACTGGCTAACATTACATCATGTACCTTAAGGTAGTCACATGTTGCAGAATTCTGATATGAATATCTTAGATTTCAGGCAAATATTTTAGATTTCAGGCAGATTCCAATTTATCCCCTCCTCTTCTTCCACTGCTAGCTTGTCATAAATACGACCATGCATGGTAACTGAATGATGTACTTTTTAAAATCCTTTTAACTTTTGTTTGATATCTTCTTGTTATTTTCACCAAATTAAATAATCATGATGCCGACGAGTTGGTTCTGTGTGCATGTCCTTATCTGGTTCTATGCCTCTCTATTGGAGGGATGCACATTTTCAACCCCATTGCACATCCTGCTGCTTATCAACCCTCCTCAAGTTCCTGAGACCTAGTCAGGGCTGTCATTCTAAGGGAGGAGTAGGGGGAAGAGAGATAAGAACACAGGGGAGGTACCAGCAGAGGAAGGAAGCTGGATACATTCATTCCTCTGTGAGCCCAGCATGTGGGAAACAGCTGGGAACTTGAATTTAGCCTTTGTCATCACTGGCACTGAAAAAGCACATCCAGTTCACACAGAACAGATTTTGAAATGGAACTCTCATAAAGTTACGGCAATAAAGACATTAAAAAGTGCTTCATAATGAAGTACAAGATTACTTATTATACAGCCTACCCCGATAACACTCATTTTATTCTCTTGTGCTAAGAGGTCCTTAGAATGTCAGATGACCTTGGAAGGAAAAGTATTTCCCAAGAATGAAGAGAAAAGACTGCACTGCATCTGAGAAGAGAGTTTTTTGTTTATTTATTTCTGCTGCTTCTTAGATATAAAAGAGAGAACCACTCAAGTAGATACAACACATTTCATGAAAATGTATATGCCAATAAAGTATGTGGAGACCTGAAAACCGGATGTGCCTTTACCTCAAAATTATACTTACATAATGTGGAGGTAGCATAATTATTGATAAAGTGACTAATATTTCCAGCTCTGGTGGGAGACAATGCACACAGTGAATCAGACATGTTTTCAATGTATTTTACTGTTCCCCTGCCAGAAATAAATGTTTAGCTGATAAATTTCAGCACTGGTAAATAGCTTGTAAAATTAAATGTGGTGAAAGCAAGTTTGCGTTGGGGGATGAAGAGGACTGATCCTTAAGCTGGTAAAGTATATTAGTCAAGTTTTTCTTTTCCAAAATTATGTCAGATATTTTTGTGGAAGATTTCAATTAACTCCAATAGAATATCTTAGCTTGTGTGAGAACTGTTTATGAGAAAATCATAAGACTAAAAGCACTATGTTCAGATTATTGGAAGTTTTGCACAGATTAAAACAACATGGAAAAAGAAAATATAAAAAGTTGCTTTCACCTATATTTTATGCTAATATTCACTTATAAGTGAGTATATATCATTTGTGTCTTTCTGCTTCTGGGTTACCTCACTCAGGATGATCTTTTTTAGTTCCCACCATTTGCCTGCAAATTTCATGATTTCTTTATTTTTAGTTGCTGAGTAGTATTCCATTGTGCAAATGTACCACACTTTCTGTATCCATTCATCCATTGAGGGACATCTGGGTTGTTTCAAGATTCTAGCTATTACAAATAGAGCTGATATGAACATGGGTGAGCAAGTGTCCTTATTGAATAGTGGGGTATCTTTTAGATATATTTACAGGAGTGTTATATCTGGATCTTGAGGTAACACTATTCCTAATTTTCTGAGAAAGCACCAGATTGATTTCCAAAGTGGTTGTACAAGTTTACATTCCCACCAGCAGTGGAGGAAGTTCCCCTTTCTCCACATCCTCTCCAGCATGTATCATCCTTTGAGTTATTGATCTTAGCCGTTCTGATGGATGTGAGGTGAAATCTCAAGCTCGCTTTATTTTATTTAATTTTTTTTCTTTATTAATTACACTTTATTCACTTTGTATCCCCCCTGTGGTTCCCTCCCCCCTCCGTCCCAATCCTTCCCTTCCTCCACCCTCTGCATGCATGCCCCTCCCCAAGTCCACTGATAGGGGAGGACTTCTTTTCCTTCCTTCTGATCCTAGTCAATCAGGTCTTTTCATTTGCATTTCCAGAATGACTAAGGATGTTGAACGTTTCTTTAAGTGTTTCTCTGCTATTCGATAGTCATCTGTTGAGAATTCTCTGTTTAGCTCTGTACCCCATTTTTTAATTGAATTACTTGGCTTGTTTTTGTTTAACTTCTTCAGTTCTTTATATATTCTGTCAGATATAGGGTTGGTGAAAATCCTTTCCCAGTCTGTAGGCTGTCATTTTGTTCTGACAACAGTGTCCTTTGCTTTACAGAACCTTTTCAGTTTCATGATGTCCCATATATTGATTGTTGATCTTAGAGCCTGTGCTGTTGGTGTTCTGTTCATACTAAAATCTATAGCCCTAAAGAAGCTAAACAAGAAGAAGGATCTTAAGGAAGATACTTAATCCTCAGTCAGAAGAGCAAACAGGATAGACATCAGAAGTAGGAGAAGACAAGGAACAGGACAGGAGACTTCCACAGAGGACCTCTGACTTGACTCTATACACCATGGTATCGAAGTTGATACTGAGACTCATAGCCAAACTTTGGGCAGAGTAACAGAATCCTTATGGAAGAAGAGAGAGATAGAAATACCTGGAAGGGACAGAAACTCCACAAGGGGAATAAAAGGGCCAAAATACCTGGATCCAGGGGTTCTTCCAGAGACCAGTACTCCAACTAAGGACCATGCATGGTGAGGGCCTAGATCCCTCTTCAAAAGCAGCCCATGGTTGCTCAGTTTCCAACTGGATTCTCTAGTAAGAGGTACAGGGACTATCTCTGACATGAACTCAGTGGGGAGCTCTTTGATTACCTCCCCTGGTGGGTGCAACCTTGTCAGGCCACAGAGGAAGATGATGCAGCCAGCCTTGATGAAACCTGGTAAGATAGCGTCAGGTAGAAGGGGAGGTAGTCTTCCTGTAACAGGGGACTAAGGAAAGGGAATGGAGAGAGAAGAGTGAGGGTGAGTGTGACTAGGAGGAGACAAGGGAGGGGGCTGCAGAGGGGATACAAAGTGAATAAATTGTAATAAATATATAAATAAAACTAAACTAAAAGATTGCTTTCACAAACCACTAAAAACTTCATGTTGAGGATGAATATGTGGCATTGATAATACTCATCTTATCACATTTTTTAAATCATCAGATTTGATAAAAAAACATTTATTTTACCTAATATAATTAAATGTCTTCTCTTGGAATCTGGTAGGTAGAAACTTTTGTCACCACTCCTATGAGTCTATGGAGGTGACCCTGGTTGTGATTCCTAGCATGGAATAGGGTATGAAGCCCGAATTGGACAGCTCCTGTAGCCAGGGGGGACTTCCAATGGAGAGAGGGAAACATAAGTCTACCCATAAAACCATGACCCAGGCAACCAATGACTGACTCAAGTTGAATCAGATGAGATATGGAAACACAAGTGACAAGTGTCTTGAACCACTGAAGGAATTATTTTACTTCAATTTACACTACAGAAATATAGTAGTAAAAATATTATGTTGTTGGCATAATAATAAAAAAGACATGTTGATCAATGAAACAAAAATCACAGACCCAGATGATATAATAAACTACCTTATTTTTGATAAAAATGATAAAACATAGATCGACCCTCACTCAGGACAGACATAAGAAGCAGGAGAAAAACAGGGAACAGGACAGGAGCCTACCACAGAGGGCCTCTGAAAGATTCTATCCAGCAGGGTATCAAAGCAGATGCTGAGGCTCACAGCCAAACTTTGGGCAGAGTGCAGGAGTCTTATGAAAGAAGGGGGAGATAGAAAGACCCAGAGGGGACAGGAGTTCCACAAGGAGAGGAACAGAACCAAGAAATATGGGCCCAGGGTCTTCTCTGAGACTGATACTCCAACCAAGGACCATGCATGGAGGTAAACTAGAACCCCTGCACAGATGTAGCCCATGGCGGCTCAGTGTCCAAGTGGCTTCCTAGTAAGGGGAACAGGGACTGTATCTGACATAAACTCAGTGACAGGGTTTTTGATCACCTCCCCCTAAGGGGGGAGCAGTCTTACCAGGCCACAAAGGAAGACAATAAAGCCAGTCCTGATGAGACCTGATAAGGTCGGGATCAGAGAGAAAGAGGGGAGGAGGGCATCCCCTATCAGTGGACTTGGAGAGGGGCATGGGAGGAGATGAAGGAAGGAGGGTAGAATTGGGAGGGAATGAAGAAGGGGGCACCAGCTTGGATACAAAGTGAATAAACTGTAATTAATATAAAAATTAAAAATTACATAAAATAAATTGTAAAACAATGAAAATTTAAAAATAAAAAATTTCAAAATAAAAGTGCTTTTTAGCAAATGACTTTGGGAAAATTGAATATCCATGTGTAGAAAATGAAACATGGTCCTCTCTTACTTTAAACACAAATCCATTCCAAATGGATTAAAGATCTGAATAACATACTAGAAACTCTAAAATTCTAGAAGAAAGAGTATATAGGTTCAAATAAGGACATTTTACATAAGGTTCCAGTTGCACACGAAATAAGACCAATAAGTAGGACTTCATGGAATTAAAAATCTTGTGTACTACAAAGAAGTGTTTAACAACTGAAGAGACTGCCTACAGAATGGGAAAAGTATTTGTGAGCTATACACCTGACATGCATTTCTTTTTTCTTTTTGTTTGTTTTGGTTTTGGTTTTGGTTTTGGTTTGTTTTGTTTTTTGTTTGTTTGTTTTTGTTTTTGTTTTTTTTTTTGAGGCAGAATTTCTCTGTGTAGCTTTTGATGTCTGAACTCGCTTTGTAGACCAAGCTAGCATCAAACTCACAAAGATTCACCTGCTTCTGCCTCCCGAGTGCTGGGATTACAGGTATGTGCTAGCGTGTCCAGCTCTGACACAGTATTAATATATAGAACATATAACAAATGACAAGAACAACAACAAAGAAAATAACAGCAAAACCCAAAGAATCCAACTCCAAGGATAAAGAACACAAACAATCTTTTTTTTAAAAAAAAAAAGATGGCTGTCTATCTTTGAAAGTTTCTTTCATTATAAATTTCCATAAAGAGTTAAACAATAATTACTTTGGAATGGGGTTACAATATCCTTACTATACACCACTAGGTAATAAATAAAATTCCCAATACTGGGAATGGGTTATCTCATTTGAAGTTGTTTGCCAGTGGGTCCCTTAGACCCCCAAACATTAAAGGCTACTGTCATGCTCTTAGTTATCCCATGAACATTTATGCAAGGAACATATTACTGATAGCATGGCATGCTTGCGTCACAGACCACTAAAAACCAAGCCAGTACTCAACTGAAAATGTTCTGCCTACTGGCTAGTCTTCATAGTGCTGACAGGTACTAAATATGCTACGAGAGGGACAAGGTAGTCACCAGTTTGGCACATATGTGGATCCTGCAAGTCACAGTGATGACTGGCCTGGCAAGAAATGTCCCTTGGAGCCATGGAAACATGAATATCACAGAAGTAACCAACCATTTTATGACTAGACTTAAGACCCTTTTCACAGAATGAAACTCACACCTGGTATCATTATTGGGGCCAAGAAACCATTCCTAGACAGGTCATAGTGAGTTCTAGAGCAAAACCCACTACTCTCATTCTGCTGAATAGACACACTATTATGGTGTCTTCTCATGGCTTGTTATTATAATCATAGATTAGTTCATTTCTTAACCGTCCCTCATCCTTGAAGTTTCTTTTTGCAATAGATTATTATCAAATAGAGACCTGCAACTTACCAAAGTGAAAGGAATAAAACATGGCAGGGCGTTTAGCCTTAAGTGGAAAATATTTATAAGCTCCCTAATCCAAGGCTAGCTTACATAGTTCTTGGAAATGTTATGTAAGCAGCTGTTGAATGAAAGTCAACCGCAGTCTTAAGTAGCTGTGAACCCAAGTGAACTATGGTATGAACAAATTTGGTAAAACATTCTGATGGATACGACAGTGTTGTGAACATTACGGGGGTTGTCAGTCACTTTCTGGCTGGGTTTAAGGCCGGCTTCACAGAAAGAAGCACATGCTTGGTAATAAAATGTCAGGCAGGAACCCATGCTTAGGGAGCTTGGACGCCCCAATGATGAAACTGCTGCTATTATTCAATTTAATGGACATGGTGTCATGGTGGCATGTCTCCTTTACCATAGATTAGCATACTCTCAGATTTCATTAGAGAAGTTTTCTTGTGGACTGGACTGTGTAAGTTGACTTCTCAGCCACATATTGGTCATTGGTATCAACTCACTACCTCCAGAGCATCTTGGTTCATCTGGGAAAGAGACACAGGAAGATTATAGAAGCCAGAGGTCAGCAAGAACTAGACTGAAAAGTTTTTAAGACTTGATAGGACCACTGCACTCATGAGTTCATGGTATCTGTAGTTTACTGCACAAGATGAAGCTAGTCAACATTCTAGCATGATTTGGGAGAAGATCTTGGGCTCCAACACTAATAGAGGAGCCATGAAAAATGGATGGATTCAGGAAGAAAAGGAACATGTTTTCATTAAAACTATGATTAATGGTAGTGTTGTGATCTAGACGTACATGGGTAGCACAAATTTGAATTGATGGATAAAAAAAAAGAAGAACATGTAAACGGGAATCAAGGAGGGGGATGTATCTGAAAGGAGTTAGAGGGAGGAATGGAAATTTAATATTATCAATATATTACATAAAATGCTCAAAGAATTGATTAAAGTATTATATCAAAAATAATTTGAAAGTAGAGAAACAGTTTCTGAATAAAATCATTATGAGAACAAGCTATGCCTACACTGATTTTCTTGATTTCCCAGCTTGCACACAATGGATCATGGGACTTCTTAATCTTCATAATTCCATGAGCCAGTTCCCATAGTAAGCCTTCTTTCTCTAAATCCTGTCTACTGTGTTTCTCTGCAGAACTCTGAGTATCAATGTGTCTACCAAAAGTTTCGTCATATGTATTCACTTTGCATTGTTCATGAAGAATAGGTCTTTTCCAATGAACTTAATGACTTAAATTTTTTATTGTGCTGAGATTATAGTGGGAAAAGTTTTACTCAATTCTCATAGACAGAAGGCCAAGAAAATCTCACTAGTGTGATGAAAGAGGAAAGTAAACTCTTAGGATCACTGAGCAGTTTAAGAGGTACAGGTCTGGTAAATTGCTATTGATTTTCCTTTTGGTCATATTTTTGTAATTAGGTCAATACCCTTTTTTAATAGAAGCAAGTCAAATTAAATAAGGTAAAATCAGGAAGGATAGGTGGCTTATGTGTTGCCACCAACTCATATGATTTTAGTATTCACACTGTAAAGTAAAGCAACATTTGAGTATGCTGTCAGAAATACTGCCAAGCTTAACAACTAGCTTAAAAAACAGAAATCTGCACGTACAATTTTCTGCACCATCACTTAAGTGGTTAACCAAGGTTTCTGTCTGGTCTGTTAAAAAGAGAGAGAGAGAGAGAGAGAGAGAGAGAGAGAGAGAGAGAGAGAGAGAGAGAGAGAATCTTCTAAGAATGAAATATATAGAGGGCAAACATGTAGCTTCACTTAAATCACTTAAATTAATCTTTAACAGTAAGCAGCAGACACTTCTATGGCTTAATAACGACGTTTGTGTAAATGTTTTAATTTCCTGAGATGGGGGGATGAGGTGAGAGCCATATCCAAGCTGTATGAATGCACTGCTTGGTCTGAGCCCAGGGTGTTTCTTTCTCTGTTCTGACTATCCCTAGGCCTAGACCTAGATGTTTCCAATCTCTGTACAATCTTATCTTCTGTAAGTCTCTGGACCTTGAGGGCTTCTGCTTCCAGCCTCGGTGTGCTACCTAGGCCTAGAATGTTTTCTGCTTCTGAGACTTACTGCTGAATAAACTCACCATCACTAGCTTTTTTGGAATTCTAGCTGGCTGGCTCATTTCAACTGTTCTGGCTCGAACCCCTCTCCAAGACTGTTTTAATGCAGCTTCTCTTGGCTTCTGGCTGAATTGCTCTTTGGAAAAACTGCCTCTGAACTCCACAATCTGAACTGCACTGAACTCAACTCCTGAACTCTAAAGTACTGTCTAGACAAACTCACTGTATCCCTTTCCTGTACTCTCCTCCTTCGGTGTACTATACTTTACTGTATTGTATTGTCTCTCTGTCTTTCTCTGTAGCTCTTTTTCTTTCTCTCTTCCTCTCTGTCTGTCTGTCTCTCTTTAGAGTTGGTCCTATCTTATCCTGACTCATTCTGTCAATTCTTTCTCTGATTTATCACTTTGTTTCACAATTAGACATCACTTTTTGGGGTTAAAGGTATTTATTGTGGGCATGTCTATATTCCAGCAAGGTCACACAGTCCTATGTCTTTGGATGTGATCCATTGCCAGAGTAGCCATGTTACTGGATTAAAATTTGATAGTTCTCCAATAAATTCACATTGTTTCGAGATAATATGAAACTTTCTTGGTTATATGATTTGAACAGCACACAAACTGTCAATACTATGCAATATGTATAAACAAACACATAAATAAGAAACTACAATAACAATAGATATAACAATTCCCTTTTTCCTCATCTCTCTCCACCTCCTACTTCACTCTCATCTTCATAGTAAAATCATCAAATAAACAGGTTTTTTGGCTCGAATTTTGATTTAAGTATCATCTGGATTTTTATCCCCACTGTCCCACTGAAAATGCTACTGTCATCATTTCCAAGTTCTCTTCTTGCCAAAAGGAATCATGTTCCCTGTTTACTCCCACTTCCCAACAGTGTTTGTTAGCAGTTTCCACGTCTTTCCTCTTGAAAACATTTGTATCTGACTTTGGGGAAATTTCAGTCACCTGACTTTTCACTGATCTCATTTGCTTTACTTTCTCAGACCCTTTTGTGATATTTTCATCATTTTTCAAAGCTTAAAATGAAGTACTATAGCAAACCTAACTAGTCCATTTTCATTTCTCTTGCATTCTTCACTTACCATTCTGTGGCTTAAAAGATTCCTTTTTCATGTATGTAGTTTACCAAATTCCAACATTTGTCTGTTCCATAGATATTTTCAATGTGTCTGTCATTTTAACTTTAACAGTGTGAATTAAATATAAGATAACATATCATTTCTTGCATCAATCCACCTGTACTCTCATTATTTCCTCTTTCAATGAAAACCTGCTGTATATAAAGATACTAAAGTCACAAAATTATTATGCAAATATTTTTGACACCATCTGTCTAATCTCCATATGCTATTTAAATTATATTTAAAATATCACAGATTTTCAGTTCCAAATGTCTTCTTAGCTATCTGCTTGAAATTGGATGACCAACACCTTTTACCAGGATTATTGTAATAATCTGACATGTTTAACACTTATGCTTAAAATATATATTTTAAAATAAACTTCAATATAAAATTGCAAAAAATAAAATAAAATGTGTCTATGAAGCATGTGAAAGTGTAAGAAAATATAATATAAATGCTGATGGAGAAGGCTCAGCAGTAAGAACACATATTGTACAAGTATGAGGAACAGAACACAGATCCCCAGAACAAGAAAAGGCTGCTGAGCTGTGTTCAAGACCCGGAAACCTGAGTTCTCAGTAGACACAGATAGGAGCTCATAAGGGAATACTGGCCAGCTACTCTAACTGGAAATGCAGTCTCTAGGTTTAGAGAGAGACTCTGTCTCAAGAGAATACAACAGTGAGTAACAGAGAAAAGCATTCAGAGTCCTTCTCTGTACTTGGCACATGTGTATAGAATTGTATACATCCACACACTTCATTTATAACATATATCACATACATACACCATAAATTAAACAAACAAGTGGAAAAAATGTAATCTATATGACAGGCATCTAAAATTTAAACCCTGGTTATGACTTCTTTACCCTTCCCCAGGCAGCTGTTAAATATTCAGTCTTCGTCTCCTTGGTGTTCTTATTACATACCTGTTTTCTGTGTGTGTATATCCATATTATCCTTTTCTGTATCCTCTATCACTCTCTAAGTTTTGATACTTGAGACTTGAATTTTATAAGTGCTTCCAACTCAATTTAATATGGTTTAGATATTTAAGAATATAAATTACAAGATGATAATTAAAGGAAGGAAGTGAAATGATTTGGCTATTTTAATAATATATAGATTAATACACACATATAACTATTTTATTTCATTTTCTTCCATATTTGTATACTTCAATGATTCCAAATAATTTCATTTGGTTATTTAATATTTTTTGCAATTTTAATGAATCTAAAATATTAGTCTTGGTTTTTAGAATATCACAAAAACCAAAATGAGAACAAAAATGTGCATGAATAAAATTAATTGTTTCTCCAGTATTTCTCTAATCCTCAAGTTTAGGAAAAACTAGAGTAAGTGCTAATGAATAACACATAGATAAGATGGATGTATAGATATATAGATATGATATGGTATACATATACATATATATATACATATATATATACATATATATATATATATATATATATATATAAAGAGATAGTAGCCACCTAATGAATTAACTTTTCTGATTGAGAAGTGGGACGACTCAAGGTCTTTAGTGAATAAGCCAGAGACAAAGAGACTGGATATTGCATTTCGAGCCTGAGCCCAAAGGTCTAAAAGCCAGGACAGTTCATATTTTTTATGACTAGTCTGTCAAGCTCCAAACACAAATGAGTCATTTTTTGAAATGAGGCTTGAGAAAAGAAAGACAAATGTCCCAGATTGACATAATCTGAGCAGAAACATTTTTACTCAAACTATCTGTTCTTTTAGTTCTTGTATTGATTGCTTCTGTTCCATTCCTACTAAAGGGGGACAATCTGTTTTATTCTTTTCACTGTTGATCATCAAAAATATCCCTACAGACAGGACAGAGGAGTATCTGTCTAACTGTTAGCCACCATGACCTATTCATAGTGACATGTAAATCAGCTAGAATTCATTAGTCACAAAATATCCAAGATTCCTCTAAAAACACAAAAAGGGTGATTTTCTTCCGAAAATACACACGGAAGTTAGTCTCCCATAGTATTAACAAAAACAACTCCAATACTTCTGTTAATTCACAGAGCTCCCTATGCTCTAGCACCTGGCTACTGGCATGATGTCACTTCCTTTCATCACCTGCCTTACTTCTCCTACCTTCGCTAGATTTCTGTCTCCTTCCTGAATGATAATTTCTCTAGTATAATGTTCTCTGTGTCATCTAAATGATAGATACGATGTTTTCTTTCAATCCTGTTTCCACATTCACATGCTACCACTTCAAAAAGCCCTTCTCTGACCATTTATTTAACTTGTACCCAAATCCCACACTCTGTTTCTTGGTGTTCTTTATTTACTTCCTTTACTTAGCTATACAAATAAAAATTATTTGATAAGCAGAGCCAGAAGCAATATTCACTAAACTTTCCCTAGAGTGAAAATACATAAGAGAAAGAAGATTCTTACCCAGAATTGATAAATAATGTGTATTTTCCTTTTACTTCTATATAGACAAATTATTGATTTGTAGAATGGCTAGGACAAGGGAGAATTAAAAAAATCACTACTACTTTTACTTAAAATGAACAATGTAACCATGTGTCTTTAAATTATGAAATGGTGAAGAAAATAAACCATTCTTTTTATATTAATTATATATACATTTTTATGTTTTGTATACATTATTTATTTATTTATTATTACAATTGATTCACTTTGTATCCCAACTGTAGCCCCCTCCCTCACCACCTGTCAACCCTGCCGTCCCTCTCTCTTCTGGGGTAGGAGCATGGAAAAATAAGCCATTCTTAATTTCTATTCCACCTACACCTCCTCAGTGGTGTGTGTGTGTGTGGTGTGGTATGAACTAATTTCACCTTCTATTTTATCTATAACAAAACTATTCTTTCAGTTTTCACAATATTTGTTAACTCTGAATGAGAAAATCATTTAGAGTTATCAATCCACTATGTCCCACATAATTGCTTGAGATTTAAACTTTAACTTGATTTAGTTTGAAAATGCAAGCATGGAAATAACTGAAACACATACACAGGGGAACATGGCTCACTCTAACTGCAGTGACACAAGACTCAGCCTTTGTCATCTCTTTTCAGAAATTGACAAGATATTTATTTTCTAACTATGTGTCTGCAGGTAATCACATGAGTGCAAGGTAACGGTTTATGTACTGCAAGAAACAAACTACAAATAGCTTTTAAACAACGTTCAGTTGGGAAATCTAACCCCAGTAATCTTCAAATTATTCCAGAACATCTTATGCCCAAATAATAACCTTTATCTAAAATTCACTTCACTAATATCTGTCTGGAGACCCTATTCCAAGTAGTTTCAGACTCTGTGTCACTGTAAATACTGTGACTGCTCTATCTTATTCCCAATACATACATAATTCTTATAGGCAGCAAGCTATAAAAAATGAGAGTCTTATCATTTCGTACTTGGGGGCTGTACTAGAAATATATTGGGTCTTTTATCTTGAAATTCTTCGGTGAACAATGATTCAAAAACCCAGAAATCCAAATATGAAATAAAGCTGCTTAGAGGGGATTGGATCTGTATGTCACCCATCAGTAGTTTTTTTTTTTTATTTTAATTGAAGACTAGATGCTTTGGGTAAATGGGCCCGAAACAACCAATGAAAACCATATTCACTGTACTTCCCCACAGTGGGATATGCCTATTGTCCATCTAGATTGTCTCCATCAGTTTCAGAGGATGCTCATCTCCTTGCTCCAACCCCATGAGATATGAAATCTTCACAGTACTTTTCCATTAGGGATACCTTCACAGATACACAGAATAGACAAGAGAATTTAAGGTGGACCTCACTTTTTAATTTCAACACTGAAGAACTCTTATTTTATGAAATTGTAATATATGGCTGCATTTTTAAATTCTTACTAATTTGACTATTGTAGCAAATCTTTGACCTCTTCTGTCTCCCCCTCCCCAACCCCTCTGAGCTTTATTCACAGCATGAAATGTCCCTTTATCTACAACCTTCAACCCTGACTGTGAAAGCCTGAGAACAGTAAGGAGTAACAGCTAATTTGGAGGAAAAAATTAGCCACTTCCTATGAAACCATTCTAATAGGAAAGAAAGGCTGCTTTGGCGTCATCATTTGTGCCTTGACCTAGTGACAGCCCATGC
Source organism: Psammomys obesus (assembly GCF_907164565.1). Taxonomy (NCBI): domain Eukaryota; kingdom Metazoa; phylum Chordata; class Mammalia; order Rodentia; family Muridae; genus Psammomys; species Psammomys obesus. The sequence continues at coordinate 4,024,348 of NW_026592666.1, forward strand.
AGCAGAGGAAGGACAAACCCTATCAGTAGCTTAGCAACCAGCACATTTTCCTTCCCACTTAAGGTGAATTTCTATTCAACAGCAAATCCGGCGCTGTTGACGTCTGTCTGGCTGAGCAGCTTCCTTCCTGCTCTGGAAAAGGAAGAGCCTATAATTATGTGCTTACCCCAGATCTAGATGTCAGGGATTAAACTCTTCAAAGCAGCATCTCTTCCAGTTGGCTGCATTCCAACAAGGACACACAATTTCTGAATTAGAGGGAGGGCCTATAAAATACTACATGTTCGTAGTCCCTCTATTCTCACTCTATGATGCTTGTAGCCTGTTTGTCTCCTTTCTAAAGGCTGTCTCCTGACCAGTTCGCCATACTGGTAAGACAGAGACGTGGAAAGAAATCAACCGGAATCCACGAATTTGATCATATTAAGTTGGTACTTTTTGTCAATCAGAAAAAAAAATATAGACAATCATTTTTTTATAACACTCCAGGTAAAGGAACTTAAATACAACATTTAATGATAAATCAATGAGTTTAGGTAGTCTATTGATAATTATTAACAGAATAAAATTAAAATAAGATCGGTTTCAAGTAAGCCTTCACACAAGTTCAGACAAATAAATTTAATTAATTTTTATTTTGCTGAAAAAAGCACTAGAAACATGTCTTTTTGTTTTCAAAAATGCTATTACACTTGAGATTGTTGTTTTATAGGTAGCAGAGTTTTTTATAATTTTCTTAGTACTATAATATAATTGTAAATTTTTTTCCTTTCCTTCTGAAGACACAAACTATTATCTGTCCTAAACAGATGATAGATGATGCAAAGCTAGTCTATAAGGGAATAAGTGCCTCTCACCCATAAAGCAATAATAGTAATGGTTTCTATCATGTTCTTTTACTATTCTTTTAGGGGTTTTCTTGTCTTTGCACAACTATTTGAAATTTAATATTTGCTCTATAGTTTGTACTGCCTTTGGTGAGTGGCATCATTATCTTCTAATGATGTATTTACAGTTTCTTTCTCTAGTGCCATTGCTGGAAAAGCCCTCTTTGGATTAACATTTGGAGGACAAACAGTATCAAATACTCTGGTAGATGCCTGAGGTTCAGCACTCAGTCTTTGCTTTTATTTGCAGAAGCAACCTTCACTCTTTCTAGAATATAGGCTGGTGTAGTAGAACTTTGTGTTTGAACTCATAGATATGAAGCACAAACTGGCTAGTGCTCACTTTATTTGAAGGATCCTATTCTGTGTTCCTCAATGGAAAATATGACGTTTTAAAAACAAGTCTGTGTGGCTAGGAAATGGTTCCCAGTGAGTCAGTTCAACTGAAATTTGAGTGTGTCAGAGGAGGTATCTTATCAATACAGCTAGGTTTATAGCTAAAAGAAAGTAAGTACAGGAGATGATCCCAAAGAATCTGTAAGGACATATATTAACCAGCTGAAAGGAATTGGAGCACACCCGTACATCCCCGGGGTGTCTTAGCCTCTTCCCTTGTCCTGTTTCTCTAGTTAAACCATGGTGCCTCGCCAGGCTCCATCTCGTCCTATCTCTGAAACACATAGTATTTCATGGTATAAAGAGTGGCAAAGTTCAGCATGTTTGTGATTTGTCAAAACTTTTACTCAGAGCTCTTTCTCGTGCCCTGTAAATGCGTCAATATCTCCACTACTATCCCACACTTTCCCACACATATCAAATCATAGATCTTTGCAAAGGTATTAGCTAAAGTTTAGCAAGAACACTGCTATTCAAAAGAAGCTTAAGTTAAACCAAAGTCATTAACTACATAAAAGCCAGATTTTTTCATTTTTTATTTAATTAAATTTTCATTTTTTTGTGTTAATTACAGTTTATTCATGTGGAATCCCACCTGTAGGCCACTCCTTCATTCTCTTCCAAACCCACCCTCCCTCCCACATTTCCTCTCATGGCCCTCTCTAAGAGCCAGATTTTTAAGTAATACTTCCAAAATGACAAGATAGGAGGCAAGTTTCATATTTTGGTAGCCAATACTTCTGTATAGATGAATATGGAGTTAATTATATAACCCTTTGGAAATTAAGCTGTTTCAATGAATAATGGAAATTGAAGCTGAAGTTTAATGTTTTAAAATTGAAATATCCCATGTGGTAAATATTTTACTGAAGTATGATTAGCTAGTGCTATGACAGTTTATTGATTTCTATCCCAAGTCCTTACTAGGTCTCAGCAAATGATGTTTAAAAAAGTAAACTATACATTTGTTAAGTTTGTGAGCATTCAAACTACTAAATGACAGAATTTATAGTATCTCAAATTTTTTATTTTTTATTTTTTAATTAATTTATTTTTATTAATTACAGTTTATTCAATTTGTACCCCAGCTGTAGGCCCCTTTCTCATTCCCTGGCAATCCTACCCTCCCTTCCTCTTCTTCTCCATTCCCCTCCTCCAGTCCTTTGATAAGGGAGGTCCTCATCCCCTTCCATCTGATCCTAGTCTATCAAGACTGACTGCATTGTCATCTTCTGTGGCCTGTTAAGGCTGCATCCTCTTCAGGGGGAGGTGATCAAAGAGCAGGTCACTGAGTTCATGTCAGAGACAGTTCCTGTTCTCATTACTAGGGAACTCACTTTGGCACTGAACTGCCATGGGCTACATCTGCGCTGGGGTTCTAGGTTATCTCCATGATGGCCCTCGATTGGAGTCTAAGTCTCAGAAAAGAAACCTATGCCCAGAATTTTTTTTTCTGTCTTTCTTTTTTTCCCTCTGCTTGTGGAGCTCCTGTCCTCTTCAGGACTTTCTATCTCCCCCTTCTTTCAGAAGATTCCCTGCACTCTGCCCAAAGTTTGGCTATGAATCTCAGCCTCTACTTTGATACCCTGAAGGGTAGATTCTGTCAGAATCCCTCTGTGGTAGGCTCCTGTCCTGTTCCCTGTTTTCTCCCTCTTCTGATGTTAGCTGACAGATTTAACACTATCAAGCAACTTGTAAGTTGAAACCTATGTTAAGAAATATGTTTTAATATGATTTAATAATTTTATTGATTATAAATACATTAAATTACATTATTTATTATTTGTAAGCATGCATTATCTGTATGTAGTTATACCATTAACATGTATATACATACAAACTTTACATAGATTATTAACAAATTGCATGCCTGTCTTAGTACACACACACACTACACACACATACACACACACACACACACACACACACACACACACACACATTCTCCTGATATAATTGTTGTCTTGGAAGCTTTTTTCTGCTGCCAGCTAACCGAGGCCTAGTCCTGGAAGCTTCTAACCTCTGTACAACCTAATCTAGGCCTAGACTGTTTTCAGACTCTGAAACTTATTGCTGAATAAGCCCACCCTTTCCAGCTCTTTCTGAACTCTGGCTGGCTGGTTCAACTCAGCTGTTCTGGATCAAGCTCCTTTCCAAGCTGACTTATTCAAACTGTTTCTCTTATCTTCTCATTGAATTGCTCTGTTGGCCTCAAACTAACTCCAGCAATCTGTTCATTCTCTGGCTCATTCTGTCTTCACCTGTGTCTAGCTTATTATCTCTTCAACCTGTCTCTGTAAAAGTCTCCAGGTAAAACTGCCTCTTTTTTCTCTTCCTCTGGGTTGTTCTCTCAAGTTGCCTGTTATTACCCTCTCTTCTGGGGTAAATTTGTGCATATTCTATTCTGTGAAATCTTTCTGATTAGTCATTTTGTCTCTCAATTTAGCCATCACTTTCAAACAGGTGCTTTCTTTTACGAATTAAATTTATTTTCATTGTTAGGGATTAAAGGTGTGTACTAACAGTATGTCTACATTTTAGCAAGATCACACAGACCTAGAAGGACATTGGTTGGATGTGATCAGAAAAGCCATGTTGCTGGATTAAAATTTCTCCACACATACCTATGTTTTCCCTTTAGGGAACCCTGACTAATAACTAATATAGGGCTATATTGGTGGTTGAATGAGGATGGCCCCCATAGGCTCATTTATTTGAATGCTTGATCCACAGTTGGGGGGAATTTGGGGGAAGGATTAGGAAATAAGGCCCTGTTGAAGAAGATGGAATTTGAACTTTCAAAAGTCCACACCATTCCTAACTAGTTCTCTCTGTCTTGTGTTTGTGGCTAAATATCTAAGCTCTCAGCTATTGCTACAGCACCTTTCCTGCTTGCCTGCTGACACTCTTCCCTCCATGATGGTCATGGACTCCAATACTCTGGAACACTAAACCCCAAATTAAATGAATTATTTTATAAATTGACTTGGTAATGGAGTCTCAGAATAGTAATAAAAAATAACTGGACTTAAATAATAACATGGAGTATATTAACTTATAATAATATATTAATTGATATATTGATGTATCTATGAAAAAATACAATCCCTATGTGAAAGCAATTCGTGAAATATCATCCACACACTAAGTTCAGTGAAGACTGACCAACTGACTGATGGTGTGGTTTGGAAAAACTTTCCTCCACAGGTACATGTGATTGAACACTTGGCCCTAGCTGGCAGTGTTTGGGGTTAGGGGGGGGGTCAATTAATTAATGAATTAATTAGATTATTTCTCATTTATTTATTTTATTCACTTTATATCCTTGTAGTGCCTTCCCTCCTCTTTTCCCAGGCCCTCTGTCTTTTCCTTCCCCCAAAATGGGGAGCTCTCTTTTCCACTCACCCCAGCTCATCAAATTTCATCAGGATTGAAAGTGTCCTCTACTCCTGTGGCCTGTTAAGACAGTCTCTCCAGGGAAAAGGGATCTAAAAGCTAACAAGTGAGTCCCTGTCCAGTGTAGTCCCTACTTCCATTACTAGATTATCAACTTGAAGCCTGTCCCCATCTCCAGGAGGGGCTCCCGAAAGGCTCTCAGCTGGGAGATTCAATTTAAAGGCTTGTGCCTTCTGGAGGAAACTGGCCACTGGTGGCAGGCCCTATGCATTATTGCCTCATGTTGGTTTTGATTTAATCTCTGACACATTCCTAAAGGACCACAAGATATAACCAGCCATCCCAGGCTCTTCCTCCCACAGTTACAGGCTGTGCCTAATAGCATTACTGGAGGCATTTTTCAGAATAAATCCTTTCTCTCTGCAGTTGTATCTGTCCAGAATCCTGAACATTTCTGAGTACAAGCATATTTGAAAGCATATTCACCTGCAATTACATCTCAATTCATTAGTGTTCTTTGTCTTTTGTAGTACATGTGTCTCACACAAGTGTGGGTGCATGTCTTATAGATGTGTTTTTCCTACAGACACGACTGATCAGTTAGCTCATTATTAAATACATGGGACTAAAGCTGAGAATATATACTAGAAGATCAAGTCAGGGTTCATTGGGCAGTAGTTGTAGAGATTGTTTTTTTTTTCTTTTTTCTTTTGTTTATTTATTTATTATTTACTACTATAATTTATTCACTTTGTATCCCAGCTGTAACCCTCTCCTTTGTCCCCTCCTAATCCTGCCCTCTCTCCCTCTTCTCCCATGTTCCTCTCCAAGTTCACTGACACAGCCTTGCTCACTGTGGGAGTACATGTCGAGATTAAATTATTAATGTCACTGTGACTGTACTGTCATGCAAGACTACTCAGATCACCATATATGTGAGTTTTCCTTATTTAGAAACCATGCCTCACTTTTTATGGAACTTCACAGGGTCAAGGGGTAATGCTTTTGGGAGAGTATCAGGTAGTCAGTGGTATATCTAGTATGGCTGGTATGACTTCAGCAAAATCTACAGTCAAAAGGTAATGAAGGTGTGACTCCAACAATCACCAGGACACACAATGTATGAAGCAACGTGTAGGGTAATCATAAATCCATTGAATTAATTACTATAACTGGGAAGAGCAATTAAAGCCTTTCTGGAATTACATATCTTTGGGGTGTTTCTGAGCATCAGAACTTATTTCTGTAAGGTTCCATTAGAGTAGACTGAATGTCACAAAATAAAATACAATAATGTCTGATCACTGGAAGAAAAACTAAGTTTTGTTTTCTTTGATAATAATTTCATAATACATTTGAATAAAAAACATATGTTTAGTAATTGGTTAAAAAATATAATTTTGAATGCCTGAAAGTATTGGCAGACATTGTAATATTTTTAAGGATTGATTTTTTTTTTTAATTGAAAACTCTGCAGCCTTGCTAGGCCGCAGAAGAAGACAATGCAGCCAGTCCTGATGAGACCTGTTAGGCTAGTGTCAGATGGAAGGGAAGAAGACCTCCCCTATCAGTGGACATAGAGAGGGGCAGGGAGGGAGGGTGGGATTAGGAGGGAATGAAGAAGGGGGCTATAGCTGGGATACAAAGTGAATAAACTGTAATTAATACAAAAAATAAAAATTTGGGAAAAAAGAAAATTAAAAAAAAGAAAACTGGGTGTGATATTTGGAAAGCTATACTTTGGCTACAGAGAAAGAACTCAATTCCTTGATGAAATAGTTCAGATCTCGGAATTTTCACAATGGAAAAAAGTGTTCCCAATTAATTCTCACTGTGACAAAGCCAGTGCTTTCAGCTTGATGTGCTCACTCTTTGAAGGGACATATTTTAAATAGTATAAAACAAACTGCAATTTCAGATTTTTTATGTTATTTTAATTTGGTGTGAAAGTGTTAATAATTAAAAGGATGTTAGGCCTGAGGGAAGAGCAGCCTTGCTAGGCCACAGATAAGGACATTGCAACCATCTTGAAGCTATATGATAAGCTAGGGCCAGAAGGAAAGGAGGACACCCCCTCTTAGTGGAGGCAGGGAAGAGATAAGGGAGGGAGGGGAGGAAGAAGGCTACAGCTGGGTTACAAGTGAATGTATAAAAGCGAATGTATAAAATTATTTAAAAATTAAAAATATATATATTAAAAAAATAAAACTAATCCATGGAGAAAAAAAAAAGGATGTTAAGACTCATGTAAGGGACAAAGATCTGCAGGTTTTCTCTTGGTTGAACAAGATACTTGTTTTTCCTTTTTTTCATAGTAAACGATAAGCTCAATTTAAATTGTTGTAAAATAGACTAAATATAAAACAATGTCGTTATAGATTTTGTTTTGATGTATAAATTTTGATAATTTTTAATTAAAACCATACTGCAATTCTCAATTATAGGTAGCATAAAGAGAAAAGATGAAAAATAACATTTTTGCTAATACCTTCTGTAAATTTAAAAGATCAGGATCACACAACATCAAAAAAGAAAATAGATATAAAATTATGTAGTTATCTCTAACCTCCTTAGTGAGAGTATGATACACACATTCAATGTACTTAGATACCTACTCTCAATTTTAATATAAAAATATAATTTTAGAAAACAGTGCTCAGCTTTGGAGATCAATTTCTTAAATTATTATCAAAATTATAGATTTCTATTGCTTAATATAAAATATGATTCTAAGAAATCTCTTTATGCATGTAGAATTTTTAGCTCTAGTTTGAGAACCGTGCTCCCTGTTTCCCAAACCTTCCAAGTCTTCCCGGAAAATTTGTAAGACAATATGTATGGTACCAGTCACTCTACATTCAGCTCAGAACTGCTAGTAATATCAGGAGAACTTCCTGGAAGAAAAACATTGTTACTTGTGAACTATGTTAGTCAAAAGTAGCTGCAAATTAGTAGTTCCTGTAAGAATTTTGCATTCTAATTAGTAACCTAATGACTCAGACCATTCTAAAAGATTTCTCCATACAAAAGAAGTTAGAAATAGATAATGAAAGTTCCATTGGAATTTACCATTGTTACTGTGGAAGCACCAAATAATTATGGCAAAAAAAAAAAAAAAATACTATTATATTTTAAGTGTCTCCCTATAAGGTAAGAGACTAATTTTGGCCCAAGATTGAAAGCTTGAATTTTGAAAGTAGTCTTTCTTAACCAGCCTATTGCTAATCCAATTCAGGTGGTAGGAAATAAAGTTCTGTTGGCAAAGAGTTCAAAGGATATGTTTCTTAGCCACACCAAGAAACAATGCAGTAACTATTACCTGAAGAAATTTCTCACGAAAATGAAGTGTCTATCATTCCAAAAGTATGAAGAGTATATTCTGTCTGGTCAAGACAAAGACAATGAGTGACTGAATTTCAGTCACAATCAGGTACAGACATGAGAGTTTGGAGAGCGAATGATAGCTACCAAATTGTATTTCTTTTGCTATAACAACAACAACAAAACCTAGGAAAATTACCTAGCATCTTTAGCCTTTGATAAGTCTTTACTATGCAAAGACATTTAAATTCACAGAAAATGCAATAGTGTTGAGTCTTTAATGAATCTAGCTGATAACAAGCTACAATGAACTCTAATGCATAATCTTACATTTCTAGGATACATCAATTGAAATTCAGACCATATCTAAAGATAGCTTTAAGTGCTTTCCATGAATTTGAACATTTATACAAACTAGCCCTTACATTTTATCAGCATTTCTTTAGTTTAGAACAGATTCTTTTTTCCCAGTTTTTTAATTAAATTTTTATTTTTTATATTAATTGCAGTTTATTTAATTTGTATCCCAGCTGTATCCCCCTCCCTCATTCCTTCTCAATCCCACCTTCTCTCCCTTATCTCCTCCCTGCCCTTCTCTAAATCCACTGATAGGGGAGGTCCTCCTCCCCTTCCATCTGAACCTAGCTTATCAGGACTGACTGCAATATCCTCTTCTGTGGCTTAGCAAGGCTGCTCCTCCCTCGAAGGAAGAGAAAACAAGAAACAGGACAGGAGCCCACCATAGAGGGCCTCTGAAAGACTCTACCTAGCAGTGTATCAAAGCAGATGCTGAGACTCATAACCAAACCTTGGGCAGAGTGCAGGGAATCATATGAAAGAAGGGGGAGTTAGTAAGACCTGGAGAAGACAGGAGCTCCACAAGGACCAAATGTATCTGGGCACAGAAGAGATTCTTTCAGAAACATGTCATGATTTGTCACAGGTCACAGAGCAGTAGACCTGGTTCCTGGCCCTCTGGCCCACTGAATCATTCCCATCACACCCTAGCCTTGTCTAGATTGAGTAAACAAGCTAACATTTCGCCCATTAGAGAGTTAAAAAGGTAATGAATTACCTTAGTATTGGAATGTGTTTCTCTGCACTTCCTACATACTAAGTTAACTTATTTCTTTCTCAAGTTGAGTTGAAGACTCAACTTGAAGACTTGTCTCTGTTGAGTTGAAGGCTATATAGTTGTAGTCTTAAGATTCAGCTTAAATTCTTTAGGGTTAAAGACCATGTTTATGTCTAGAAGATGTTTTAGATTGGTAATACATGCTATAATAGAAAATGATTTAAGTACAGAACTCTAAACTCATCAAAAGAAGATAGAAAATAAAATACTTTCTCTTAAGTTGTCAGTTGCATTTAGACTGGGCATTGTGAATGTAAATTTACCTAAAAGTTTTCAAAATTGTTTCATAATAGTTATTATTGCATATCAGTTTATTATTCAAAGAAAATAGCCTTTCATTGGACTTAAGGGGGAAATGTTGGCATAGTGTTTTTGTGTCCTACTGTACAGTTCAGGCTTGTTCATTCAAATGCTGATTTCTATACCCCACTACTTAGTTTCAATCCAGACATTGCACTGTGTTGTTTATTCTAAGTTATCTCCTGTCTTAAATTTGCATAAACATAGCCACCATTTGTTCTCTGTATTACCAATAACAAGTCAACTATCCAGTGCTGAGCAATACAGACAATACAGTGGGATATCCTGGCCCAGAGGAAGGGGAAGAAAGGGAAAGGAAGTAGGATATGGGACCTTGAGGAAAGGACCAGAAAACATGAAGGGAAATGAGCTAGACCCAGGATACTATTAAAAAGCAAGGATAATGTGGGAAATCTGAATGGGAGGAAGTTATACTAGGATGGAGTAATTATTGTTCAGTAGTGTGCTCTAGGGTAAGTAAGTGATCCTAGTCTATTTGTGTGGTTATTTGGGTAAATAGATGGTTAGGGAGTAATCACTGATTTACTAATAATATTAGTTAATATTAAAAATTAATAATCATTCTACAAATTTCTTTTTTATCTTCTAGGGAAATTAAAGAATGCATTCTCTTGTTTCTTTGATAACGAATAAAAAATATTTTGTTCAAAAATGTATTACTTCATAATTTTATATGAAAAACTAAAATTATAAATGTGTTTGGCAATGAATATTAATATATTCATATTATTTCAAAATAGATAAATAAAGCTGCTATGAACATAATTGAGCTAATATCCCTACAGAATGTTGGGGCATTTTTTGGGTATATGCCTAGGGGTGGTATAGCTGGATTTTGAGGTAGCACTATTCCTTATTTTCTGAGAAACTGTCAGATTGATTTCCAAAGTACTTTTAAAAGGTTACATTCTCACCAGCAATGGAGGAGGGTTCCCCTTGCTGAACAACCTCTCCAGCATGCATTATCCTTTGAGTTTTTTATTTTAGCCAATTTGATTGGTGTGAGGTAAAATCTCAGGGTCGTTTTAATTTGCATTTCCTAAATTTATAAGTACGTTGATCATATTTTAAGTGTTTCCCCATGTTCAGAAGAAGCCCATAGGCCACTCAGTGTCCAAGTGGGTGCCTCAGTAAGGGGTATAGCGATTGTCTCTGACATGAACTCAGTAGCTGGCTCTTTGATCACCTCCCTTTGGGGGGTGCAGTCTTGCCAGGTCACAGAGGAAGATGATGTAGCCCGTCCTGATGAGACCTGATAGGCTACAGTCAGATAAACAGGGAGGAGGACCTCCCCTATCGGTGGACTTGGGGAGGGGTATAGGGGGAGAAAAGGGATGATGGGTGGTACTGGAAGGAGATGAAGGGGTGGGGGGACAACAGCAGGGACACTAAGTGAATAAATTGTAATCAATAAATAAATACAAAATAGATAAATAAATAACAGACCAGAGTAAATAATAAGGCTAGACTTAGGACTGTAGTAGAATTCCAGGTTCCGCCAGGAATCCACACCCTCATATTGTACCAGAGGTTCATGAATAAGGAACATCATTCATGACCAGGTGGAAACCTGCCGGGGCTGGCTAAAGATTTTTATCACTAAGAAATTCTCACTTATGAGTAAGATGGATTAGATAGCTCTGAGTAACCTGTTGTAAATGATCTTCTAATGTAGACAACTTTTTTAAAAATGTACATTATGCCAAAGGATATTTTTATTATTTCAAATTACAGAAAAATTATCATTAGTATTAGGAACTCAGTTTATATTAAAAAAATACAAAATATCTTCATAAAGAGTATGACCTTTAGGCCTCAGTGATCTTTATTTCTATATCATTACAAGCACATGATAATAAAGACAAGTTGATTAAACCTCCAATGAACATGATTATTAGCAGTTTACTTTGAACAATTGATATGAAGGTTAACAACATAAATACAAAATATTTACCATAGTACTAAACATCACATTATTATTAAAAAATAGTAGTTATTATATGTTTGTAAGTCCTCTTTAGGTCCTAGACCCAATATTTAAACCTTATACAGATGTGTCAGTCAAAATAATTACTGCTTCTTTATAATAACCCAAAGCTTAGCATATGCGTATTTGATTGATTATAATATGATTATCTGTAGGTTTGTTTTTAAATAAATCTCTGTACACAGTCTATAATTTGATTTATAAGCTCAGTGTTTGTAATAGCACAAATTCTCTTCTTCTGTTTATGTGCCTTAAATAGAGCAACTTTAGTGATTGGCTATACACAGACCATTTTGCACACCATTCTTAATAATTTTACTTTTAATTGCTCTGTACCATTTTCAGTATTCTACTATAAGATCAGGTGTTAAAAGCAGCAAGCGATTTTAATTCTCTTACTAATATTTACTCTTGGCTCTGTGCACATTCCTTCACTTAACTTCCAAATATCCATTCATTTTAAACTACTTCCAAGTCACTCAACTCTTAATAGTCTTGATCATCATCTACTTCACATGCAGCATGGATTTTAAGTTCCATAGGAATGGGAGGTGTTTTAGTCATCATCAAATGTGATTAGCATGTCTTAGATATTATGAGAGCCTTAATAATGTGGAAAATATTCATTTGATTGAGCAAATAATTGACAATTAAAATATTCTTGAAAAAGCTTGCACTGAAGTTGGAACATTTGAGAATAGTGAACCATACGTTAGAAACTAAGACCAGATGGACCAATAAGGATTTCTTAATGACCCATACTATAGCTGAAATGGTACCTAAATAAGGGCTGAATTAGGAAACTGACTTCATTTGAAACAATATGTAACTGTAGTTTAAAGAATATATTTCTATTAAGGATATTAACTGACAATGCATAATAAATATTCACCGAGGATCAATGTTACATCTGGTATTAAAACAATTTATATATTTGACTCTCAATGACACTGAAGTTCTTATGTTAGAATATCTGGCCTTTAATTTATGAATTTGTTTACATGTAAGAAAATGTATGTTCACTTAGATAGTAGAAAATGGAATTTATTTATTTATTTTTCATTTTATTTTATTTTACATTTTTGTTTTTTATTTATTTAATTTATTTTATCTTTATTAAATACAGTTTATTCACTTTGTATCTCAGCTGTAGCCCCTCCATCAGCACCTCCCAATCTTACCCTCCCTCATCTCCTTCCCAAGTCCACTGATAGGGGAGGTCCTCTTCCTCTTCCCTCTGACCCTAGCCTATCAGGTCTCATCAGGACTGCCTGCATTATTTTCCTCTGTGGCCTGGCCTGGTAAGGCTGTTCCAATGTCAGGGGGAAGTGATCAAAGAGCCAGCCACTGAGTTCATGTCAGAGACAGTCCCTGTTCCCCTTACTAGGGAACACACTTGGATACAGAGCTGCTTTGGGTTATATCTGTGCAGGGGTTCTAGGTTATCTCCACGAATGGTCGTTGGTTGGAGTATTAGTCTCAGAAAAGACCCCTGGGCCCAAATTTTTTGGTTCTGTTGCTCTCCTTGTGGAGCTCTAGTCCCCTCCAGGTCTTTCATCTCCCCCTTCTTTCATAAGGTTCCTTGCACTCTGCCCAAAGTTTGGCTATGAGTCTCAGCATTTGCTTTGATACCTTGCTGGGTAGAGTCTTTCAATAGCACTCTGTGGTAGGCTCCTATGATTTCTAAAGACCTCAAGTGTTTGTGCAACAGAAACGTGGACATAAGAAGAATCCTTCACATCTTGGTAGTCACTTATTATTGTGGTTTCCCAGAGGCGATTGTAAATCTTGATTCTCAGCTAGCTCCTTCTGGTATTATTAAAGAGACCGCTAGGATGGAAAAATACATGAAAGTATCTCATACCTGTATCAGAAAAATAGAAAATTGCAACTATAAATGATGACCCAGTATTGATTTTACACTTTAAAGAATATCATTTCCTGATGCTGAAGTTTCTACTAACTGTATACCTGAAAACCAAGAAGGTAAAAATCAACCTCCTTCTATAGTTAGTTGGCTCAGATTTTTCATTACTCTACAAAACCTTTGAAGTAAGAGGAAATTGTGCCCTATTGGTGACCTCTATGTTTGGGAAAATTACCTTCTTTCTCTGTGAACTCTCAAATATGCATATAAATAGGAATGTGCATGAACTTGAGAAGACTTTATTGGCACTTTGTGTTTTTCATACAAGGTTTGTATGCCTGAGGCAAAATATCTAGCTGTATTTCATACTAAAGTTAATAGAATTTTATGAAATATTTTCATGATATGCTTTTAAATATTTTTTTTTCAATATAGTAGAAGAATACTACTGACCATTTAAATATTTCTCTCTGAAAAAGAGCTAGCATCTGGCATTTAGCTTGTAAAACGAATCATGTCTCTGTCCAGATGTCCCCTTTGAGTGGCTGCCATCCATCTTTGATGATCAGACGCCCTTCTGATAAGAGTAAGGATGGTATCACTGTCATGATTCTAATCTTCTGCAATCTGTGTGTATATCAGTTATTTGTCAAAGATTAATATCAGAACACCCAACTCACAGAAAACAAACAAACAAACAAACAATAAACAATTGAAGTAAAGGTTCAGTGCCTGGGTGATAGTTTATGCAGTCATGAAATTCTAAGATTTAAACTGAATGTGAAAGAAAATTGTATTGATACAAACTGAACACTGATATGTATGCCTTTTCTGGTGCAGATCAAGTGATGTCAGTCCTGGAAGTTTCCATATATAAACAGTAAATTTCTACAGAAAAATGACCTTATAAAATACAGAATATGTAGCCTTAGCAGCGTCTAAGATGCATGAGTTGGCTGGTATTCATGGGCTAAGAATAAATCAGAAAAGGACTAGAATGGAAATTGCCCTTAGCAAATAATTGATTACCTTCCATGATTTTAGTAAGACAGTTTGGTATCCAGCCTTGATAGTAATCAAGTTTTTGTCTTGTCTATTGGAAGCAAAGGATCTCTACCCACTAGTGCAGACAGAGAGTCTTAGAGTAAACTATTAGCATGAGGACAGATGGATCTTGGTGCAGATAGAGAAACAAGTAATTTGAAACTTCTGTCAAAGAATGGAAAAAGCATAAATGAATGGCAGGTAGTAGAGGGCAAAGGAGTATAGGATAGGAAGCTATAATGAAATGATTTTGCCATATTCTTATGACATTTTAAATGTTTATATCATGTTTTCTATAATCAAAACATTTAAAGGAAAAATATAATGTCTTGGGTATTTGAATTAATATTTTGGCTCTCACAAAACATGACTCTGCATAGCCTATAGTTATAGCTTAGAGATATAATTTGCTACAATCTGTGGGTCTCTTCATCCAGTACTCAGTATTAGAAAAAAATACAAATTCCATACATGGGATAGGAGTGGGGGAAGAAAGTCACAGTTTCTGAACTGTCTTCCAAAGTGATGAATTCTTAATAGTATCTCAATTCAATATCATTTATTATTTTGTATATTTTTAGATAGCATTATGCTGATATAGTTGAAAAAATCCATACACACGTTAGTTGTGGGAAGGCAAAACAAAACAAAACAAAACAAAACAAAAAAACCTACAGTGACATATGAGAGTGTAAAAGAAAATAATGAAAAAACAAGGCTGTGAATTTGAAACAAGAGAAAGGAGGGGTATATGGGAAAGTTGGAGAGAAGAAAATAAAGATAGGAGATGATGAATTTATACTATAATCTCAAAAAATTGAAATAAATGAATTTAATTTAAAGTACACAGGGTGTTTGAGAAATATTTTAGAAGATATTGATAGTCCCATAAATTTTTGACTTGCTTTGCTAGCACTTTCAGGGTTAAATGTTAATATTTTAAAGTCACATTAGTATTATGCTATGAATCTTCTTGTAGCAAGTCAATCCACACAAACTCAGCTCACATTTTTTTGTGACTGAGAGCATATAAAACCAAAGGCAGCTCAGTCTCCAAGTGGGTTCCCATGTAAGAGGAACAGGGGCTTTCTCAGACATGAACTCAGTGGCAGGCTTTCTGATCACCTCTCCCTAAGCTCTAAGGGGGGAGCAGCTTACCAGGACACAGAGGAAGACAATGCAGCCACTCCTGATGAGACCCGATAGACTAGAGTCAGATGGAAGGGGAGGAGAACCTCTCTTATCAGTGGACTTGGGTAGGAGTATGGGAGGAGCAGAAGGAGGAAGGGCAGGATTGGGAAGGCATGAGGGAGGGAGCTATAGATGGGATACAAAGTGAATAAACTGTAATAAATAAAAATAAATAAAATAAAAATAAAATAGAAAAGAAAAAAAAAACAATGGATAGTTTTCCTGATCTTACAATGAGCATCCTTTACTGAACACAAGATTGATTATGAGGAACACAGTTCAGGGTATCATTATCCACACAAATGTGAGTAATCAAGCTGAAACTCAACACACTTAAAGCAACTTTGGCATCGTCAAGCTGGCTTGCTAGGGCATGGGAGCCATAATAAGTTAAAAGACAAGGGCAAAACATAATTGTATATAACATAGAAAATGATAAACACAGTGGAAAACAGAAGTGACAAAGGACATTTGATATAATAAGGTGAAGGGTGGATACAATTTTAAATGGAGCATTCCTTGTAGACCATTAAGCAGTAATAAATATCATAGTCTGTCAAGTTTATTTTTGTTACTGAAAATATATGGTGAAAAGTGGTCTAAGAGTACATTTCTGGTATTCCATTCAGAGAGGTAATAATCTTTATTATATAATAAATCATGTGCTAGAGATGTCACAGGGGAGAGAGTGTTTAAAACGGACTCCTATGAAAGCTCGTACAGACTGGAAAGGGTTTTTATACAAAGTGTCATTTGAGCAGCAGAGTCTAATTCATGCAATTGTTCAACACAATGCTACAGAAAACAGATCTTCTAGCAGCTTCTGTTTTCTGACACTTTATTATAGAGATCCATCCTTCCATCCCAGAAAGCAGGAAGCAGAAAGGGACTGAGTGGGGAAAGATGGTCAAAAGAGTAAATAACTGATCCCTGCTTTGGCTTCCCTTTGGGGATCAGGTACTCTGAATACTGGGGAAAATTTCTATCTGGCTAGTAAGGTGAAGCATCCCTCAGCTTTTTTTTTTTTTTTTTTTTTAATAAAGTAGAAAGTACTTACTCTCTTCCCAGTACTTCTGAAGTGCTCTTTCTTATACAGTAGCCAACCTGCTCACATAGGATCTTGTGCCTATGCTGAAGATGATGAAGATGACACGGAGATATAGAGCAGATATAGAGCAGCCCTGAGACAATGCAACATGGTCTGTAAAGTAGGAGACATGATGCTGTAGGATCTGTTGGCCTCAATGTTGAGGAACATTGAGGCAGTTGGAGACAGTTGTTACTGATGATCTGATGCAGTGCCCAAGGCAGGAACTTCTCTGTAGATGTTAATTAATTGACTACTTCTAACAATCCTGCACTCCACATACTATTTCTCCCCAGTTTAACAAGCAAGAAAGCTTGGAGACGTAGCAGTTAAAGATCGAATACACGCTCAGTGCCTCCAAAACCAAGGTTTTCTCCCTCTAAGTACAAATCTCAATTCATGGATAAAGGTTTTTTTTTTTTAATAGAGTAAATTTTTCTTAAAACCTTTAGTAGTTCATTGAGTAAATTATGACTTTTAATATTTCTCCACAGTTATTGTCAACTAACCCTAATCAAAGTGAAAATTTAATAATCCTTATCATTGATAGAAAAAGAGAAAGCAATAAAGGGTTAAAATGTTGAATAAATAATAATATCCAGAAGAAGACATTTTGGGAGAATTTAATGTATTCTCAAGAAAACTTTCATGTAAGTAATATTTTTAAACATTTGGTGTGTGTTTTGTGTGTGTGTGTGTGCACGCATGTGAGTGTGTGTGTGTGTTTGTGCCATAGCATTTTAATGATCTGATCAGCAAATTGGAATTATTTTCTTTTTCCACCACTTGGGTTATTGAAATTGAACTAATGTCAACAAACTTAACAGTCGATGCCCTAACCCACTGATCTACCTCCTTAATGTGCAGGTAAATTTTTATACAGAATCCTCACTTTGTTAATAGAGCAGGCTGACTCAAACATTTTGATTTAAAGTGGCATCTCATTATGTAACCGTTACAAATGATTATCTTTTTATCCTGCATGGCTGAACAACATCACCCCTAGAAGATACAGATAATTAAACAGCAATCACAGTGAAATCATGCCATTACCCTTGGTTGTTCTCTACAACCTATCTGTAGGACCCTATTGCTGAAGTCATCACACATTTTAGTTGTAGAAAATATTCTCAAACCAGAAGAGTTCCTTCTTTGCTAGTCAACACAGTATTTGAAGATGCTTTTCAGACTGCTGGAGAGAAAAATTAAAAAAAAAAAAAAAAAAACAATGATCTTACCCAAAACTAAGCACTGCAATCTCAACTTGCCAGATAAGATCTACCCACGTTTGCAATAGTGACCCAGCCGTTGTGGTGTAACCAATCAGTTTTAATTGGATTTCAGCTCTGCTCCAAGTAATTTTGTATCTGATAATGTAATCATGGTCAATTCCATGGCTAGGGAGGTCATCAGCACGAGTACAGAACTGTTTATTTTTGCATTGTTAAATGGCATAGCTGTCAATATGCTTTTAAATACTTAAACTATAGCTATGAACAAAAACTATTCTCAACATTGGTTAGAAAAGCTTGTTTTTGACTGGGTATATCAGGTGATGGAGAGATATATAAATGATCAAAGTACTGAAAATAAGGGACTGAATTTTTAGTCCTAAATGGGGCATTTATGTCAACAATCCATTTGCCATCACCACTTAGAGTCAGGGACCATAATGGAAGAAGAAGTATAAATGTTCTACAAAGCTGTTTTCTTTCTTTTATTTTATTTTTTAAAGTTTTGCAATTTATTCATTTTATATCCCAATTGTAGCCCCTCTGTCATCTCCTCCATGTCCCACCCTTCCTCTCTCTTATTCCCCATCTCCCTCCCCTAGCTCAGTGGAAAGGGGGAAGCCATGTCCCCTACTCTCTGGCCCTAGCCAATCAAGTCTCAAGAAAACCTCCTAGATTCTCTTGCTCTGTGGGCTGGCAAAGTCGCCCTGCCAGGAGAAAGTGATCAAAAAGCAGACAACTGAGTTCATATCAGAGACAGCCCCTACTCCCCTTACTAGGATGCCCACATGGAGATTGAGCTGCCTATGGGCTATATCTGAGCAGGGGTCTAAGTCCTCTCTGTGCATGGTCTTTGGTTGATACATCTGTGTGTGCAGGATCCCTGGGCCAAGATTTTTTGTTTTGTTTTGTTGGTCATTTCAAGTGGAACTACTGTTCCCTCTAGGTTCTTCTATCTTCCCACTCTTCCATTAGACTCTACCCAAAGTTTGGCTGTTAGTCTCATCATCTGCTTCAATTCCCTGCTGAGTGGAATCTTTCAGAGGACAGCTTTGGTAGGCTCCTGTTTTGTTTCCTCTCTTCAACATGAATCACTTTCCTAAATTCCCAGTAACCGTAGTTATCAGTACAGATCTTGAACAATACCAAACCAGCCAAGATTCTCTTATAGATGGGTACATGACTTCCAGGCCCCAACCTTTACTATTAAGTTACTGACAATTAATAGTTACTTCTGTTGGAGAGGAATGATAATTGTTTTTGATTATTTATGCACTGGTAGGAAGCCCATGCCCTACTGTTCCACATCCAGGTACATGTAGACATCACTAAATGAACCCTGTGGTTTCTAAAAATCATTTGAATACATGTAAGTTGTTAAAGGGCACTATATAATATTAAATGACTAGCCACATATCTATTAGTTTCATTAAATTAAACTGTATTGTGTCTCCTAGTTTGTCTAGGTTGACAAGGTCCTGAGATTGCATACCAAGGGGCATTTGAATGTTTCTGAGACTAGAATAATTTCTACGTAGTAATTTTTACAACTAAAAAATATTTAATATTTCAGTTACTCAAAGGTTATTTCTGTCAGTTTTGTAGAGAAAGTTTTCTTAATATCCATTCTTCCTAGGATTAAAATTATATTTTTTAATGGAAAGTGAATGTTTAATTATTTTGTGAATTAAATCATTGGAAGAACATGAGATAGTAGAGATGACAGCTCATATTCCCTTTACATGGTCCATGGAATGGAACTTCCTAATACTTGCCTTCAGTTAATTATGCTTATTTTAAAGCCTGATCATATATGCTGACTTAGATACCAAATTATAAATGGGCTGTCTGTCTCTAAGGGCTTCTGGGCATTCTGATAAGCAGAAATGAATCTTAAGAGTTGTTTCCCATGAGCTGGTTCCTGTGCTGTTGGTGAGCTATGCAAACCTCTTACTTCCTCTAGTGGCTGCTCCTGTTGATTACAAAATGAGATAACATTTCTCTCAGATTATTAACTATTAGTTATGGGGGGGAATGCATACCTATGTATTAAATGAAATTATCCTCTTATTGTTAAACTGATCTTTTAATCGCTGTATAGGATTCTGCAGAAGAGTAATGGTTGCTGATTGTTATAAAAGAGAGACTGGATAGAGGCTCAAAGACTAAGAGTACTTATGGCTCTTGCAGAAGACCTAGGTTCAGTTTTCAGTACTTCTATAAGGATTACAACTGCCCAAATCCCAGTCCAGATGATCTGAAACTCTCTCATGTCTTCCACAGACACTAACCACGTAAATGGTGTGCATACATACATACAGGGGAAATGTTGATTCACATAAACAAACAAAATTTAATAGAAAATTTTAAATAATTTAAAAGCAATATGATACTAAAACGTTTCATGTGGTATAAAATTCATAATTCAAAGCTTTTCTTTCTTTCTTTTTTTCTTCTCTGTATTCAAATGCATAAGATGTGTTTGAAATTCATCCCCAATAGTGTCCTGGGAAGAGTTTGGTTTCAAATATGTATTAAACTTGTGCTTGTTAAAGAAACAATGATAACAGATTAAATCATGATAACTAACTCAATGTGGCTTTAAGACACAAATGACAAATAGCTCAAAATAACTGAATTAAGATTTCAAGAAAACACAGCTGCATATATCAAAACTAATAAATTGCCAAAGTGGCATTTAAAAATGAGGCAAACACGGATTGTTTTAAAGAATGGGGTGATGAAAGTCAACTACACACTTGAGAGGAAATGCCAGGGAAGATGGATTATTGTTTCAGGGCCTTTACAAACAATAAATTCCAGTTTGATTAAAGTCCTACGTGTAAAAACTAAAACCATATGCAAACTAGGAAACTTTGCTGAAAATGATAAAAAAAGACTAAAATGAGAGAGGGTTATTATAGAGGAGAAGATTTGTATATTTAGAAAGATCTTCTTTCTAAACCATATAGAAAGGTCAAAGTCAAGAGTGACAGTAATTCTGCAAAGAGAAAAATGAATTGTTAAGACCTTAATATATATTAAATATCCTTATGAATTAAAAAGAATGAAATTAAAAAAGTAGAGTGGTTCAAAAGTGCAAACTATTAATACAAATCAAAGAGTAAATATTAAAAGTTAACTATTATAGATTACCAGTAATGCTTAGATTAAGGATCCCAGTATTTCACAGGCATTTACATATATAAGTATTGCAACTAGTTTTTTCTTCATAAAATATGAACCTCATTCCAATTTAAAATTAAGAAACATAAATGTTTATTCACATAAGTGTATATATGAATTATTTTCAATATTGAGGTCACCAAAGAGTAAAGCATTTTCCATTGTTAGTGAAAGTGAGGACAAAGGGGTATTCAAGGGCAACTCAAGTTAATGAAGGAATAAATTGTTTCAATTTTCAAGTTAATGAGGGAATAAATTGTTCCAACTTTCAAGTTAATAAGGAAATAAATTGTTTTAATAGTTTTTAATCACAGAAAATTGTGGTCTGTAAAATAAGAGTTTTAAAAACATACTGACATGGAGCCATGTACCCTACAAATTTCAAGATAAAACAATAATAAGGTGGTCAGACAGCTATACTAGCCTGCATTTGTCTAGTGCTTCTACAACCACAGACTAGTTTATAAAAAGTAGAAATATGTGATCTCATTCTTTGGGGAGACTAAGCTAAGAAGGTTCTGCAGACTAAGACTGTGGGGAACCCTCATCAGCCCACACGTAGGCTGTAACATTTCCTGGAAATTATAGATCGGCAGTGGAAAAACACATGCAAGAATCTTCCTTGTTAAGTCTTTCTATGATGTTATTAATCTACCCATGAATACAGAGTCCTCAGGCCCCTAACCCTTCTTGCAAAACCTTAGATCTCCTTATAATTGTATTAGGGTGTGGATTTGGACTTAGGAGGCACATTCATACCAGAGCAATTACATGATTCTATTTATAGGTTATATAGAAGCTTATAGACAATATAAGATGTGCAGCAATAAATGGTCATTCATATTGAATTATATATACATAAATAAATAAATATACAAATATATATGTACATATTTCTGTTATGTGTACACATGTTGGTATTTATGTATGGATATATGTATATAATTTATATATATATATATATATATATATATATTAGGTATATAACTATAAACCAATTTTTTCTCTTCTCATCAGTTCTATTTTTTTATTATTTTCTTTCATCATTAGTTTACAAGTACACAAAATAAACCATCAATTTCTTTTGCATGTTTCATATCACCAAGCTTAAGTGTGTTGTGTAAACTCTTTGAAATTGACTGACATGATAAAGTGACCAGAATAATCATTATGACGTTTATAGAACTGCTGAAGTTCAAGCCCAAAATCCATTCAATTCAAAGCTGGTGATTACTTATGTTCCATGACAGCACAGAGTCCCAACTGCCTTCGTAAGCATGAGAAATATCCTATATGGTTGATCAAGTCAGTTGTTCTCACTGAGGAGCAGCAGACGTTATCACACATAGAAACTGCGTCCTAATTTGTTGCCAGTTTTAGGAAGTGGTAAGTTACCTTAGATACTCTGTTAGAACCAGGTTGAGTAACAATAGGCTTTTTTCTCACACAAGAAAAAAATTTCACCTATGGCTTCAATAGTATTGAAAATAGATCACAATGTAAAGTCAGTCTACACTTGCCCAATATAGGTTATGATTCAACAAATAACATTCTATTCTTTTGTAAAGTGTAGTGAATATGGAAAGAACAACATAGGAAGTGGAAAAATATGAGAGCTATATCTACTGTTTTCTCTTCTTGATGGATTTATCCCTTTTATTAGTGTTCCACCAAAAATAATTGTTTTAATTTGGAAAAAAATATATTCATCAGTTCTATTAACTCTAAGCTATTTTTAAAGAGAAAATTAATTTTTAGACTATATTATCTGTGTACTTTAATGATATTAAAATATGGTTATCTTCCATTCTTATAAGTATATGTATAACACTAGCAAAAGAAAAATCCAGACAGAAAGTTAAATTCCAAATTATCTTGAATTTAATCATACATGTAACTAAATAATATTTTGTAATTTAGCCTCTCTTTCTATGAAATATAATGTAAAGTGGATTAAAAGTCAGTAATCTATGACACAGGCAGTGCCTGCTACACATGAACTCTTTTATCACTTGTCCCTTGTGATGTGACCTTACCTGACCACAGAGGAAGAAGATCCAGACAATCCTGATGAGACTTGATAAGGTATGGACAGATGGCAAAGGGGAAGTCTTCCTTTCACTGGGCTAGGTGAAGGAGATGGGGGGAAGAGGGAGGAAGGGTGAGACTGGGAAGAATTGAGGGATGGGGCTTCAATCATTGTATATAATGAATAAAGTGTAAAAAAAAAAAAAGGAAAAAAAAGAAAAAGCAAAAATAGAAGTATGTCGATTAAACTTCTTTCCTAGGGGCCTCTTTGTTTAGCTTCTTTAGGACTAATATTCATTTATAAGTGAGTATATACCATGTGAGTCTTTCTCCTTCTGGGTTATCTCACTCAGGATGATGTTTTCTAGTCCCATCAATTTGCCTGTAAATTTTATGATTTCCTGGTTTTTAATTGCTGATTAGTATTCCATTGTGTAAATGTACCACAATTTCCATATCCACTCTTCAGTTTTGGGGCATCCTCAGTCAGCAAGGAAATGCAAATCAAAACAACCCTGAGCTTTCACCCATCAGAATGGCTAAGATCAAACACTCAAGTGACAGCACATACTGGGGAGGATGTGGAGAAAGAGGAACCCTCCTCCATTGTTGGTGGGAATGTAAAATTGTGCATCCACTTTGGAAATCACTCCCAGAAAATTAGCACTAGTGCTATCTCAAGATCCGGCTACACCACACCTGGACATATATCCAAAAAATGCTCAGCCATACACAAAGGACATTTGCTCAACTATGCTTATCCTTTTATTCATAATAACCAGAATCTGGAAACAATATAGATGTCCCCAAACTGAAGAATGGATACGGAAATTGTGGTACATTTACACAATGGATGGTATTAAAAAATAGAAGTATGTCTACACAATAGCTAAGCTTACATACTCATTTGAGTAGAGACAAAAATTACCAAAA
Source organism: Psammomys obesus (assembly GCF_907164565.1). Taxonomy (NCBI): domain Eukaryota; kingdom Metazoa; phylum Chordata; class Mammalia; order Rodentia; family Muridae; genus Psammomys; species Psammomys obesus. The sequence goes on from NW_026592666.1 coordinate 4,048,359, forward strand.
GAACATACTCTTATGCAATGCTCATCATTAATTTTTATTAAGATTCATATTATTTTTGAAATTTTTGTAAATTCTATATTTATAACATATCTATATTTTTATATAAATATATAATCTTTCTATATAAATATAAATAAACAGGTTATAGATGATAGATCAATAGATAGGTCGTAGATACATAGGTAGAGATTGATTCATATATTTCTAAATATGGTCATATATTCATAATCATAAATATAGATTAAATATTGATTCACAGATTAGATAATTTAAAAGGTGCATATGTATTTATATAGATAGATAATAGATGTAGATAGGTGATGTAGTGTATAGATGGAGAATGTACATATATATGCAAACATAGTGATAATAGATACATTGATAGATGAAAGACGATCTGGATCTCTGGCTTTTTCAGTAGATGATTTTATTTTTCACACAATATATTCTAAGTACAGTGCGCCCCTTCCCAGCTCTTCCTAAGTCCTTCTCACCTCACCAACCCAAATCCACACCTTTCAATTTATTTATTTTTCACACCTTTTCTTTATCTTTCTCATTAGATTACAGACACATAAAATAATAATAATGAAATAAGATCAAATTAAAAAAAAAGCAGGGCAAAACGAACAAATGGGGGAAAGAAACAAAAGAAAAAAATCACACACAACACACAGAGACACAGAGACACACTCATTTTCATGTGCAGAAACCCAATAAAAACAAAATCAGGTCTAGCCTGAAAACCTGAGTTTGGTTCCTTAGAACCGAAGTGCAAATCCTGATGTGTAGGTGAACATCTGGCTAGACAGGAGACAGATGTTTCTGCAGGCTTATATGCCAGCCTGGGTGGATGAAGGGGCAAAACCAACAAAAGAGACCTTGACTGAAAACAGTAAAAACAAAAATGAACTCCTGAAAGTATTCCTTTGCACACCTAACCACTACATGCTTGCTGACTCTGGACACTGAGCCCATATTCAAACACACACACACACACACACACACACACACACAAAAAAAAAAAAAAAAAAAAAAAAAAAAAAAAAAAAAAAAAAAACAGGCGTGAGCATGCACAGATGCACAGCATTTGCACACAAATGAATACAGAGGAGGTAAGAGAGAAAAGAGAGACAGAGAGAAAAAGAAAGAGAGAAATACTGATGATGTATTTAGTTATGATAGCGTTAATATCAGTGAAGCGAATGTCATGATATATCGTTTTGATATTCCTGTCACATCACTTATCCTTAAAGCTGTCATAAATATATATATGATAACATAATAAATATATACATTTTATAAATATATCAGTCTTAGAATAACATTTTAGAGTATATATAATTATTTCTATAATTTTGTTTTCTGTAATGCTTTTACTTAAGTCGTGGTTTTTAGAAAATAAAGTATTTTAAGTGCTTAAGAAAAAATTTTTATTAAGAAAATCTTTGCTGACTTCTTTGTAAAGTTAATAACAAAAGTCATTTATTTGTAGATTTGGATTTAGTTGAATTGTTTAAAAATATTTTATTCCTATAGAACAAACAAGCATCCTTTTAAAAAATCAGAAACAATAATATGTAAGGAAAGAGTCTGTAAGGGAAAAAAAAATGCCCTGTCGAACTATTAGGAGAAAAAAGAAAAAATTCCAAAATTACCATTGAGATGGTATTTGAGATGAAATACCATTGGTCATCTCCTCCTGGGCATGGACCTACCCTTAGGTGTGGCTGGGATTCATAGTGAGACTCTATTGGAGAAAACATGTTTTCTTTGCAATTGATTATTATTTGAATAATTAGATAACCCTCCCATGCAGGTTAAGGATAGGGTCAGGAGTCTACTTCTGTCTCAGCACTTGTAACCCATCTGGTTTAGACCAAGCACTTGCTATTCTTGCAAAATATCTATCTGGATTTGGTTCCCAGAACCTGAAAGGAGGGCTTACACACATCTGTGACTGCAGTTCTAAGGGATCTGGTGCTCTCTTCTGACCTCTGTGGGCACTATGTACACGTGTTCTATTAATGTATACATTTACAACACCATGAATATGAGAAAAAACACATGAGAAGTCAAAAAGGAAGAAACCCAAATCATACCTATGCTGAGGCTATAGATCAAAACTAAAGAGAATAAACAGAATTCACAACGCAAATTTTATCAGGTAAATAGAGGAATGATGTAACAGATGAACAGCTTGGGCTTCATGCAGGTTCCCTAGTAAAGGAAGTGGGGACTTCATCACACAAGGATTCACTTGCCAGCTTTTTGATCATTTTGTGCTGGCAGAACTGCCTTACCAAGGCACAGGGGAAGAGGACATTCTCAGTCCTGATGCAGCTTGATAAGGTGAGGTGAATGGAAAGGGAGCTCATCTTTTCTGAGGAATAAGCGAGGGGGGAGGGGGAGAGAGGAGGGGTGGAACTGGGACAGGAGGAGGGATGGGGCATCAACCAGGATCTATGTAAAGTGAATAACAAATAAATTACAAAAGAAGAAAAGAAGAATGAACTATGAGTGACAAATTTTTGTTCACCTAAAGAATCGAACCAGTTTTACATTTAATTTTATCCTATTTTCTACTTTTTGAAAATTTTATCTATGAAATAACTTGCTTTTTAAGTTTTTACCTTATGAATCTTATACTTTATAAGTTGAGCTTAATTTCTCCAGAAGATACCACTCCATGTTGCAGAGGACAAAAGGTTTGAGGAGAATGATTAAGAGGGAGAACTCAACTACAGACTTGTTGAGATTTTAAAACAGTGACGTGATTGAGTTTTCTTACCACAATACCCAAGGCTGAGACTCCAATATAAATAGCACATGAATGTGGACGTCTCACAATTATTATGTAAAATGGCAGATTATAAACATTACTAGTAAATTCTAAAGTTTGTGCTAGTGTACACACACATGCTCCTTGTACATCAAAGTAGGATAGAAATAAAAAAAAATGCTTTGCTTGGAGTTAGAGAAAAATTTGATGTGATGTTTAACTTTTACAAACTATTGTAATTTTTCCAACTCTAAATTGTTCTCACAACCACTCTAGTTCTAAATAACAAGAATGGATGCTTTCATTATTTTCAATCAAAAATCACTTGATGATAATTATTTATTTTTTTTTTACAAGGAATTTTCTTCTAAGAGAAAAAATAAATTATAAAACTTTGTCCTATAATCTGTCTCTGAAGTTTCAAAATTCTGGCAGTCAATTAGAAGTTTTGAGCACTTAAAAATACTTACTCATTGTCCTCTTCAACCAGGTGAGTAGAAATTGAACATTTTAAATTTGCAGAAATTCAGCTCCATCTGCAGGGTGACTGTGCTGCAGTCTTTGATATTTTACCTGTTCAGTATTCAAATAAGGAAGACTAAAACATACCAGCCAAAAGTACTGTGCCAAAGATTTGTGTGTGTGTGTGTGTGTGTGTGTTCGAAAAATAATAAAGTATAAAAATCGCTAAAAAAAAAAAAATACCTAGAACAAACTATCAAAAAAGCAACAATTTGGCAATCCATTATTTGTAATGAATTTTACCATAGTAATTATGAGTAATATTTTTAGATATCAGGAGTAAAATGAACTAAAATGACCTGTTTGCCTTTCAGTACATTAAATAAACACCTACTTCTAAGCAATTATTTTAATTAACTACCCAAATACATACATATAATTTTCAAAGAGAAGATGAAGAGAAGATATATCTTGCAGACATTGTTTTCTAATATTATTCTCAGTTCCTTATAGGTTTTGTTGTTGTTTGTTTACATTACTGAATCCATTCATAACTTTTTGCAAGATTCTAAGGTTGACTTTGGCACATGTCCTTCGATGTTGGTTTCCTTTTTTTCCAATGTCTGCAGAGCCATCTGGAAAATGAGAAAACCCACAGACTTGTGGGGACTTTCTGGTTTATGAAATTAGGAATGTCCACAGTAAGAAATTTTATAAGTCAACTTTATGAGTAAAAATCTCAGCTATTTGCCAATTTACTTAATTTTAAGTATTATTCATTTCTAAGCCAACTTGTCATTTTATTTAGTGTTTGTTCAATTACCTGAATGTGTTAGCATACTTCACATAGAATGACAAATGTGTGAATGAAGTGAAGTATTGACATACGTAAGTAATGTGTTTACTTTAAAATTATTCACAGAAAACCCACAGTCTACCAATAACTCTCCTAGGTATTAACATGTGAAAGCTGAATTTCTCATCTTTTCACCCAATCAAACACTTCCTTTTACATTAATATTTGTACTCTAGTCCCAAAAGAACAGTTTATTTTTACTTTTTTTTTTCTTGTTTCTGATTCAACTGTAGACAGGTCTTACTTAACCCACACTCCAGCACTTAGATAATTGCAGTTCTTCTGTGGTCACCTCCTAATCCTGACCCTTTACACTCAGGTACAACATCTGTGCTCTCAAGATACAGACTCAAGGCCTGTCTTCTTGTCTAGGTCCCCACCTCTGGCCCCTTACTTCAGCAGCTTCATACTCCCAGACACTACTTCCCTCCTACCACTCAAACGTCCTCAGTAGAAACCTGGAAACCTGGATCCAGAAGGTCCAGTGATTGCATTTTGGTCAACATTCCTTGTGCATATAAATGTAGCAGGACTTGCTGAGAGAGCCTAAGACACTAACATCACAGCACCGCATTGACACAGATTCCCTCCATTCTTCTGGCAGCATGAGTCCAAACACCATCATACTTCTTTTCAAGTCAAGATTTAGTGTTAACACTGGATGTAACTGAAACTGATTGGTGCAGAGGTGTGGGGAACATGTGTTTCAATGACTTGGTTTGGGGAAATTATGAATGTCATTTTTTAGTGGAATGGCTTTTGAATATTTCTGAGAAAACATGTCCACTTAATCTTTTTTTTTTTTTTTTTTTTTTTTGGATATAGGATAGTTTTTTCCTCATGACCAAATGTATAAAGCTAACAGCCTCTGGGCCATGTTTTGACAGGTAAATACTTCTTTCTTTGAGCTTGTTCATTGTAAATGTCATTATTCTCCCACTGGGAAAGCCACTCCTGTTCCTTTGTGATTCTATGGTCTTTAGAAGAAAGAGCAGACATCCAACAGCACATATTCTTTTGCCAAATGTCTTATCTTCCTTTCTCACCACACTGTGCTCTAATGATAAGCTCTCCCTTGTTATAGCTTTGAATTGAATAAAATCTCTTATGATATGAACACATTAACTAATCATTTCATAGGAAGCACAGAATTGATATGCTATTGACAAAAATATCTAGGTTAAATGATATGAATTCAACATAATTTATCAATCTTAATATAAGAAGTAATGAAGTATGTTCTAATTAATGTTCTTTGATACCTATTAGTCCAAATGTCAACTCGAAGCAACTGATTATTTTTTCAAACATTTAAAGATGTTTACTTCCATTTCACATAGGTTTCTTTTAATAATCAAGGACTAAAAAAATGGAAAGACTAGCGTTCATATAAATTTTTATATACATTTTAAATTATTTATTTGCTTTACATCCCAACTGCAGTTTCTCCTCCTTCCTCTCCTCCCAGACTTTCTCCCTAACTTCCCCCCAATCCATTTGGCCTCCCCAACCATGGCATATCAAGTTGCCATTAAGACTAGAGTATGCTTAATTCCCATTCAGCAAGGCGAACAGAATAGACACCAGCGGTTGAAGAGAGAGAACAAGATGGGAGCGTATCATAAATCTCCTCTGAAAGACTGTGAAGAAACTGAGGCTGGCAGGGGTGGCTCCATTTTGTTTCTCAGACACTATCTTAGGTTGGCTGACCTTGGAGTGACTTTGGGTTCTGAGAAGGGCCACATAGCCGTCCACCCTGCTGGTGTCATAAATGCCACAGAATGTGTTAATGCGTCCTCCACTCCACCCAGCAGGCTATCGTACAGATATTTTAGATATCTGTCAGTTTGACCAGGTGACTTGGAACAATTTGCCTAAAAGAGATCTCAATCACTAAACCCCACCCACCCACCCTTCCCTGTAACTGCAAGGCTTGGAATTCCCTGCTTTTCTCATGACCAAACGTATAAAGCTAACAGCTTCTGGGCCATGTTTTGACAGGTAAATACTGCTTTTAAAAACTTTGTCTCCAATTGGTTACTGAGCTACCACAGGCTACATCTGAGCAGAGGTTCTAGGTTATATCCATACATGGTCCTTGGTTGAATGTCAGTCTCAGAAAAGACCCTGTGCCCAGATATATTTGGTCCTTGTGGAGCTCCTATCCTTTCCTCATCAGACTAACTCCCCTTCTTTCTTATGATTCCCTGTACTCTGCCAAAAGTTTGGTCATGAGTCTTTGCTTTGAAAACACTGCTAGTTAGAGTCTTTCAAATGCGCTTGGTAGACTCCTGTCATACGTTCAATGTGTGGACTATTTCTAACAGGAACTCAATGACTGGCTCTTTGGCCTCCCCACCCTCCAAGGGAGGAGCAATCCTGTTAGGCCACAGAGGAGAGCTTTGCAGCCAGTCCTGAAGATACCTGATAAAACAGGATCAGATGAATGGGGAGGAGGTCCCCCCTATCAGTGGACTTGGAAAGGGGCACGGTGGAGATGAGGGAGGGAGGGAGGGACTGGGAGGGAATGAGGGATCGGGACACGGCTGGGATACAGAGTTAATAAAATGTAACTGATAAGAAAAAAATAAAATTAAAAAAAAAAAAACAAAAAAAAAAAACCTTTGTCTCCCTGAGACTCAGGGCCTCACTTTCTACCTGCTGCATCAGGGGAGATTGGCTGCCCGAGCTTAAGCTTGAATAAAGATCCTTGTGTGATTTGCAATGGACTCAACTACTAGTGGTCTTTTAGGGTCTCTCCAATCGGGCACAGCAACTCCACCCAGGAAGAGATCGATCAAGTACATGTTAAGACTCACAGCCAGTACTTTTGGCAGAGTATTGGGAGTCAGAGGAAAGAGTGGGGAAATAGAGGAACCAGAGCAGACAGGGGCTCCATAAAAACACCAACAGAGCCAAAAAATCAGGGTCCATGGAGGCCTGCAGAGACTGATGCACCAACCAAGGATCATGCCTGAAGAGGACCTAGACCAGATATAGCCAATAGGCAGCCCAGTCTCCATGTGGTTTGCCTAGTAAGGGGAGCATCTCTGACATGGAATCTGATGCCTGCGCTTTGATCAATTATCCGTGGTGGTGGTGTGAGGGTATCCTTGCCAGGACACAGAGAAAGAAAATGCAGGCAGTCCTAAGGAGACTTGATAGGATGGGATCAGATGGTAGAGGACAGGCTCCTCCTTTCTGAAGACTAGAGGAGGGCAAGGGGGGTGGAGAGGGCAGGAGTGTGGGACCCAAAGAAGACTACAAGAGAGTGGGCTATAATCTGGATGGAAAGTGAATAAATTATAAAAAATAAATTTAAATTAAAAAGAAAAGACTAGGTGTATCTTCTCCTACAGAGGCTAGACAAGGCAGGTGAAAAGGGCCCCAAAGGCAGGAAACAGTGTCAGAGACATCTCCTCCTTCCATTGTTAGTATCCCCACAAGAAGACAAAGCTACACAACTATTACATATATGCAGAGGGCCTAGGCCAGTCTAAGGGCCTGTTGGGAGGAGAAGAGGGAGAGAGGGCATGATTGGGAAGGAATGGGGTGGGGAGAGGCTACAGCTGGGATACAAAGTGAATAAACTGTAGTAAAAAATACAAAATTCTAAAAACAATACATGTAAGTGAATGTGCACATGTGTGTGCGTGTGTGTGCAGAACTTTAAGCCACTTGGACTGACAATGTTCCCCACAGGAACCATGGTCTAATAAAATCCCCAGCGTAAGGTAAAACAAACGAACAAACAAACAGGAACAAAAACAAGCAACTTTTAAAATCATCTTAAACTTTAAAAATAAAACTACATTTTTTTTTTTTTGCATATTTGTAGCAACTGGTGTAACTGAAGGGTTGAGACCCATACAGACATACTTACTTCATATATTATAACTGCTATCCCTGATGATTTTAAACATTTGTTTAAATAAGCTTGTGTAGTTTTAAAGTGTTTAGCTTTCTTCATTTCATATATTATGCAAAGTGCTGATTTAAAGTGTTGAATTACAAAATAATTTATACTTGCCTGTTGCTGGAGAGAAAATTTGTGTGAGGTTAACTAAGAGAACAATTGTTTGGTCGTGATGGAAAGAAATACGCTTTTTCAAGAATGTGTGGCAGGAGAGAGGTATGTAATAGTGAGGAAAAGGTATGTAGGTAGTGCTGCTGAGCCTAATCTTATCAGAAACAAGGGAGGAGGTCCTAATGCTGACATGGTGTGAAGAGGAAGCCAAAGCCCCTGCTGTTGCATCCAGTGATAAAACGTGGGAAAGGGAAATCAATTTTGAGTAGTTCATGAAATATTTTTTCAGCTTCCACAAAGAATCTTCTTAACTGCCCCACCCTAACCTCCTCATACTACCCCTGGTAATTTTCCACATTGCTGGATGTGAAAGTTTAGGCATATGTTTGCCTTTGATACTCTAGAATTCTCCCAACAATTACAGATTTGCATGAAAATGTAGGTGGAAGAAATTAAACTTAAGAACTTAACCAATTTCTCTTCAATTCATTTGCCTGTTTTGTGTTTTGTTTTGTGTTTTTGAGAACCACTCTGATTACTCTTTAATTATGGAAAAAGAGTGTTTCTAATTTTTATGGATAGGTTATATTGTATTACTCCATGAATGCATAATGCACTGTCTGATTAAGTGTTTTTATATTTATTTGTAAAGTAATATTGAAGTTGGCTGCAGTTAACTTGACATCTTGACGGCTCTCAGCATCTATACTGCATGCATGGTATTCCAATACCCTTTCATCTACCTCAGTCAAAATCAACATAAGCGGTTTTCCTGCTAAAAGCTCAAAGTGATGTGTTAATGTGTTCAGTTTTTGCTTTGCAGCTGTAATTAATTTAAGCCAGAGAGAAATATTATAAGGTTTATATTATAAATGAGGTTTTCTAATGTGTTACCACAATTTATTTTTAAAACGGGAGATTAGATTTTTGTTGACATGATAGTTTTCATTTTTAATAAGACACTAAAGCTAATGACTCACTACTAATTAAATTTTTAGAGATTTAATTATTCCATTCTATTTCAAATTCTGCTTCCTTGCTCTGTTCTACTTAATCACCTATTTTTGTCAAATTTATTCCATCTAAATGATTCAGTAAACATAATAGTTTAAGAACACATTTCTTATTTTATTAATTAAATCACGTGTGCTACAAGATTATATCTATCTGTCAATAATATATTTCTGTACACATTCCTTAATTATTTTTTTGGAAATACTAACGTGCACAATGTTTATCCTGTAGAAAAATGTTTTCTCCTGGGAGAAATTAATTACATTCAGAAATCTTCCAGAGATTTAAAATGTTGCAAACCAAAAACAAATTGTACTCTGACTTGAAAGAGTCTGAGTCACTTTATAACACAAATATGGAAAATGTTATTAACTACAGCGACCATACCTGCTTTTCTGTACTATTTTTACTACTTACTTTTCTCTACATTGTTCAGTATCCATAGTATCATGATTTAGAATCACGCTAAGAGCATAACAATGCTCACGTCCAGGCATGCTCAGTAGCTCCTTCAGGTTACAGTTTACAAGCCTCTCACATTAGAAGACAGCAGTCAGTACTTCAATGGCATATATTCAGTTGCACAAAAGCTAACAAATAAGAGTATAACTTGTAGTATTCCTATGCCAGAACCGTCACATTCCAATTTTCCTGCTAATTCAATTATATCGTTTAGGGAGCATGTGGTCTGTGGGTACAGGGATTGTGCTTGGGATAATATCCTTAAACCCTAGAACCTAATATATTATAGGTGTTTCAGAAATCACTGCTGAAAATAACAATGTTAATGCTATAAAATCTTGCTGTATTTCTAATTCTGACACTGACAGCTTCGAGGATAAACTCTACACTCAGTCCAGAGAAGAGCAGTGAGTGACATTTTTGAAGAGTAGCTTCCCTAATATTTGCACAATTTTGTTATTAATTGCTAGATAACCACTACATCAAGTGTGACTCTGATACTTCTGATACTTCTCAGTGGATACAAACAGGATAAAGAGAGTATCAAACTTCTGTTGTATCTTTGAAATACTGCCTATTGCATGTGTCCATAGGAACATCCCCAAATTTTTTTATTATATATTTCATTAATAGAGTCTACAGATTTTGGCAAGGATAATGGGTTTTCATTCAAATACTGAAATACAAATGTTTTTCCAGAACTTTAATAGGTGGTAGAAACCTATTGTTAAATGACAGAATTTAATGCCTCCAATGTTTGAAATATACTTTCTGTATAACTGCTCCTAGGGTTTGACATATGATTCCTTTGGCTCAGAACTTCTCTACTTCCTACAGCTCTGCTAACTCAACTCACAGAGATATCAAAATACCTAGAAAAGATCTATTTGGAGTCTGGACTAGACCTCCTATCAGACATAACAACCTCAGGCTCTATAACCATTAAGGATAAATGTTTCTACTTTATAGTTTGATATTTTTGAGAGTCTCAAGTCCTTTTGTTGATGTGTTTGTGTTGCAGCACATTGCAATGTGTTTACCAATTCAACCAAAATTCCTTCCATTCATATATAATTGTTTAAGAAATGGCAATATTTCAAGTAGGGTACCATTTATATATTACAGTCATTCACTAAGCAAACAAAAACAAATGTACCATATCTGTAAATAGGAGCTCTCAAATTATGTTAAAGACCACCTTCAAATAGAAAATGTTTTTACTTTTTGCTTGTATCTCAATCATTCTTTAATATTTTTATAAGATAAGCAACGAAATATAGTATTCATCACTACTAAATATATTTTCTTGTGACTATTATATACTGGGAAACCTGTGTCTTTTATTAATCAAAATCAATACAAGATCCAGGTAGTAGAATGGCTAATTTCAAAATCTTGATGTTTGTACCCACTGAAGGCTAAGTTATTTTTTTCAAAATGCTCAAGTTACAATTTTTAAGTGTTCATTATGCTAACTAAAACCAAGAAATCCAGAAGATTTTTAAGCTTATACATTATCTTTGACTATAACAGAGATCAATGAAATTGGAAAATGTAAAGTCTATAAAACTAGGTTGAGTTTTGAAAGGATAAATAAAATTGACGAGTATGTAAAAAGAATATTTAATTCAATATTCAAAATTAATCACGATAAACCAAAACATTAATAAGATGTTTTAAAGTCACAGGATAAAACTGATCAATGTGGAAAATATTTACTCAATATTCAATATACATTCATGATAAATAATTCTTACAAAAATAAGATAATTATAATGTATTCAAAGAATGTTTACCTTCAGCTGGCTGGCATGAGGTCAGCTCTTTAAATTTTTTTTGTTTGTATCCCTAGGATAAATTTATTCTAAAATATAATTAGAGTCAATAAGTTTTGTACATATTTGTTTAAGGATTTATCTTATATAAAAACTTCTTTTTTATTTTTTATTTTTTATATTAATTACAGTTTATTTACTTTGTATCCCAGCTGTAGCCCCCTCCCTCATTTCCTCCCAATCCCACCCTTCATCCCTCATCTCCTCTCTGCCCCTCTCTAAGTCCACTGATATTTTTAAGTTGTTACTAGAGATACTTATATAGCTAGTAAAGAAAACAGACACAGGATCAGATGAATGGGGAGGAGGTCCCCCCTATCAGTGGACTTGGCAAGGGGCACGGTGGAGATGAGGGAGGGAGGGAGGGACTGGGAGGGAATGAGGGATCGGGACACGGCTGGGATACAGAGTTAATAAAATGTAACTGATAAGAAAAAAATAAAATTCAAAAAAAAAAAGAAAGAAAGAAAGAAAGAAAGAAAGAAAGAAAGAAAGAAAGAAAGAAAGAAA
>NW_026592666.1:4060316-4064884 GCF_907164565.1 Psammomys obesus
AAAGAAAGAAAGAAAGAAAGAAAGAAAGAAAGAAAGAAAGAAAGAAAACAAAAGCCCATTGGAGATCCATGTTAGGTTTCAGAGAGGGAACGAGCTAAGAGGTATACAGGAAAGGAAAGGTGGAAAACTACTCATTAAAAGTCAGCATTGGCATTGAGTTTCTGTCAGAGATAGTCCCTGTTCCTCTTACTATGGGAAACCAATTGGTTATTGAGCTACCACGAGCTTTGTCCGAGGAAAGGTTCTAGGTTATATCCATACATGGTCCTTGGTTGGAGAAACAGTTTCAGAAAAAAAAAAAAAAACCCTGTGCCCAGATATATTTGGTCCTTGTGGGGCTCAAGGGAGGAGCAGTCCTAATAGACCACAGAGGAGGACTTTGCAGCCAGTCCTGAAGATACCTGATTAAACAGGGCCAGACAAAAGGGGAGGTCCTCCCCAATCCGTGGACTTGGAAAGGGGAAGGGAGAAGCTGAGGGAGGAAGGGTGGGATTGGGAGGAAAAAAGGGAGTGGGATACAGCTGGGATACAGAGTTAATAAAATGCAACTAATAATAATAAACAATAATAAAAAATTAAAAACAAAATAAGCATTGGAACCCTACAGGTAACCTTCCATTTCATGCAATGAGCCTATGGAGGTAACTATTTATCTAACATGTGATAGGGTTATTTTCATTAACCAAACATAATTTTGTCACTCTTAACCACTTGCCATTTAAGGGGGATATTTGGAAAGCACAGACATTTGTGATCTCTTAAAAAAAAAAGCCTTTAAATTGAGGAATACTCTCCTGCCTGTCATTTAATGCCAAGTCTAGTCAGAACCACCCACACCCAGAGTCATTAACAAACTATGCATAACACATCCCCATTAACCTTCAGAGTGTAAGACTTACCTTGCAAGCTAGCTATTGAAAGTTGGGTGTAAGTCAAACTCCAGGTATGCTAGCTATGGACTGTTACTTTGCTTATCAAGAATGTATCATCCTGATTCAATAATTTTCCAAAGGAATTTTGGGGTGAAACTCAAAGACAGGAAAATGTTTTTTGTTGTTGTTGTTTTGTTTTTTTTCCCCCATAATAAACAAAATGTTTCAAGCTTGAAATACATGTTATAAATTTAGTGTTGTTTCATGGAAGAAGTACTGTCCACAGAATTTTATTTCATCTAGGTCGATTGTTCTAATGAACCAGAGTGTGTCCCCATTATGTATTTTAGTTTTTGATTTTTCAGATTGGTATCAAAGTAAATACATCATTGTCTTTGTGCAGTGATAATTTATATGGTTTCTAATATGCAATTCATATGGACTTCATGTATTTTGAGATTTGAGACAAAAATGTCCTATACATAAGGATTAATTGATAACAACAAATTTCTAAGACAAAACAACTGGATTTGCTTCTGAAGCTGTTTTAACTTTCTTGTTTATTTGTATGCCTAAATCTACAAGCATGGTAAACAGAGCAGATAGCTTTGTACATATAAGGAAAATAGGAATTAACCTTTGAAGTTGGCTGGAAGCAAAATGGTTGTGAGGATTAAAATTCTTTTGCTGGAAAGAGAAAATAGAAAAGAAAATAGTACTGTAAACAAGGCCAGACCAGTAAGCCAAACTGTAGCTGGATATTATTTTTTTCTTATTGAATATAAATTCTTCTCTCCTACAATACATGCCACCCACAGTTTCCCCTCCCTCCTCTCCTCCCATTCCTCTCTACTTTCCAACTCCCTCAGTTCCACACCCTTCCATTTCTCTTCAGAACAGAGCAGGCTCCCAAGAGACATGCTGTCATGCCTCTGGGTTGATCTTCTTGAAAGTGTCAATGAAAGTATTATTTCCTTGTATTTGTTCATTTGTTTATATTACTTACAGTTTATTAACTTTGTATCCCAGCTGTATCCCCCTTCCTCATTCCCTCCCAATCCCACCTTCTCTCCCTCATCTCCTCCCTGCCCCTTTCCAAGGCCACTGACTGGGGAGGACCTCCTCCTCTTTCATCTGACCCTGTTTTATCAGGTATCTTCAGGACTGGCTGCAAAGTCCTCCTCTGTGGCCTAGCAGGGTTGCTTTTTCTTGGGGGAGGAGGGGTGTCAAAAAAACAGCCACTGAGTTCATGTCAGAAATAGTCCCTGTTCCCCTTACTAGAGTACCCATCTGGATACTGAGCTACTATGAGCTACATTAGATCAGAGATTCTAGTTTATATCCATACATGGTCCTTGGTTGGAGAAACAGTCTCATAAAAGACCCCTGTGCCCAGATTTATTTGGTCCTTGTGGAGCTCCTGTCCTCTCCAGGTCATATTAACTCCCCCTTCTTTCTTATGATTCCCTGAACTCTGCCAAAGGTTTGGTTATGAGTCTTAATATCTGCTTTGATACACTGTTAGGTAGAGTCTTTCAGAGGCCCTCTGTGGTAGGCTCCTGTCCTGTTACTTGTTTTCTCCTTCATCCAATGTCCATCCCATTTGTCTTTCTAAGTGAGGATTGATCATCTTACCCCGGGTCTTCTTTCATGTTTATCTTCTTTAGGTGTATAGATTTCAGTATGTTTACCCTATGTTATAGATATAGATAAGTAAGTATATACCATATGTGTCTTTCTGCTTTTGGGATACCTCACTCAGGGTGATCTTTTCTAGGTCCTTCTACTTTAATCATGAAATTGCCTGCAAATTTCATGATTTCCTTGTTTTTAATTGCTGAGTAGTTGATTTTTGTTTCCCAATGACTTTCATAAATCCATGGTACTAGTGTTTTTGTTATATCTTCCCAGAGTCTATAAAACATTGATTATATGCTAAAAATTGGATGCAGAGGGAAAAACATGGTTTTTCTTCAGAGAAGATAAAGAGGGAGTTAAGGAATATTGGGAGCTTAACCAAATATTTTTCAGATGATATAAATTCTATTTTAAAGACTGCCATCAATAGTTACTCACTAATCTTGACTGATTGTTTGAAGTCTGATATACGTGAGGTCTAAACATGTCTAAAATGGTAATTGGGTGATGAGCAATAATTTACAGCCTCTTTCTGTTAGTGCTGGAGATTTTGTTATTCGTGAACTTCTCTTCTACTGAATTCACATTAAACTACATCATGAATTTTATTTGTGTGTGTTAATTGATTCTTTGAAAAGTGCTAGGTAAATATAACTGGCATATAAACAAAAGAAAAACTGGAAGAAACTTGTGGACACCTTTTCAAATATTCTATTACATGAACTTGGCAGGCTCCTCTTTTTGTTGTAATCTGTGTTCTTTGTTGGTAATGATGGAATTACTTTTAGAAGCTTTTACTTGGAACCTGAAATGAAAATGATGTGAATTGTGTATGATTGACAATGAAATAAATAGCTGACCCAAAACAAGCATTGCTAGAAATCTAAAACACTGCTCCCTCTGTGCTTTTAGAATTGTTGAGTGATAACACATTAATACCTTTAGGTTCAAATTTTAGCTAATCAAATGGAAATGACTTGGTGTTCAGGTTGGCTCATTCTTGGCAGGTGAGGCAGCACTGGTGGGTTTGTGTCCCTGATCATTATCTGCCTCAGGAGGACATAACAAATGGTAAATATGCAACCCTTCCAGAAGACCTGACTCAGCTCTACATAGCTAAACAAGACTCCTTTGTGTGCTCGAAAACACACTACCCAGCTACCATAAAAAATATTCATAAAACATAGGACATGGCTTACTGCATTATTGTGAAAATTCTTAGTTTTGACATTATTTCACATAATGACAGGGGCTGCCTCTCTCATGAAGTTGGTTGCCTGCTCTTTGATCACTTGCCCCTGGCGATGTAGCCTTACCTGCCCACAGAGGAAGAGGATCCAGGCAGTCCTGAGGAAACTTGACAAGCTATGGGCAGATGGAAAAAGAGGAGAACCCCCTCTTTCAGTAGACTAGGGGAAGCAGATGGGAAGAAGAGGGAGGGAGGGTGGCCCCGGGGAGAGTTGAGAGTGGGGGCTTCCGTTGGGATATATAATGAATAAATTGTGAGAAAAAAATAAAATGATAGTGAGTTTGTAAACACACACACAAACCAAATATAATCCAAGCTAACTAGTTCCTAGAGAAAGATTAAAGCATATAGCTCAGACAGTATCTATCCATATTGCTTTTCATACTCACTAGTATTTACTATCTTGGGTCATTAATAGTACAGTAATACAGTTTTTCAAGCTATGTAAATTTTTTTTCTCTAATCATAACTATAAAAAATGTTGTAGAAGTAGCCCCACCCTCAGTTTCTCTTTTTTCTAGAGGCCTTCTGTCCTCTCTCCCTCTTCCTCTCCAGGCCTGATCTCCACCCTCTTAACTCTCTGTGCTCCTTTTCTTACTAACTTGTTCTCTCTCTTTGACCTCTGTCTATTCTAGCTCTCCTACCAAGTGAGATTATGAATCCTCCCTTGGATCCTCTATGTTACTTATCTTCTTCCAGTCTGTACCTCATAGTATGCTTATTCTGTGTTATATGGCTCAAATCCACTTATAAGTGATTACATATCATGTGTGTTTTTCTGGATCTAGGTTACCTTACTCAGGATAATC
>NW_026592666.1:4064894-4075988 GCF_907164565.1 Psammomys obesus
GATGTAAAGCTATTCCTAATTTTCTGAGAAAGTACCTGGGTGGGCCTCTGAGAGGATATGAGGGAAATTCAAGCAGAGACTCCTAGTAGCAGAGATCATAGAGACTGAAGAGAACACCCTCTAACTAGACTAGTCTCCTAATAGAGAGAGGGAAACACCAACTTACCCACAAGAGCTTCAACCCCAAATTTACCCTGCTTACAAGATATGCAGGGATAAAGACAGAGTTGATAGAACGGAGATTGAGGGAATATTCAACCAATGCTTGGCCTAACCAAAGACCAACCCTATGGGAGAGTGCCAACCTTTGACACTATTAATAGTACTCTGCTGAGCTTGCAGAAAGAGCCTCTCAAAATTGTCTTCTGAGAGACTCTACCCAGAAGTGCCTCAAAACAGATGCTTAGACTCTCAGCCAAACACTGGGCGATGTGTAGGGAGTCTTGTGGAAAAGTGGGAAGAAAGAGAAAAGGACCTGACAGGAACTCCATAAGAAAACCACCAGTGCCAACTAACCAGGACCCAGAATGGCTGGCTGATAAGGAAGCAGCAACATAGAACCATACAGGAGCTGGACAAAGGCTCCCTACAAAGATGTAGCAGATGGGCAGCTTAGGCCTTATGTGGGTCCTTTAATAAGGGAAGTGGGGACTACATTGGACACTGACTCACTTGCCAGATTTTTGATCATTTCCCCCTGGCAGGACAGTCTTGCTAGGCAATAGGGTAAGAGGACATGCTCAATCCTGATGCAAGTTGATAAGCTGGTGTGGATGGGAAAGGGAGCTCCCCTTTTCTAAGGAATAGGTGAGAGCAAACTGTAGGACTGGGAGGTGAGGAGGGATGGGACTACAACCAGGATGTAAAGTGAATAAAAGATAAATTAACAAAAAATAAATTAATAAATTAAAATTATAGTTCAAATCATTAAATTTTATTAACTTAGTAAGAATTTACTTAAAACTTCATTTTGTAACATGCTACTCTCTCAATGTTTTCACATAATTGTTTTTATTTTTTACTCTCTTTCTCCTCCCCTCCCAATCCCTCCCTCCTTTCCCCACTCCACTCATGCCCCTCCCCACGTCCACTGATAAGAGAGGTCTTCCTTTCCTCCCTTCTGATCCTAGTCTATTAGGTCTCATCAGGAGTGGCTGAGTTGTCTTCCTCTGTGGCCTCCTAAGGCTGCTCTCCCCTCAGGGGGAGGTGATCAACAAGCAGGCCAATAAGATTATGTCAGAGACAGTCCCTATTCCCATTACTATGGAACCCACTTGGACACTGAGCTGCCATGGGCTACATCTGTGCAGGGGTTCTAGGTTACATCCATGAATGGTCCTGGGTTGGAGTATCAGTCTCAGAAAAGACCCCTGTGTCCAGATTTTTGGCCACCTACTTGTTTTTTTAGTATATATGTGCAACAGTTATAATTACGGAAAAGTCATAGATTTGACAATGTGCGTATGAGGACACAGAAGAAGTTAAAAGGCAAAAACGAGGGTGTGAATGATGTAGATACAGTAGCCATGTATAAGATTCTCAAAAATATATGAAAATTTACAGTTTTATCCACTGAGTATCTAGTTCTTATATATAATTATGAAATGAATCAACTCTGAGATCTGAGGAAGAAGTTATTTTCTTAATTCTATAAAATATTTAAGAAATGTACATTAGAACATTGAAAATCTACTTTAGAATGTGTTTTACCAGTGGTTTCTATTGTAATTTTTACTCTGTAGAGTTTCAGTAGGAAATTACTAGGTTACCTGGATGGTAATATAAGAATTTTTCCAAGTGACAGTGTGATTTTAGACTAAATGTTTACCTTGAGTTTCTGTGAAGAATCATGGCTGACTTGCAAAACCCCTATGGCATACTGAAATGCCTCACTTGAAGAAAATTCAGTTTGTTCAATGATCTCATAAAAAAATGAACTGACAAATCTCCCCAATCTCAACAAAATTATTTTATACAATTGAGGTTGGAGCAATGTAGTAAGTGACAGTTTGTTCAAAGTGTTTTAAAATGACACTGTTTCGCCCTGCTTATAAGTCTTCCAGGGCTTCCACAGGAAATACCATAAATTGGGTTTCTTAAATGTATGCACATACAGTAAGTCCTAAATGTAGGACATTTTTGTGTGAGTGCTGTTTTTGAGTTTCAGATTGCTGCCTTCTGTCTATCCTCACATGGTCACAAAGAAAAAGAACCAGGCTAGCCTTTCTTCTTGTCAGATCAATGCTCTAAGTATATGATGTCTTTGAACCCTAATTACTACATATTCCAACTACAGTAGCTTTGGGGTAAGGCTTCCATCTACAGTCCTGAGGCACAGAAATAGTTGTCTTTGATTGATGTCCCTTCCTCCCAGCCCACCCCGGGTCTGTGGTGGGAGTTCAAGAAAGAATAAGTTCTTCTCCCCTCCCCCCCCACGACAATATCATAGCTTCATTGCAGACGTATAAAGTTCTGCAGCATAGCTTCATCCCATCCTTCTACATGCCTTCCTCCATTCCATTATTCCCAAATGGAAATGTCTCTCTAGATATAATTACATTGCTTTTCTTGAGATGGCTGATTTAACTGATAAATTATATCTACGTTCTTTTTTTTTTTTTTTCGATGTCATTCACTCTGTCTTCACAAGCTCAGATGTTCACAATAAAATACAAAGAACTGGAATCTTATATAACATGAATGCATTCACCCACAACTGTGCAATCTATAAGCCCAAGATCAAATGACATTCAACTCAAGTCCTGGTTTTTTGGTTGTTGTTTTCTCAGTATGTCTTGTTATGGGGATGGGAGCAGAGCCCTCTAGTGTCTATTACCGTGATTACACTAATCCTGTAAGATCAACCTCTATACTGGGAGCTAAGTTTCAATTTACACAGCATAACAGGGGAATAACACAGTTTATAACATCATGTTCTCTATGTTGACACACTACTTTTAAGGTTTTATACTTGGCTTGATGTTTCATCCTATCAGAATCACCCGCATACCACTGGGTTGCTCAGCCACACATAACCCTCAGAAGGCCTTACAGTATATATCTCAGAACTGTTTCCTTGACACACAGAGTGTAGTTATGTGTTAACTATTTGTTACATTCTACCGCCCCCACTACAGTGTGTTGATTTCTCATGTCTACATTACATGTGGGTTCATGCTGAATGTCCCCCAGTCTGATTCTTTTACTAACTTTAATTTTTTCATACTTTACGCATTATATATTTCGATTAAAGCCCCCTCCCTAAACTCCCCCCAGGACCACCCTCCCTCTGTTTTTCGTCCATCCTCTTCCTCTAGTCCACTAAAAGGGGGAATTCTTCTCCTTTTCCATCCGCCCATAGCTTGTCAAGTCTCATCAGGACTGCCTGAATCCTCTTTCTCTGTGGACTGGTAAGGCTGCATCGCCAGGGGCAAGTGATAAAACAGCAGGCAACTGACTTCATGACAGAGGCAGCCCCTGCGCCCCTTACACAGAATTCCACATGGAGACTGAGCTGTCAATTGGCCACATCTGATCGTCTGTCCTCTCTATGCATGGTCTTTGGTTGGTGCATCAGTCTCTGCAGGACCCTCTGGGCTCAGGTTTTTGTTAAATATATATATATATTTAACATATATATATATGTTATATATATGTAAATATATATATAAATATATGTATTGTAAATATATATATTTACAATTTATATAAACATTATATATATAACAATATATATGTAATAATATATATTATTACAAGTTATTCACTTTGTATTCCAGCTGTAGCCCCCTCCCTCGTCCGCTCCCAATCCCACCCTCCCTCCCTCTTCTCCTCCCTTGCCCCTCCTCCAGTCCACTGATAAGGGAGGTCCTCCTCCCCTTCCCTCTGACCCTAGCCTATATCAGGTCTCATCAGGATTGGCTGAATTGTCTTCCTCTATGGCCTGGCAAGGCTGCACCCCCTCAGGAGGAGGTGATCAAAGAGCCAGCCACTGAATTCATGTCAGAGACAGTCCCTGTTCACGTTACTAGGGTACCCACTTGAGCTGGTATGGGCTACATCACTGCAGGGATTCTAGGTTATCTTCACAAATAGTCCTTGTTTGGAGTATCAGTCTTAGAAAAGACCCCTGGACTCAGATTTTTTGTTCTGTTGTTCTTGTGGAGCTTCTGTCTCCTTCAGGTCTTTTCTATCTCCTCTTTCTTTCATATGATTCCCTCTTCTCTGCCCAAAATTTGACTATGAGTCTCAGCATCTGCTTTGATATCCTGCTAGGTAGAGTCTTTCAGAGGCCCTCTCTGGTAAGCTTCTGTGCTGTTTCCTGTTTTCTCCCTCTTCCAATATCTGTCCATTTGCCTTTCTGAATGAGGATTGATCACCTTACCTAGGGTCCTACTTGTTTAGCTTCTTTAGGTATACAGATTTTAGTATGTTTGTCATATATATATAATATCATGCATCATATATATTACATATCCTCTATCTATATATGTAAGTTAGATCTATCTATATCTATATATCTATATATATCATATATATGATATATCTATATCACATATATCATCATATCTATGTATCATAGATATATGTCATATATGTATCATATATATGATCATGGCTATATGTCATATATATGTGATATATATCATATCTATATATCATATCATATATATGATAATCATATATATATATATATATATATATATCAGGTTTTTCTTAAACACGGTAGTTCTACAAAAGCCAAGAACCATTTCCTGACTACATGTCTCCCTCTGTCATTTAAGAAACTCACAAATTAGGTTACCTCAGTGTATTTTTCTTTACCAAAGTAAAATTCTGTTAGATAGCTAATATTCATGCTGCTTTTGAATGAACAGCTGTTGCCCAGTTAATCCAGGGCAATGTAACCTGCCTCATAACTAGCTTCATACATTCCCCGCTAGGATGGACTGATTCCTCATTTCCTCAAGTTGATTTTGATAGGTATTTTTTCACAGAAAAGTAACTAATATAGATAATTTGGAACAGTAAGTTTGGATCTTAATGTAATTAACCTAAAAATGTCGGTTTGGGGCTTGAGAACTGGTTTGTAGGAAGAGCAAGGGTGACTTTGAAGCTACAAGTGGAAAAGCCCTAGAATTCTATACACAGAGCTTATTGAAACATTCTGGTGAGAGTATAGAACAGTAAAATGCCAAGAGATAAATGGAAAGAGAAGCCTTGACTCATGGTTTTTCTTTACTATTATTATTATTTATTCTTGTCCAATACAATATATAGCAACAGCAGCTTCCTGTCACTCCCCTCCACCCATCCTCCCCACCTCCCATCTACCCCAGACTCACTGCTCCTCCATTTCCTTTTAGAAAAGAGCAGGACCCCCCAATCATATCAGCCAAACTGGGCACAACAAGGTTCAATAAGACTAGGCACACCCTAACATCAAGGGTGGATGAGGCTCACAAGCTGGTGAAAGAGCCTGGGATATTCCCATACCCTTTGTTAGTACTCCAACAAAAACCCCAAACTAAAGAAGCACAGTATATATGCAGAGGGCCTGGTGCAGACCCATAGAGGCTCCATGGCTGCTGCCTTGGCCTCTGTGGGCCCCTAGGAGCCCTATTAAGTATATTCTGCAGGCTGTGTTCTCTTGGTGTCCACAATCCCTGGATTTCAAAAGGTACACAAGGGATTGTTCTATCAGGTATTAGACAGGGGTCATTGTTACTACATTTTAACAGAATACCTCACTGCATTCTGTCTGTGTCCTAAGAGTCAGAGTGAGTTCACAAGCAATGAAGTAACTTAACAGACCAAATCCCAAGACCTCAGTTCTCTTATTCAGCTCTACTATGAAAGAAGCAGCAGGTAGAACAAAACAGATATGAAAATGTATCATTTGTTGGGGAAAAGGAGGAGTCTTGCAGTTGCAGACCGTTATGGCTGGAGAGAATGCTCAGAGGCTGAGCTGCAAGCCATTCTTGCTGAACACTTACATAAGTTTGATTTTCAGCATTCATGACAAGAGGCCCACGACTGCCTATTATTTCAGCTCCAGGGGATCCAACCCCCTTTGGCCTCTGCAAGTATGTGCACTCATCTGCACGTACTCACACAGAGATACACCCAAACACATAATAAAAATAAATCTTACAAAAGAAAGTTGTTGAAAAACGAGGTACTGAGAAAATACCTGAGATTATTACATGAATTAGTACTATGTTGTCTATTCTGCGTAGATATTCTGAAAGCAATATCCTGCCTTTTAAAGTTTCCACTTAGAAAAGTCCAAATTCCCCTGAAATGAAAGAGGCTGAACTGATCAAGTCATTGCAGAAGTTCCCTGATGAGGGACAACCATCAAGGGAGACTTTTCCCAGGTTCAACATATAGAAGGGCTTGTAACTGTTGTCCTATCTGTTTAGACAACATCTCAAGCTTCAAAAATTAGCAGTGCTATCTAAGGCATATTTGTTTTATATTAGTAAATATGCCAGAGTTAGTGGAACAAAGATACTTTGCCAAGTTTCTAGAGAGCAAATGATGCTTGGAACTGTGTGTCAAGGCCTCAGTTTCTGCAAAAATGTCCCAGAGAACCATATGATGAAGCTGTGCAAATGAAGCTTATATAGAAATAGAGACCCCAGGTTATTAGAGACGTCTAGATAATGCACATCCATTGAGTTAAGCTGCAGGCATGGATCTGAACTAGCTGTGTGTAATACAGGCAACAGAGCTGGGGAGGTGGTTCTAGCTAAGTCTGTGAGGCTGTAAGGATTCCATTATGATCCCAGACGGGAGGCATGGAGCTCTCCAGTTTAGGATTTTCTTTTCTGGGCTTCAATCTTGCTTTAAACAAATCTTTCGCTGATGCTCCCATTTCTCCCTGCTGGAATTTCCTCTATGCCCAGGGATGTTAAAAAGATGTTACTTATTTGTTGATAATATAGAGCTTCACAGATAAAAATTGGTCTGTCTTTGAAGAGACCCTGCATATACTTTTTCAAAGTGTTGGAATATAAAAGATTATGGTGACCTTTCAAGTTGGAGTAAGCACATTTTGGATACAGAACACTTTTGCATTATAAAATGAATATAAACCTATAGAGAAAAGTGATGGAAGGTTATGGCTTAAAAGTGATGTCATAGTTAATTTTGACTGTTGGAAAGATCCATAATTATCTATCATTGATGGATTGAGCCAGAGGATTTAGAAGAAGAAAGTGTTATATTTAATATTTAAAATTAATAAAAATGATAAAAATGAACAAAGATAAGCATAATCTGCCTCAGAAGAAAACAAAATCACAAACTAACTATGGGTGCTTATTCTTTGACCTCTGTGATTTTACAGTCAATGATTCTTTGGTGATACAAACTACAGCATTCTACTTTTAGGAGGCTAGTTTGTTACTGTTGTTTTCTGCCATATAAATCCTCAAGTTATTTTTGTAAAAACTATGGGCATAAAAGTTTAATGTAGCAGCTGTATACTTCCCTAGACTTAGTTAAACTATTCATAAACTATTCATATAAGAGAATAAATCTTTTTAAGTTATTGTAACATCAACAACATTTAGAATATTTCTATAGACATCATTAAGATTTTTTTTAAATTTTGTCTTTTTTTATGGTATGAATGTGGTGAACAAGGCAACTTTGTTTGGAGTGTGTTGGACTTCTAACATTGTATTTATTGGCAATCTTTGGATTGAGAATTTTGTTATCCATTTGATTAGCCTAGTATTCAAGTGTAATACAATAAACAGAGATAAAATCATTGTGTCCATGCCAAAATATTTTAAAACAAAGACATCATAACCAATTAGTACTTGATATGAAATCACATATGAACTGACCTATATGTTTAATTAGTCAAGCCAAATGTAATTCCTGATACTACCTTAGACACCTTAGGTGAACCATTTGGCATGTTTTTCATACATTGTTATTACATTCATTGTACCAAATATTTTGCTTGTGCCACTTATTATAGTTGTTGCAAAGGATACTAAACTCATCCAAAATCAGTCTTGACTAGATAACAATGACTTGATCATTTATTCAAAGAGTGGAATTGACACCTTAGTAGTCCTATGAAGGTTAAAAACAATATAACAGAAAAGACTGAGACATTCTAATCAATCAGGAAAACTTTCTTTGCAAAGGAGCATTTGATCCAAAAGTTAAATGTTAATGCATACTGACTGTGAATGAATGACAAATGGAAGATTGTGTTTCTGAAATTCAGAAATGAAGAAAAATGTGTTAATTTAAAGCTAAAATTTCTGAACCTATATGTCACTTCTGGTTAAGAATTTAAATTTTTCATTTTTGATAAGTAACTGTTGAGAAAGGGAAAATCAGTTTTCTCCAATGAAATTTCACTGAGTAAATGACCCAGACCCCATTCCCAGGAGTTAGTGGCCAACACAGATGATCTCCATGTTTCTTTATATGCTTTTTCTTGTATATTGTGTTGGTATATTACTTTTTTTGTCTTATTGGTTTAGTTTCTCATATCTTTGAGAGAGGGGGTAGAGAGAGAGAAAGAATAGGAAGGTGGATATGTAGGAAGTTGGAGAGAATCTTAAAGGAGGTGGATGAGAAGAAAAATATGAGCAAGAAATAATATATGGAAAACTGTTAACAAAAATGCTGTAATTTTTTTTAGAAAGTAATTTCAGCTTTTCATGTTAAGGACATGAGAGTAATGTTAATTTAGCATTACATTACAGAATCAAGCACTCATTAATGTTTTAGCTCTTTAAGGATTAAAAACAAGTTAGCCCACCTGTCAGATAATCAGATCTTAATTGGATCACCCAGGATGCAGTGAGAACATGTAGCAATGTTGAGAGAATAGGGAGCTTTTTTCTTATGTAAAAATGCCTGTGGCTTAGGCCAGGGGAAGATATGCACACATTCTACTCTCTATCTCACTGAAGTTATCCTTTGAGAAGTCCCTACCTTCGATCCTATTTTAGAAGTGATGAAACAACTATCAAGATTTTAAAGTTGTTCTGATTCTGAAAGCTGAGCTCTGAAGGCCACATTGTGAAGAGTTCTTTGTGGCATGCTAGAAAGTGGAAAGGCAAAAACAAGATGGTGAAGGGGAAACAACCACACTCACAACAAACCTCATCTTGTGAACATTAATCCATTCATAAAGGCAGAGCCTGAAAGACCCATCTGACACATACAGGTCATAGATTCCGACACTGTTCCAGTGAGATGAAGTTCCAAGCATGTGCACTTTGGGTGACACGTTAAAATCTTAGCATGCAAATTGATCATGTAAAAATAGTTAAAGTTGTTATGAAAATGTCTGTAGCTCATTAAAATCATTGGCTCATTGTAAACAGAGACATGAACAGAGAGAAATGGCCAATGAGTATGAGATCATTGAGTTGTACATCTAAAAATGAGTTTAAAAACTCTACACACAATAAGAGAAAGAATGGACAGTAATTATTCCCTGTCATTTTTGTATCATTCCTAAAATTCATCACAGAGACTTTTAAGTCTTAAACATTAAGAAAAGTCAATTTCTAATAACTATGCTAAATTTAGCTATTGGATTTCATCTCTTACTAAAAATACAAAAAGAAGAAATAAGAACTTTATGCCATATGTTACTAGTTTTTGAACACTTGGAAAGATTTGTTTTATTTGAACTATATTTTATAATGGAACAAAAGAAATGTCAGCAATGTGCATGTCAACACATTGTAAATCTATGATATCAACAGAGTGCCGCTGGAGAATACAAGGAGCTGTAATGTTATAATAGAGTCACCAGTAGAACGTGAGAGAAAATGTAAAGTTAAACTTAGGCAACACTGTTCTCTAAATCTGACTCTGGCTTGCTAAAATGTTTGCAACTAGGAAAAGATAACATATGGCTAGAAGATTATAGCGGGTGATGTCACTGTGTAAATCCTCTGCCAACATCACTCATCTTGTAAACTGAACGGTCAAGTAATTGTACCAAAAGAAACAATATAAATATGTTAGGTTAACCAAGACAAAATAAACATTTGTATTGTCTTCATTATAAATTATGTGCTATTCCAAAAATAAGTGAAAAAAATCTATATTTAGAATATCCATTTCAAGGACTGAAAATATACCAGGAACATACTTGAAAAGGCATGGAAAATATGCAATTAATTATCATATTCAGTAATATTTACTGCAACCAAATATAGAACTATCTGCTATTTTTCTTTCCAGGAAGGAAGACTGTACCACTAGCAATGCCTAAAGGAAGGAATGACTGTAACCATTCTCGACCTTAAACTGAATGGGCACACTTATATCAAGGTCCCCATGCGCTCTTATGCTGTATGTTTAGCCTCCTGTAGTCAGGCTTTGAGTGGTCTGGAAACTTAAGGTCTTTTTAGTGGAAGCAGGACATACAGGGGTTGTAAAATCACATGTCACACTGATTCCAAATCTTTCTTCCCACCCCCCTGCTTCCTGTCGCCAAGGAGGTGAATAGACTTCCTATACACACTGCTGCCTCATCACAGGCCCAGAAAGATAAAAGAAGCCAGAATAGAGTAAAACCCTGGAGACCTTCAGGTAAAATACATTTTCCTTTCCTCCAGTTGTTTTGCTCAAGTACTTAGTCACAGCACCAAGAAACATGACTGAAACACATGTAAATATAAAACAAGGCTAGCTGGTTTTAAAGAAGATTAGCATTTAGACAATACAATCAGGTGGAGGCTTTCATCAGTCCACATTGATTTCACACCTTCTTGAAAGCAGTTACTATCATCTGCCCACAATACATTTGAAGAATGTCTACATACTCCAAATTCTGTTATAATTTTATATTATTCAAAGAGGAAGATGATGCGTCCTCTAGACTAGTTAATGTGCTTGAACCTTTTGACAAATGGAATGAACCTGTGAGACAGATAAGAAAGCCACACTTCTTTTGTTTTTAATTTTATTTTTTTCTTATCAGTTACATTTTATTAACTCTGTATCCCAGCTGTATCCCGCTCCCTCATTCCCTGGAATCCCACCCTCCTTCCCTCATCTCCACCCTACTCCTTTCCAAGTCCACTGATGGGGGGGGGG
>NW_026592666.1:4076388-4089336 GCF_907164565.1 Psammomys obesus
TGCAAATTTCATGATTTCCTCCTTTTTGATTGCTGAGTAGTATTCCATTGTGTAAAAATACCACAATTTCTGTATCCATTCCTCCGTTGATGGACATTTGGGTTGTTTCCAGGTTCTGGCTATTACAAATAAACCTGCTATAAACATGGTTGAGCAAATTTCCCTTTTGTGTACTTGAGCAAACTTTGGGTATATACCTAGCAGTGGTATAGCTAGGTCTTGAGGAAGCATTATTCCTAATTGTCTGAGAAAGCGCCAGATAGATTTCCAAAGTGGTTGTACCAGTTTACATTCCCACCAGCAGTGGAGGAGTGTTCCCCTTTCTTCACAACCTCTCCAGCATGTGTTGTCCCTTGAGTTTTTCATCTTGGCCATTCTGATGGGTGTAAGGTGAAATCTCAGGGTCGTTTTGATTTGCATTTCCCTGATGGCTAATGAGGTTGAGCATAACTTTAAGTGTTTCTCTGCCATTCGATATTCCTCTATTGAGAATTCTCTGTTTAGCTCTGTTCCCCATTTTTTAATTGGATTACTTGGTTTTCTGCTTTTCAGCTTCTTTAGTTCTTTGTATATACTGGATATTAGTCCTCTGTCAGATAAAGGGTTAGTGAAGATTCTTTCCCAATCTGTAGGCAGTTGTTTTGATGATGGTGTCCTTTGCTTTACAGAAGATTTTCAGTTTCATGAGGTCCTATTTATTGATCGTTGCTCTTAGAGCCTGTGCTGTTGGTGTTCTGTTTAGGAAGTTGTCTCCTGTGCCAATAAGTTCTAGGCTGTTCCCCACTTTTTCTTCTAACAGATTTAGAGTATCTGGTTTTATGTTGACGTCTTTGATCCACTTGGACTTTAGTTTTGTGCAGGGTGATAAATATAGATCTATTTTCATTTTTCTGCATGTAGACATCCAGTTGGACCAGCACCATTTGTTGAAGATGCTGTCTTTTTCCCATTGAATGGTTTTGGCTTCTTTGTCAAAAATCGAGTATTCATAGGTGTGTGGGTTTATTTCTGGGTCTTCTATGTGGTTCCATTGATCCTCCTTTCTGTTTTTATGCCAATACCATGCAGTTTTTATTACTATTGCACTGTGGTACAGCTTGAGATCGGGGATGGAGATACCTCCAGATGATCTGTTGTTGTACAGGATTATTTTGGAGATTCTGGGTCTTTTGTTTCTCCATATGAAGCTGAGAATCTTTTTTTTCAAGGTCTGTAAAGAATTGAGTTGGTATTTTGATGGGGATTGCATTGAATCTGTAGATTGCTTTTGGCAGGATGACCATTTTCATAATGTTAATCCTACCAATCCATGAGCATAGGAGCTCTTTCTATCTTCTGATATCTTCTTCAATTTCTTTCTTCAGAGACTTGAAGATTTTCTCAAACAGGTCTTTCACTTGCTTGATTAGTGTCACCCCAAGGTACTTTATGTTATTAGTGGCTATTGTGAAGGGTGTTGTTTCCCTAATTTCTCTCTTGGCCCTTTTGTCTTTGGTATATAGGAGGGCTTCTGATTTTTTTGAGTTGATTTTGTATCCTGCCACTTTGCTGAAGGTGTTTATCAGCTGGAGGAGTTCTCTGGTTGAATTTTTTGGGTCACTCATATATACTGTCATATCATCTGCGAATAGTGATACTTTGACCTCTTCCTTTCCGATTTGTATCCCCTTGATCTCCTTTAGTTGTCTTATTGCTCTGGCTAGGACTTCAAGTACTATGTTGAAGAGGTATGGAGAGAGTGGGCAGCCTTGCCTTGTCCCTGATTTCAGTGGGATTGATTTAAGTTTCTCTCCATTGAGTTTGATGTTGGCTATAGGCTTTCTATATATTTCCTTTACTATGTTTAGATATGTGCCTTGTATCCCTGATCTCTCCAAAACTTTAAACATGAATGGGTGTTGGACTTTGTCAAATGCTTTTTCAGCATCTAAGGAGATGATCATGTGGTTTTTCTCCTTCAGTTTGTTTATGTGGTGGATTACACTGATGGATTTCCGTATGTTGAACCACCCTTGCATGCCTGGGATAAAGCCTACTTGGTCATGGTGGATGATAACTTTGATGTGTTCTTGGTTTCGGTTTGCAAGTATTTTATTGAGTATTTTTGCGTCAATGTTCATAAGAGAGATAGGTCTGCAGTTCTATTTTTTTGTTGGGTCTTTGTGTGGTTTAGGTATCAGGGTGACTGTCCCTTCATAGAATGAGTTTGGTAATGCACCTTCTGTTTCTATTTCCTGGAATAGTTTCAGGAACAGCTTCTCTCTCTCTCTCTCTCTCTCTCTCTCTCTCTCTCTCTCTCTCTGTTTTGTATCATCTGTAGTCCACACAGCAGCATAAATGATGTTTGGACATATACTCAAATCATAACAATTACCATTATCAAATCCAGTGCTGACTTTTCATTTCACTACAATAAAAACACAAATCTTATCATAGGATGAAAGCTCTAGTTTCCAGTTTTCCATGTTTATCTTACTCTTTATACTAAATTACAATCTTTCCTCTCCTTACTGAACATCTTTGCTAAGCCTCAGGATCCTTTTATTTTTTCTTCTTTTTATGAAGAACAACCCTCATTCACATATTTGTACATTCTAATCTCTCTGTTAAAATTTAAATTCAAATATAATTTTACCAAAAATGAAGTTAGAATGTTGGAGATAGTATAAAATATTGTAATTCATTCATCAAGAAAAAGGTAAGACAATTACTAGATTAATGAAAGATAGTAAGTACAACTTACAACTGAAAGGAAAAATAAGAAAGGAAAAGAATGAAGGAGTACACATTAATAAAGAAAGGGAGATGAAGAGAATAATTACATTAGAATATTTAATATTTAAATCTTCTTCCAAATGAATAATTTAAAAATAGTTCATTGGAAATAATTTTTTTATAACTTTTATTTTTTAATATTCACAGGTTATTTACTTTGTATCCCAGCCATAGCTCTCTTCTCCCCCCCCCAACCCCACCCTGCCTCCCTCATTCCTCCATGCCCCTTTCCAAGTCCACTGATAGGGGAGGACCTCCTCCCCTTCCATCTGACCTGAGCTTATCAGGTTTCTTCAGGACTGGCTAAAATGTCTTCCTCTGTGGCCTAGCAAGGCTGTTTCTCCCTCAGGAGGGGAGTGGAGGCCAGCACCCAGACATTGGAAATAATTTAAGAGTATAAATTGGAATTATTTTAAGTGGTTAAAAAACATCTTTTCATGTGGTTTGTCTACCAATGTGAGGACACATCTCGATACAGTATGCCATTTGAGTCTCACAAAGGCTGAATTGATTGTGTTGCCTGATCTTAGAATTTCAACCTGCAAAACGGTGAGCTCAATTAACATATAAACATTATCTTTATGAATTACCCAGTGTTTTGTGTTTTGTTACAGCAGAGGACAAACTCATGGTTATTGTTTGTGAGAGATGAGCAACTACAGATTACTTAAAGAACATGTTTTTGGGATTCATTTTTGCCCTCAATCCATGTATCTTGATTATCTTTGCCTTCTGAGCCATGATACATGAATGGAATTTCTGAATATGTAATAAGAAAATCATGGAGGATCTAAGATGGCTATGCCAACCTCACATGATTTCTGAGTGGCAGCACCATTGTGACTGCAAATTGAGTGAGAGGCCCTGCTGTGAGCCCCAAAACACCAGCATCTGTGCTTCCCAGAAGAGAGGAGAGCCTATGAGGAGCTGGGAATGAGCAGCCACCTGACTAATCCTGCCTTTCTGGGGAAAGGATACTTTATACTCATCAAAGGGAAAATTCACCAAGACGACATCTCAAGTGTATACTTTGCTCTTTCTTCCTGTGCTTGTAATGTTACCGATCACAGTATAAGTGCCCTAATGTCATGACCTTATTTAACTAATCTTTTATTATTATTATTATTATTATTATTATTATTATTAATTTATTCAATTTGTATCTCTGCTGCAGCCCCCTCCTTTGTCTTCTTTCAATCCCACCCTCCCTCCCTCTTCTCCCCCAATGGCCCTCTCACTGGTAAGGGAGGTCCTTCTCTCCTTCTATTTGACCCTAGCCTATCAGGTCACATCAGAGCTGGTTGCATTGTTTTTCTCTGTGGCCTGGCAAGGCTGTACCTCTCTCCCTCTGGGAGACTTGATCAGAGAGTCTGCCACTGAGTGCATGGCTGGGATATTCCCTGCTCCCCTTACTAGAGACCCACTTGGAGACTGCGTCTGTGGGCTACAATTGAGCTGTAGTTTTAGATCCTCTCCATGCATTGTCCTTGGTTGGGGTATCATTTTCCCAGGTCTCAGTTTGTATGGCTCTGTTTGTTACCTTTTGGAGCTCCTGTCCCCTCCAAGTCTTTCTATCTTCCCCTACTTTCATAAGATTCCCTGCACTCTGCCCAAAGTTTGGCTATGAGTCTCAGTCGTTGCTTCGATACTTCGATCAGCAGAGTCTTTCAGGGGCTGTCTGTGGTAGGGTCCAGTCTTATTTAAATAATTTTATATAAAAAAGAAAACGGGAAAAAAACCCAGCAGTTAATTCATAAAAACTCAAGAACTTGGAACTTGCAAGATTTGAATTGTAAACCTTCTCCATGTATTCTGTGTGCTAAATGTTTGGGTGCAGGTTCATGCTGTTGAGAATATCTATGAACTTCAGACAGGGTCTGTGGCATGTTTGTAAATTGGACTGAGACCCTCCAACAACTTCATTTCTAATTTTTACATCGTGACTTTAAGTCAAGCTGTTTGCCAAATTCTCTCTCCCACTTCCAACCATCACATCCATTTGAGGAGCAAACTGACAAGTCCACTGATCTTAGTCTGAGACATACAAAGGTGTGAGGCAGAATAGATTAAAATCTCTCTGGCCCTTGCATTCACTCTCTCTCTCTCTCTCTCTCTATCTCTCTCTCTCTGTGTGTGTGTAGGGGGGTGTATCTGTGTGTCTCCTTTTCTCATTTTCTTTCTCCTCATGTTATACAATCTCTCTAACTCCAAAGCAAATTTACCTTTTTATACGTGAATAAATTTAGATATCTCAGGATAGCAAAGAAAACTAAATATGCATGGATTAAATTTTTTACATATGAACTTGTGAGGACACCTGGAAGCCATAAATGGCACATGGCAAGATAAAAGTTTAAATGTATTTGTGCTTGTTTTAAGAGCACCAAATGAAGATTTTAATGAATATTTTTTAAAAGCCTAGATCTTGTATCCTGTATATTCAGATAAGTCAGCTCTTTCTACTCCTGCTGTATTCATATAGGAGGAGAAAAGTGCCTTCAGTTGTTATTTTTACTTTTAATACTGTTTACTGATTTGAAAATTTTCATCCTGACAAATGCCATTCTCCACATTAATAAATATAATCAAATCCAAATATCACCTGAAAGGTACAGGAAGAAATGAATTTTAAAATAATAACAATGCATGAGTTTTTAAAATACAATGTACAGAAGTTCATTAGCTTGAAATCAAAAGCATGCTTTGTATTATTAATCCATTTTAGAGAGATTGAGTTAAAATCATGTGTCAGCTTTAAGTAAAGTAAAAGTCTGATACAAGAATTGATATGCAAGTTGAAAATATTGCTTAATAAAAAATACATTGATATTTGAATGTTTGAATTTTCTCAAAATATTGCCAGGATACAAGTCGTGAGAATTTTTGAGATTCACACCAAAGTTCTGCAGAGATGTACAGCAACGCAGCAATAGGTAATACTTCATAAAGTGTAGCATACTCTACAAAAGACAACCTATATTACACACCAACAGAAATATTTCTATAATTGTCCTAGCAGTCAGGATGGGAAATACTTTGCTCTTTTCTGAAGTTTCCTCAAATTTTTCTCATTCCTAGTGTTTGTCATACCAAGTGCAGCTATTCTGCCACACACTGCCAGAAGAGAGTGCTGAGGACACACTCAACACTATAAGCCATTGGTCCATTATTATTATTGTTGTTACTATTGTTATTAATATTTTATTTATTACAATTTATCTTCTTTGTATCCTGGCTGTAGCCCCCTCCATCGTCTCAGCCCAGTCCTACCCTCCGTCCCTTTTGTCCCCGTTTGCCCCTTCCTTAGTCCAATGATAGGGAAGGTCCTTCTCCCCTTCTATCTGAGTCTAGCCTATCAGGTCTCATCAGGACTGGCTGCATTGTTTTCCTCTGTGGCCTGGTAAGACTGCACCCCCAGAGGAAGGTGATTAAATAGCCAGCCACTGAGTTCATGTCAGAGACAGCCTCTGTTCCCCTTTACTAGGGAACCCACTTGGATATTGAGCTGCATGGGCTACATCTGTGCAGGGGTTCTAGGTTATTTCCATGAATGGTCTTTGGTTGGAATATCAGTCTCTGCAAAGACACCTGGGCCAAGAATTTTTGGTTCTGTTGGTCTCCTTGTGGAGCTCCTTCCACACCAGGTCTTTCTATCTCCCCAAAGAGGAAGAAAACAGGGGTCAGAACAGAAGCCTACCACAGAGGGCCTCTAAAAGACTCTACCCAGCAGGGTATCAAAACAGATGCTAAGACCCATAGCCAAACTTTGAGCAGAGTGCAAAGAATCTTATGAAAACCATTGGTCTTAACCTAATTAATGCTGTGACCCTTTACAGTTTCTCATCTGTGGTGGCCCCTAACCATAAAACTAGTTTTCATTACTACTTCATGACATCAATTTTGTTATTGTTATAAATCATAATGCAAATGGTTTATATTCAAGATATCTAGTCTGTGACACCTGTGAAAGGGTCACTTGACCCCATAATGGATCATGACCCACGGGTTCAAAACTGCTGCTATAAACTATTCCTAAAGGCTCACTGGCAGTGAGACAGGTGTTCCTCTGGTCAAGATGATGTGCCAAAATCTATCTTGATTTTACCCGTGGACAGTGAAAGAGCTCACGGACTGATCTCATGATTATCCTCGAAAATTTCTGAGCTTGACAGACTAGGATTTGTGCTATAATATCAAGTTTTATTCTGGGTGCTGATGTGGACGTTCTTGACAAATAGATCTTATAGAGACCTAAAAAGGTATTTCTTTCAATGAGAAATTGTGTTTCTGAATCCTAATTCTGAGTTTTAGCCATATCTCAAAATATAAAATCATGACAGGGGCTGATATTAGTGCTGAAATTCCGTCAGGTTCTTGTGTTTTCCGAAATTTTTTGGCATTTTTTTCTTGCTCATTTGTTATTGGCTCTTTTTGAAAGGAGCTAGTGGTGTTAGGCAAAAACTGTGAAGGCCTCCTCTAGGTGGAGGAAATGAGTACGAAAGAAATGCTAAGAACAAAGCATATTGTGTTTAGATTAGGAATCTGTAACAACTGGCTTCCACTCTGGCACAGTAGCTATACAGATTTATGAGCTGAAATGTTTACATGTTGGCATCTACTCCTCCCTGATTGGTTACTGTCCCTAAGGTATTTATTTACAAACTTTCAACTTTCAAATTCACAGAGATAGAGCAACCTTCATCAAGGCATCTGGCTTTGTTTGTTTCTTTGTTTGTTTGTTTCTTTTTTCCCTCAGTCAGTTTTAGTCTTTGAAAGGCAATTTGTTTTTCTTTCTATCTTGTTCAACTTAGGATAAACCGTGAAGCTTCTCTGAGTCAATTCTCCACTGATAAAGCAATATTCAATGAAATATAAACCTCTCCCCCACTATCTAAAACAGGCTTGTCATGAGTGAGGAGCAAAGAGTGAGCTACTGATTACTTATAATTTGTCTGTCTTTTTACGTATGAATAAAGGTATTATTTCGTATCTAGTAATATTCTTGTATTCTTTTAAATTGTTTATATTTTAGTATATTAAAAACTAAAAATAAATAATATCTTATGAATTATGCATCTTGTTACACCTTGGAAAACAGTATAGATCATTATATTTTAAAATTAAAGTAATTAAAATAACTTTTGAAGATTTCACATGAGTACTGTGTTTATATCATTCCCACTCTTCTTCCATCAAATTTTGTCATATTCCCTCAACTTCCTGTTAAATAAAATCCATTATCTTTTCTATTTATTGTTGCACACATATACACACACACTTCGTGTTGCTTGTATGAGTATGTATTTAGAACTGACTACTTGGGATTAAGTAACCTATCTGGAAATTAATCAATACAAAAATACTGATTCTCTCTCTCCTTCAACACCTCTTAATTGTATGTAGATGTTGGGGCAGGGGCCTTGGAAAATGTTCACCTTCCATGTTGGAAAGTCCTATGCCATTGACATTGTTCAGAGCTTGTGTAACTGATCATGTTGTTAAGATTTCATGTGCGCTGTTTCCCTGACATAGAGAAAACCTTGTCTCACAGAAGTGCTTTCCAGTTTACTTTATTCGTCGGAGAGGACACATTTCCAGTTGGACTGAACAATCTGTCTTTTATCTCTTTGAATCATTTCATTTCTCCAGTTTCTGCATAATTTTTATATTTATAAGTTGCTCACTAAAGCCATGACGAATGATGTCATTCATTTCCAGGCTGATTCAGCATTAGTAATTGGTGTGTCCCACGCTTATTAGAAGGCATCTATTTGTTCATCAGCTACTCCTGTAGTTCCAGTATTGTCCTCTTCACAAAACCCAAAAGAGGCTAAGGATCCTTCCATCACTCTCCAACAGAGGCCAAATGACTTCATACTTGGATGAGTTTGTTACTTAGAGGACAAGTGACAAACTGCAAATCTACTGCCCAGTATTTAACTGGAAATGTGCATTCCTAAAGCAGAAACAGTCATGTGGGGTCTAAGATGCCATGTGACTCATTCCTGCTTCAAGATTTGACGTTCTTCAGTCTATTCTTTAAGCTCATTATATTAGGTCATCAGGAAAGCCACTATAAGGAATTTTTGTTCATAAAACAGTAGGAAAAAGAAAGATGTCTGGTTTTCTACCAAATAAAGCCATCAAAATTCTCAAGATATAGTCTAGAAATCAAATATTCAGTTATATTTTCCTATCTGAGTAAATGTAAAAATGATAGTTATAAAATGTTATTTATTTTATTCTCATTAATGAACATTTTAGTAAAATAAACACTGCTTTTACATGTAAGTGTTATAGAACAAGAATTTTTTCCCCAGAATTGAACATTTACATGTATTTAGCAACTATAGGAAGGCTACTTTTAAAAGTTTTTACTGTTTCTCAGTTTGTTGAAACAATTTTTAACCCAAAAACAAAAACTCTGGACACAGGAGTCTTTTCTAAGACTGATATTCCAATGAAGGACCATGCACAGAGATAACCTAGAACCCCTGCATAGATGTAGCCCATGGCAGCTCAGTATACAAATTTTTCTAGTAATGGGAACATGGACTGTCTCTGACATGAACTCAATGGCTGGCTCTTTGATCACCTACCCCTGAGGCAGGGGTGGGGGGTGAGCAGCCCTACCAGGCCAGGGAGGGAGACAATGCAGCCAGTCCCGATGAAACCTGATAGGCTAGTGTCAGAGAGAACAGGAGAAGGACCTCCCCTATCGGTGGACTTAGCTAGGGGCATGGGAAGAGATGAGGGAGGGAGGGTAGGACTGAGAGGTGATGAGGGAGGGGGCTACAGCTGGGATACAAAGTGATTAAACTGTTATTAATAAAATAAATTAATTAAAAAACCTTATTCTTCATAGTTGCATGTTGTATTATTCATCAGAAGACAGCAATTCTAATGAATATGTGACTTAGTTTAGAATAGTGATAATATAAAATACTTTGGCAGATTGATATTAAATAGAATGTTGTGTGTTTTAATAAGGAAACAGGAATATTTGATTTCCTGGCCTAATTGTTCATGATAATCTTTTACAGACGGGGTCTCAGCATGTAAACTAGGCTGGTCTCAAACTTATCATCCTTCTACTTCTGTCTGCTGCATACTGGCAACAAAAGATTGTCACATGTAGCTTTTCATGATGCTAATATTTTATGAAACGCTCCTTGGTCTCTTTAGGAAAATACACTTATTAGCTACCTTCCTTAGCTCATAAAACAAACACAAAACTTGGTATGTTTCTAATCTAATGCAAACATCGTCAAAGCCAAATTATGCTCAAGTGCCTGCTATATTTGGATCTTAGGATGTTTGCCAAATCTGTGATTTGCCTTCAGTGAGTGTACTGTACAGCCAAGTGTCAACAAGAAGTATCATTGCACCAAAGAACCTGGCTTGAAGCCTCATTTTGCTAATGAGCACATAGCCCATAAAGAGTTTATTTTTTATATCTACTTGTCAGTGTACAAGATTACTATGATAATATAAAATGTCACCAAATCAGAAAATATGCTTTTGAATTAAAGCCATGTTTTTATCTTACACTGATATTAGGTGTCAGTGAGAAAAAAGTAACCCCCTCCAAACGTTGTTGTGATAATATGAATACTGTGCAAAGCTTACAACATGCCTGCTGCTTTTATTCCTGAAACTTTTGGCTGAAAAGAGTATCCTGGTCTTAAAAAAACAAGCACATCTTAAGTAAGAGTTTCTTGTTGCCTTTGTAAAACTCTGTTTTCATTTCTAATATGCATGTGTTTTTTTTTTCTTTTTTCCTATTATTGAAAGTAGATTCTTTTCTCAAATACTAAATCCTAATTATATTTTCTGCCTCCTCTTCTACTTTTCACCATCCCTCTCCTCTGGATCACTCCTTGGCTGTCTTTCATTAGAAAACATCAGGCTTCTAAGAGATAACATACAAAGAGAACAAAACAAAATATAATAAGATGAAGTAAAAAATATCATATTGAAGTTGGACACAGCAGCTCAACAGGTGAAAGAAAAAATCCCAAGGGCAGCCACAAGAGCCAGAGACCCACTCATTCATACAGTCATGAGTGTCATAAAAATAGTAAGCTTTCAGTTATAATATCTACATAGAGTACCTGGTGCATTTGCTGCTTCAGTCTCTGTGAGCTCATATGTGCCTTACTTAGTTGATTCAGATGGTCTTGTTCTTCTGTGACTTCCTCTTACTCCTGTGACTCTCCTCTTACATCCCTCCTGTTACTCTTACAATCATTCTTCCTCCTCTTCCGCAGGATTCCCTGATGGAGACCTCCTATTTAGACTCTCTCTACATAAAGTCTGTCTGAGGTATCTGCATCTACTCCCGTCTGTTGCCAGAGGAAGCCTTTGTGATGATAACTAATCTATGAGTATAGCAGAGTATCATTAGGAATCATTTTATTATTATTTTTTTAAGATCAGTCATGTTTGGTTTTATCCTACATCTATGAGCTTTCTAGTTTCCAATGCTCGGTTACCCAAACAGTCTTAGTTGTGGGTTCATTATTGTGGATTGGGTCTTAGTGTCTCTATTCGCAGATGATATGATAGTATATATGAGCGACCCCAAGAATTCAACCGGAGAACTCCTCCAGTTGAAAAACACCTTCAGCAAAGTGACAGGATACAAAATCAACTCAAAAAAATCAGAAGCCCTCCTGTATACCAAAGACAAAATGGCCGAGAAAGACATTAGGGAAAAAACACCCTTCACAATAGCCACTAACCACATAAAGTACCTTGGGGTGACACTAACCAAGCAAGTGAAAGACCTGTTTGAGAAAAACTTCAAGTCTCTGAAGAAAGAAATTGAAGAAGATCTCAGAAGATGGAAAGATCTCCCGTGCTCATGGATTGGTAGGATTAACATTGTGAAAATGGCCATCCTGCCAAAAGCAATCTACAGATTCAATGCAATCCCCATCAAAATACCAACTCAATTCTTTACAGACCTTGAAAAAAAGATTCTCAGCTTCATATGGAGAAACAAAAAACCCAGAATCTCCAAAACAATCCTGTACAACAACAGATCATCTGGAGGTATCTCCATCCCCCATCTCAAGTTGTACTACAGAGCAATAGTAATAAAAACTGCATGGTATTGGCATAAAAACATAAAGGAGGATCAATGGAACCACATAGAAGACCCAGAAAAAAACCCACACACCTATGAATACTCGATTTTTGACAAAGAAGCCAAAACCATTCAATGGAAAAAAGACAGCATCTTCAACAAATGGTGCTGGTCCAACTGGATGTCCACATGCAGAAAAATGAAAATAGATCTATATTTATCACCCTGCACAAAACTAAAGTCCAAGTGGATCAAAGACCTCAACATAAAACCAGATACTCTAAATCTGTTAGAAGAAAAAGTGGGGAACAGCCTAGAACTCATTGGCACAGGAGAAAACTTCCTGAACAGAACACCAACAGCACAGGCTCTAAGAGCAACAATCAATAAATGGGACCTCATGAAACTGAAAAGCTTCTGTAAAGCAAAGGACACTGTCATCAAAACAAAACGGCTGCCTACAGATTGGGAAAGAATCTTCACTAACCCTTTATCTGACAGAGGACTAATATCGAGTATATACAAAGAACTAAAGAAGCTGAAAAGCAGCAAACCAAGTAATCCAATTAAAAAATGGGGAACAGAGCTAAACAGAGAATTCTCAACAGAGGAATATCGAATGGCAGAGAAACACTTAAAGAAATGCTCATCCTCATTAGCCATTAGGGAAATGCAAATCAAAACAACCCTGAGATATCACCTTACACCCATCAGAATGGCCAAAATGAAAAACTCAAGGGACAACACATGCTGGAGAGTTTGTGGAGAAAGGGGAACCCTCCTCCACTGCTGGTGGGAATGTAAACTGGTACAACCACTCTGGAAATCTATCTGGTGCTTTCTAAGACAATTAGGAATAGTGCTTCCTCAAGACCCAGCTATACCACTGCTAGGTATATACCCAAAGTTTGCTCAAGTACACAAAAGGGATATTTTCTCAACCATGTTTATAGCAGGTTTATTTGTAATAGCCAGAACCTGGAAACAACCCAAATGTCCATCAACGGAGGAATGGGGACAGAAATTGTGGTATTTTGGAATACTACTCAGCAATCAAAAAGGAGGAAATCATGAAATTTGCA
>NW_026592666.1:4089736-4144579 GCF_907164565.1 Psammomys obesus
AGGATCAGATGAATGGGGAGGAGCCCCCCCCCCATCAGTGGACTTGGCAAGGGGCACGGTGGAGATGAGGGGGGGAGGGAGGGACTGGGAGGGAATGAGGGATCGGGACACAGCTGGGATACAGAGTTAATAAAATGTAACTGATAAGAAAAAAATAAAATTAAAAAAAAATCAGACATAGATTGGCTACTCCTACAAATTCTGTGCTTCTGTTACTCCGGCATAATGTACAGCATATTGTCTGGCTTGGTTGGTGTCCAGGTTTCTCTTTCAGTAGCCTGCAGAGTACTTTTGCATACCAAAAAAAACCCCTAGAATGTAGGGGTGAAGCCTCGATTTAGGCATCAGCTTGACTTCTCCATGTTCAATGGAATTGTGTGGATCTTGTCCTCAGCAATGGGGCCTGCTATCAGTTTGCAAAGAGTAACCGTTGGCTGGGTAAATGGCTCTGTAAGTAAACATTTGCTATGCGAATGGAAGGCCTAAGTTTAGAACTTCTGAAACTGTATAATGTCAGATGTGGTAGTACACCCCAGGGCTAGATGGGATGCTGAAGTAGGTGAATCCCTGGGAACCCATGGGCCAATTATCCTCTACATGGCAGAAACAAGACATCCTATCTCAAACAAGATGAAAGCGGAAGAAAAATGCACTATGCCAAGTGTGGTGGCACATGCCTTTAATCCCTACAGAGGCAGAAGCTTGTTAGCTTGAGGCCAGCCTAATTTGCATAGTGGGTTACAGGCTAGCCAGGGCTGCACCATGAGACCCTGTTCTTGTATCCACAGATAAGTGCAGTTTTCACCACTTGTAATTTTTTTTTTTTTTTTTTTACTTTACCATGGAAACCATTACAAAATAGAAAAGCACAAGGAGTCAAAATTCAGAGTTGTGGAGCCTACATCTTGAGGATACATCCACATTCTCTGAGTCTTATTGCACCTAAAACTCAGAAAACTATTGAATAGGGAGGGAAAGACTGTAAATTACAGAGGTTTATGGAGTTTGGGGGAAATTGTGTTTCCTAGTAATAATATAACATGACAAAATATTACATATTTATTTAGTGCTGCCCAACTCTGGTATTACTCAGCACTCCAAGAAGCCTTGACTTGGTGTCTTGCAAATATATATTACAAATAAAATATTGGGTCTCTTTATTTGTTACCAACTACTTCAGGAGGACGCTTCTCTTATGACGGCTGATCAAGACACGGATCTATGAGTATAGGAAAATGTTTTAGGAGGTCATTCTATTGCTGTGTTTATTTAGCAGAAAAGAGTATTTGATTTTACCCATATCTCTATTTTATCTAGTCTTAGGTTCGTGGCCACCCAAGCAGTACTGGGCATGGTCTGCATCTCATGGAGCAGACCTTAATATTGGTTGGTTATTCCCACAACGTCCATGCCACTTTTGAACCACTGTATCTTGCTGGCAGGTGGCCATTGTAGATCAATGGGTTTGTAGCTTGATTGGTGTTTACCTTTCTGATAACAAGCAGTGTACTC
This sequence comes from Psammomys obesus, assembly GCF_907164565.1. NCBI lineage: Eukaryota > Metazoa > Chordata > Mammalia > Rodentia > Muridae > Psammomys > Psammomys obesus. Next base: position 4,091,249 of record NW_026592666.1, read on the forward strand.
TACAATACCATGGATACTAGTCAGAAGTAGAGAAGGGTCTAAGTAGGCACAACTCACCTTCACTATGTTCAGTGAATTACGAAGGTGTTATCTTCAGCAATAGGACCTTGCCATCAGTTTGTGAAGAGCTAGCAACAGCCTTGTTAATAGCCTGGGCTATTTGTGGGTTGAACCACAACTCACTTGGATATAACCTATTCCAAGCCTGGAGGTTTCATGTAGTGGCAAAAGAGGTCTATTTGGGGCTTTGTCTCACTCATTTTAGTGATTCTACTTAGATTTCATTTACATGTTTATATATTTAAAAGTTTCTACTGTTTTAGGTTTTCATATGACACCTCAACTGTCCCTTAGTTGTGGTTCTCCCTCCCTGCATTCCCTCTGTTACCTTCTTCCTCTTCCACCCTACTCCTCATGTAATCTTCCAATTCTACACCTTCTCCATTCATAACTATCACTTGTATTTCCTCTTCCCTCATCTCTTGTTCCTTCCTGCATAACTAACTTCCGTAGTAACTAGGGATTGTAGACTATTTATCAAAGAATTAATGGTTAACAACCACCTATATGAGAATGAGTAACATATTTTTAGAATCCTTTCTGACATACAGTATAATCAAAAGATATGTATGCATTGGTTTGAATTCTCTGAAAATGTTTTCTCCTGTTAAATTTATATATTTAATACACTTGTCTGAAAGGGTGGGATAAAGCTTAAGTACAAGATCTCACCTAAGCTCCAATGACTGTACAAAGTCATTCCATTTAATATAATGACTAATAGGACTCTAAAACATAAGCACAGAATTGTTCTGTTTTCACATTTCAAAGAATAAGATCATAAGAGGAAAACGTTGCTGGAGAAACACTTATGCCATTTAGCACAGAATTTATAATATTAAGAAAGGCCTTAAACAGCCTGACTACTTAAAAGATACTGGTTGAATTTCAAGCCACCATGGAAACGGTCACAAATGTAGAAATGTCAGCCTGAGGTAACCTAGAGTGGGGAATAGTTGTGCAGGTGTGACTAAGCAGGCCCACTAAATGTCAGAACACCACAGTAAGGCAAAAACAATAAATATCTTTATTGAAAGAGTGTTTTGTTGATAAGATTGCAACAGAACAATGTGTGCTATTAAACAGAAGGAAAGGGGCAGAATGGATATAAAGAAATGAAGAAAACACTAGTATTTTTTTCCTTCAGTTTTGAACAAATTGATGTTTCATGCACACCAAAGTCAATGTGGAACAAAGGTCTAGAACCAAGAGTAAATATATTATATGTTCAGTAATAGATATTTTTGAGTGATTCCTGAGCACTGAGGTAAGACACACGTTCAGAGAGTTGACACTAATTGATGTATACAATAGGAGAAGGGATGCTTAGCTGTGCAAACTCGGTATATTTTTGACAGATGAAACAATGCATATATACATTTAGACACATGTACAGTTACGTGCATGTCCCTGACATATGGCTACATTCTCCTTAAGCAAAGAGTGAGCTGTCTCTTCTCTATGCCTTATTTTCTTTAATTAAAAGAAATACCTCTGAACCCATGAACTCAAATCAACCTTTCCTCTTTTAAATTGTTCTCCCAGGAATTCTGTTAGAGTGGCCAGACAAATAATTAATGCATCAATATAGGATGGGCCTTGCTATTATCTGCTTCAGTTTAGAGAAGGTCTGATTACTGCTATTAAAATTTATAAGCAAGTATCAATCAACGATGAAAGATTTACCTGCTTAGGAGAGTCATTTTCATCCCATTTATTCCATTTAAGGCAAAAGGAATGTTTAAATAAACCTCCCATATGTCTGAACAGTGAGTTCTATTACGCTTCCAATGGCTGCACTTATGGAATACACTGTGATCGTTTTTTAATCTCTGTACAGGTCCCTCAATGGCCAGGCCAAATGTATAATTTATATTCTATTTGCATGGTCTCTTCTTTGCCCTAAGTGGCAATAGCAGAGCTACTTTATTTATGTATTTATTTATTTTTAAGACAAGGTCTTATTTTTAGTTAATTGTTAATTAATTAAAATAATTATTGTTATTTTAAATTAATTGTTATTTTAATATTAATTGAAGTTTACTTAATTTGTATCCTAGCTGTAGCCCCTTTCTCATTGCCTCCCAATCCCACCCTCCCTCCTTCATCTCCTCCCTGCCCTTCTCTAAGTCCACTGATAGGGGAGGTCCTCCTCTCCTTCCATCTGACCCTATTTTATCAGGTCTCATCAGGACTGGCTGCAATGTACTCCTCTGTGGCCTACCAAGGCTGTTCCTCCCTCGGGGGGTGGGGAGAGGTCAAAGAGCCAGACACTGAGTTCATGTCAGAGATATTTCCAGTTCCCCTTACTAGGAAACCCATTTGGATGCTAAGCTGCCATGGGCTACGTCTGAGCAGGGTTTCTAGGTTATATCCATGCATGGTCCTTGGTTGGAGAATCAGTCTCAGAAAAGATCCCTGTGCCCAGATATATTTGGTTCTTGTGGAGCTCCTGTCCTCTCTAGGTCTTAATAACTCCCCCTTCTTTCATATGATTCCCTGCACTCTGCCCAAGGTTTGGTTATGAGTCTCAGTAGCTGCTTTGATACACTGCTATGCAGAGTCTTTCAGAGGCCCTCTATGGTAGGCTTCTGTCCTGCTTCTTGTTTTCTCCTACTTCCAATGTCCATCCCATTTGTCTTTCTAAGTGAGGGCTGATCATCTTACAGGGTCTCATTCTTAATGCAATGAATGTACCAGACTCCTTACCACCTTTCTGCCCCAGACTTCCAAGCACTGTAACAGTAGACATGAATGACCATATTCAATACCAGAGATGAATTTTTACCTCGAGTTTTCTAATTTAAATCTTACATTTCAAAAACTTATTTCATATTTGCAAAACAAATGAAGTCTATATTCTAGATATGTTTTCTACTTTTTACCTGACTCAGTTAATATCTAAGAACCCTCCTGTTCTCTATTGATCAATAGTTTTATAAATGACATCACTTTTGAGTATCACTTTAATTTTTTTTCAAGTCATCATTTCCTCTAGGTCAAAGACTTCTGTTGAGTATATGAAAGCTGCAAAGAGCTGTTTCAATCACTATGTGAAGAACAAGGTCTGTCAGATCGTCTTTTGATTTTGACCTTCATCACTTTTCTAATGTTGTGATAACAGGACTGTCTATAGTAGAGATAATTTGTCTTTGAGATTTTTCTGACTCTTTAGAAGAATTCACTATTAATGTCTAATACTTAAAAGTAGGGATTACCTTGGCCATTCAGAAGTTTACAAAGCAGATTGTTTTCTTCGCCATTACTTGTCCAGTCATGCATTAACATCTTATGGATTATTTTATTATATTTTGGAGTATTACCCAATACTTTTTGTTTATTTTGATATCCAAATTATCTCAATATTGAACATTTGGAACTCGTTTGGTTGGTTCATGTCTTTTTGATAAACTTTTATTAATATGGGCTGGGTTTTCTTTCCTTTTAATCCTCTACCATGAATTCCAAATCTATATCCATATCACACGCTTATTACATTTTTTAAAACCTGTTTGGTCATGTTCACTTTACTTTTAAAAAGATGCTGTTCCATGCATGAAGTTTATTTGAATATATAATGTTTTCAAAATATAAAAGAAAGCCTGATTTTGCTTTCTGGGTAATTGTTATATTTTTAATCATTTTTTTTTTGCATTTTTTTCTTCCATTACAACTCGTATGCCAAAGGAAACAAAAATAAAATGAAGGTAACAATCATAACTCCATCTATCAATGACTCTTTGAAGAGGTTTAATGTGCCTTGTACTGGTCAACATGTCAGGAGGTGATGTCCTTTAGGAACACACACCATGGAACTTCCAGAGCATGAACAGATCTGTTATGTCAGGAGTTAAAACCCATTTGAGTTTCTGCCAAAAAATATTTGAGCTTGCTGATAGGTTTAGCTGTGAGTTTTAGAGTTCACTTCCTATAAATGTGCAGACCATGCTATGTTTTTTGACTAGAAATGGATATGTGTGACAGTGAGCCCAGAAAAACACTGAGCATGCTGGCTTGTCAGTATCATACCTCCTGAGTCTGATCTAAAGAAAATATGTCCTTGGATGAGAAAGTTGTGTTCATGACCTCTTTGCTGAGAATGTGAGCATGTCTGCTACAGAGCTTAAATGGATATTGCTGACACTGTTCCATACAAAGGTCACAGGAAAATGAAGCAACTTATATGCTACTTAATGAAGCTTAAACTGTCTCATAGGAGTTTTGGATGAAGGACAAAGGTCTTTGCTTTGTTTAAGCGAAAAGAAACTTATATCTCAAATTTTAAATTACCAAACCCATATTCTCCAACAAGTGAGGTACCTCTAAGTACGTTCTTGGAAAGCAAGAAAAAAGGACCACAAAGATCTCTGTCCATGTAAAGTGAGAACATGTGAGAAGAGTCAGAGCATAAGTGAGGAAAATGGCTAACTGAGAGAATGCAAGAAAAAAACTGCAGTGCAACTAAAATGACTGGAATGGATAGGGTATGGGTGATGACAAGGGTCATACGAAACAGAAGATCCAGAATAGGCCTTTCTGAGTTGGTGAGATTTGATCAAATAAAAGTACAATAGTAAACTAATTATGTAAAAAATATTATCTCCAAATTTGTTTGATTATGATACTCTTGTACTTTAATTAAAAAGATAAAGTCTAGTGGTTCATAATCCCCTCTTGGATAAAATACAAACCTACAAAGGAGGTCTTCAGTGTAATGGAAGTTTTGGTGTCTTTGTAAACTCAGTTATGTTACGTAAATATGTTTTTTTTTGTTTTGTTTTGTTTTAATCTCAGGTGTGGGATTTCAGTTTGGGCTTTAGTTTGTTCGAAGCTGATAAATAGCTCATGTGAGGCTTGGTTTTTGATGGCTGGTAAGAGCCTGTATTGTGCATGGAGTGCGGTGTGGTCTCGATCTCTGAGGATATAAATGTGAGAGCCCAGAAAAAAGGTGTGGCATGCTATTTCTTTGAGAAAATCAACAAGATAGACAAACCCTTAGAAACACTAACTAAAAAGCAGAGGGACACTATCCAAATCAACAAAATAAAAAATAAAAAGGGACCTAAAACAGACACTGAAGAAATCCAAAGAATCATTACGTCATGCTTCAAATGCTTATGTGCAACAACATTTGAAAATGTAAATAAAATGGACATTTTTTGATAGATCCTATTTACCAAAGCTGAATCAAGATCAGGTAAATAAATTAAATAGTCCTATGTCTCCTAAGGAAATAGAAGCAGACATTAAAAGTCTCTCTACCAAATAAAAAGGCAGGGCCAGATGGTTTCAGCACAGAATTCCACCAGACCTTCAAAGAAGAGCTGACTCCAATTCTCTTCAAACTATTCCACAAAATAGAAACAGAAGGAACATTAGGAAACTCATTTTATAAGGCCACAGTCACTTTGATAGGTAAACCATGCAAAGAACCCCCCCAAAAAAAGAGAAATTCAGACCAATCTTGCTTATGAACATTGAGACAAAAATGCTCAATAAAATACTCACAAACCGAATCCAAGAACACAATAAAGATAGCAACCACCATGACCAAATAGGCTTCATCTCAGGCATGCAAGGATGGTTCAACATATGACAATCCATCAATATAATTCACTGCATAAACAAATTGAAAGAAAAAAAAAACCTTACATGATCATTTCCTTTGATGCTGAAAAAGCATTTGACAAAATCCAACACCCATTCATGTTTAAAGTTTTGGATAGATCAGGGACACAAGGCACAAACCTAAACACAGTAAAAGTGATATACAGCAAGTCTATACCCAACATCAAAATAAATGGAAAGAAAATGAAATCAACATCACTGAAATAATGGACAAAGCAAGGCTGTCCACTATCTCTTTATCTCTTCAACATAGTTCTTGAAGTCCAAGCTAGAGCAATAAGACAACTAAAAGAATTCAAGGGGATACAAATCGGAAAGCAAGTAGACAAAGTATCACTATTCTCAGATAATATGATAATATACTTAAGTGACCAGCAAAATTCACCCAGAGAACACCTTCAGCTGATAAACACCTTCAGCAAAGTGGCTGGATACACAATTAACTCAAAAAATCAGAAGCCCTCTTGTATACAAAAGACAAACTGGCTGAGAAAGAAATTAGGGAAACAACAACTTTCACAATAGCCACAAATAACATAAAGTACCTTATTATGACTCTTACCAAGCAGGTGACAGACCTGTATGAAAAAAACTAAAAGGCTTTGAAGACCTAAAATATTGTATTAGCTTCCAAATTAGAGGGTTTCTCTGCCAAAGATTCTGTGTTGTATATTATAAATTTAACTTGTTCATCCTTCCATGAGCATTGCATAGTATTGTTTCCTGTATCTTGGCAAAAATTGAGATAGTTGTAATATTAAAGATCAGGGAATACTCACCTCAGTTTTATGAGGTGAGCTGTCTAAGATCAGTACTCTAACTGTTTGCTTATTTCTGGAAAATTAACTGGCAATTAGTGATGCTGTTTTAATAACCATAAGGACACAATTCATGATTCAGCAAGTTTCATCTTCCCTACTCCTACTTAACATCACTTCATCTGCTGGCAATAGCTCTAAATATTTGATGAGCTAAGACTTGTTTTTCTCTTCTTATTTCTTGGAAAATTGAATTTATTTTATATTGTCTTTCTTTCAGACTGGTCTACTTGATAAAGGATTGATTCTACTTATAAGTATATAATTTATAGGAGCAAGTATTTAATATTCCATCTATAATGTGCTGCACTAAAATATAAACCTGATAGTTTCCACAGAGCTGTAGTAAATGAATTGTCTTAAATTTAAAACAGCCTAGATGTCCCTCAACTGAGGAATGGATACAGAAATTGTGGTACATTTACACAATGTAAATGTGTAAATGCTGACTAGGGTAACCCAGAAGCAGAAAGACACATATGGTATATACTCACTTATAAGTGGATATTAGACATATAATATAGGATAAACAAACTAAAATCTATACTAGTAAAGAAATTAAACAACAAGGAGGACCTGAGGAAGGAGGCAGAAACCTCATTCAGAAAGGCAAACAGGATAGACATCTGAAGTAAGAGAAGACAGGGAATGGGACATGAGCCTTCCACAGGAGGCTTCTGAAAGGTTCTATCCATCAGGATATCAAAGGACATGCTGAGACATAAAGCAGAGTGCAGGGAATCTTATGGAGGAACAGGGAGATAGAAAGACCTGAAGGGGACAGGAGCTCCATTAGGAGACCAACAGAGCCACAAAACCTGGGACCAGGGGAGCCGACAGAGACCGATACTCCAAGTACCATGCATGGAGAGGACCTTGACCCCTGCTCAGAAGTAGCCCATAGGCTGCTCAGTTTCCAAGTGGGTTGCCTAGTAGGAAGATCAGGGGCTATCTCTGACATGAACTCAGTGGCAGGCTCTTTAACCTCCCCCTGGGGATGCAACCTTACCATGCCACAGAGGAAGAGGATTCAGACAGCCCTGATAAGACCTGATAGGCTCGTGTCATATCGAAGGGTAGTAGGATCTCTCTCCACTATCAGTGGACTAGGAGAGGGTTATAGGTGGAGAAAGAGGGTGGGTAGGACTGGGAAGAGATGGGGGGCTATAGCTGGGATACATAATGGATAAATTGTAACATTAATTAATTAAAATTACATTTAAAGTAATTTTAAAAACAGCATCTTAGAAGGTCTTCATTGAAAAGTTAGCTTTTCTTGTGGAGGTCATTAATAAAAATAAGAGGTTAAAACTGAGGCTCACTTTAGGACACCATGAATCAGACATGTAAGTATGAATAAATCTTACTCTTTGGTCTTGTGTACCTTTGTGTATTTAACTTTATTCCCTTTTCTATAATCTTTCATGGGATATGGACTATGAGGAAATAAATTAGGAACTTTGATATAAATAAACCATTTTGAATTGAATAGTTTCTTAATGTTCCAATGGAAACTGCCATTGGAGCTACACAATGGAGAGTTAAATGGCAGAAATAAAAAGATGGTACACAGAGACTGATGCAGAAAATGGAGTGATTTTTTACCAAGGCAGCCCATACCAGAAGCTAAAAGACACAAAAAGGAGATTTTACAAGACTCTCCAAAGTGGTTTTGTGACCACAAATGCAGATTTTTATACATGAAACTTATAGAATAAATCTATATAATTTATGACAATAAGTTTACAATAATTTGCTAAACATACATAGAAAATGAAAGCAAAGTATTTATAGAGCATCATTTTGGGAAAGGGATCCAAAGGCAGTAACAGAGTCAAAAACAGCCCCTGCTCTAACTGTTAGGGAACCTATATGAAGAATAAACTGCACATCTGCTACATGTGTGTATGAGTCCTCGGTCCAGCCGACACAGGCTCTTTGTTTGGTGGCTCAGTCTTTGTGAACCCCCATGGGCCGGCGTTAGTTTCCTCTGTAAGCCTTCTCATGAAATCCTTGACCATGATGGCTACCTCAATCCTTCTCTGCCTATTTTCTGGCTGTGGGACTCTGTATATGTTTCTATAATCTGCTAAATGAAGTCTCATAGAAGACAGTTATTCTAGGCTCCTCTCTACAAGCATAGCAGAGTATCATTGCTAGTGTCAGGGACTGCCTTTCTCCCATGGCATGGGTCTCAAGTTGAGCCAGTCATTGTTTTGCCATTCCCTCAATTTCTGTTCCCTCTTTATTCCTACAGTTTTTGTAGGCAGGAAAAACTTTGGGTTGAAGGTTTTGTGGGAATTTTGGTTTTTCCCTAACTCTATTGAAAGTCCCACCTGGTTACAGGGTTTGACACTTCAGGCTCAGTATCCCTCCTAATCCCATCATACCTCACACACCCACTTCTAGGAGTCTAAGCTATCATTCCCATAGACACCTGGGAGCCTTCCCTTCCCAGATATGCTTCTCCAACTCCGATTTCCCTTCTCTCTCCCAGCCTTCTCCCCTAACTCTCACTCTCCCCACAGCTGATCCCCACTCCCTTTCTCCTCACCTCTTCTCCCACCCAGTTCCTTCTCTCCATCTACTTCAGTTGTCTGTTTTATTTTCTGTCTGAGTGATATTCATGCATCCTTTCTTGGACCCTCCTTGTCCCTTGGCTTCTTTGGGTGGTCAATGGATTGTAGCATGGTTATCCTGTACTTTATGGCCACTTATAAGAGGGTACATACAGCATGTCTTTCTGGGTTACTTCACTCAGGATCATCTTTTCTAGTTTCATCCACTTGCCTGCAAATTGCATGATGTTGTTGTTTTTAATAGCTGAGTAATACTCCATTATGTAAATGTATCATATTTTTATTATCCATTCTTTGGTTGAGGGACATCTATGTTGTTTCCAGTTTCTGGCTATTATGAATAAATCTACTAATGAACATAGTTGAGCAAGTGTCCTTGTGGTATGGCAGAACATTTTTAGAGTATATGCCCAGTAGTGATACTTACTGCTGGGTATTGAAGTAGAACTATTCCCAATTTTCTGACAAACTGCCAGATTGATTTTCTATCCCTAGGTTGCCTTGTCTGGCTTCAGTGGGATATAATGTGCTTAGCTCTGCTACGACTTAATGTGCCAGGATAGGTTGGTAACCTTCTCTTAGGAGAAGGAGAGGGAGAACGGAGGGAGGAGAAAGCAAGGTTCAGACTGGGACAAGAGAAGAGAGGGGTTTTTGATCAGGCTGTAAAGTGATTAAATAAATAAATTAAAGAAGAAAACTACATTGTTCACACAAAAGAGCAATCTTCGAGATGGGAGACATTAGCTTACTGAGAAACGTGGCTTAGAAGACTCAAGGAACACTGAGGAAGTATGCTGATCTACATCTTGACTGAATATATAATCTACATTCCTTTCAGGACCAGAGGAGCAGTAGAAAATCACTTGCCTGTAACTGATTGTTTCAAAGTTTACATAGAATGAAAAAAGATAAAAGGGAGTTTTGCTTATCGTCAGGGCTTAGTTTTTTTTGTTTTGTTTTGTTTTGTTGTTTGTTTGTTTGTTTGTTTTGAGTTACGGTGGTATAAGTATTGATGGTGAAATGATTGATGTTGGCCTCTGGTTTGACTATTTAAATACCTCTAAATGATCAACTTCCATTTTAAGAGGCAGAAGTAAAGAAGAGTGAAGTGTCAGCTTTGTAAGAGACCCTCACAGGAAGCCAGCGCTCAGCTGAGCATCATGAAACTAACAATGTTCCTTTCAATGAAAGAATTAACCCTGACTTGACTTGCAGTCCTCAGCACAGAGTCACAAGATACCAGTGGTGTTTTGAACAATTACATTTTGAATCAGTTTGTCTAATCACAATAAATATCCCAATCTCTTTCCTCTGAACTCATATTGTGTGTAAGATTAATCTGATCATTAATAATTTACAGCCTTGTGACTGAAGGTTTATTGTTGCCTTTGAATTTCTTGTTTTCTTTTTTCTTTAAGCAAATTTTATTTTAAAATGGAATCATATTCAGATGTTTTATTTATTTATTTATTTATTTATTTATTTATTTATTTATTTATTACAATTTATTCACTTTATAGTCCGATGTAGCCCCCTTCCTCATCTCTTCCGGGTCTCACCCTTCCTCCCTATTCTCCCTCTCTCCCCCGTCACAGAGTCTAGTGAAAGGGGGAGTTTTACTTGCCTACCATCTGGCCCTAGCCTATCAAGTCTCATCAGGACTGTCTGGATCCTCATCCTCTGTGGACTGGCAAGGTCACTCTGCCAGGGGAAGTAATCAAAGACCAGGCAATCTAGTTCACATTAGAGACTAGCCCTTCTCCCTTTACTAAGAAACCCACATGGAGACTGAGCTGCCTATGAGCTACATATGAGCAGGTGGTCTAGGTCTTATCTGTGCATGGTTGATGTATGACAGAAAACTTCCACCTAAGGAACTCAACCACCACCGCCTGCCCCCCCCCAAAAAAAAAAACCCCACACAACATAAATAACTTCGCTACAGCAAAACCTAAAGTAGACCAGCACACAAATACAACTAAAGCAAACAACATCAAAATAAAAGAAACTAACAGTCACTTGTCATTAATATCTCTCAACATTAACAGACTTAACTTTGCAATAAAATGACACAGACTAACATTATTACTCAATCTATTCTCATTTTACCTTGTTTCACGAGTAAAATAAAAGTCTTCATAGTACAAGGAAAAAAGTACTATTTTAAAGTAACGTCGTTATATAGGGATTTTCTTTTTCTTTTTCTTTTTTTTATTATTAGCTACATTTTATTAACTCTGTATCCCAGCTGTATCCTGCTCCCTCATTCCCTCCCAGTCCCACCCTCCCTCCCTCATCTCCTCCCTGACCCTTTCCAAGTCTACTGATTGGGGAGGACCTCCTCCCCTTTCATCTGACCTTGTTTTATCAGGTATCTTCAGGACTGGCTGCAAAGTCCTCCTCTGTGGCTAGCAGGACTGCTCCTCCCTTTGGGGGTGGGGAGGTCAAAGAGCCTGCCATTGAGTTCATGTCAGAAATAGTCCTTGTTCCCCTTACTAGGGAAAACCAATTGGTTACTGAGCTACCAAGGGCTACATCCGAGCAGAGGTTTTAGATTATATCCATACATGGTCCTTGGAGTATCAGTCTCAAAAAAGACCCCTGTGCCCAGATATATTTGGTCCTTGTGGAGCTTCTATCCTCTCATCTCCTAACTCCCCCTTCTTTCATATGATTCCCTGCACTCTGCAGACTATTTGGTTATGAGTCTTAGTATCTGCTTTAATACACTGGTAGGAAGAGTCTTTCAGAGGCCCTCTGTGGTAGGTTCCTGTCCTGTTACTTGTTTTCTCCTATGTCCAATGCCCATCCCATTTGTCTAAGTTAGGATTGATCCTCGTACCGTGTGTCTTCTTTCTTATTTATCTTCTTTAGTTGTATAGATTTTATTATGTATATCATATCTTATAGGTCTTTCTTCTAACTGAAACATTAACTGCTAGAGAAAGGAGAGTTGCTCTCAAGACTCAGCAACCAAACAAATCTGATCAATCCTTGAACTCTCAAATGTAGATGATTCACCAGGCTCTTCTCCACAGCTATACAGAAACAATGAAAAGAAGCTGGGAAGTGAAAATTCTGAGAGCTGCTGGGTTTCTGCAAGTCAGCAGGATTCTCCCTGGACATAGCTTTTTTGGGTCATCACCTATGAAGATATGGACTTCCAGTGATGCATCTGCCCTCGAGTCACCACAGCGCTGCAAATAACGTGATAGTTTTTAATAGGTCGTGTTTTATTCCATTTCAAAAGAACTTGAACATCTTTTCTCTACATATGCTATCTTCAGGTCATATGTCTCTACATGTAATATTGAGAAGCTGATGATGATGTAATGATAAACATTATTTTAATGTTTATAAAGCAGAATTTTATGACTTTAAACTGTTGTTTGAATTTATTTCGGAAGCAAACACGATGATTCCATTCAGAAGAAGTTATTTTTTTAGAAACAATGTAACTCAACAAATGAAAATTTTATCTTTGGTAGTATACAAATTAAATATCAATAAATACAAATTTGGCTGAAATTATATAGCTTCAGTTACTTTCCAGTCGGCACTTTGCTAGCTGTACTGCCTAGAATGCATCTGTACTGTGGAACAGCATTTTAAAACCAAAATGACAGTTACAGATGACACAGAAAAAAAGGCAGACATAACATTTATTTTCCACAGAGGTAGTGACTTCAGAGAATGATGAGTAAAGGAAACAAATATGAATCCCAGTGGTCATTGCTAGGAATCATGTTCTCTATAAATTAATACAAAGCAAACCAAATCCTCAACATGATAGGACTAAGAGATGGAGATGGCATAACTGAATCATACCAGTGGGGTCTTTATGATAGGTTAGTGCTTTTATAGTGACAGTAAGGATTTTGTCCTCTCTTGCCCTCTGTCTGTCTCTGTCTTTGTCTGTCTCCTCGTCTCCCCGTCTCTCTGGCTCTTTCCCACTCTCTGTCTCTCTGTCTATCTATCTATCTATCTATCTATCTATCTATCTATCTATCTATCTATCTATCTATCTATCTATCTCATTTTCCTGATGTCAGAGGAGCCATATGCCCATGTTCAATTATCTTGATTGCTTTCTTTAGTTTGTCTTCATAGTAATTAAAATTTCCTCTCTTGAACTTTTCTGGCCATCAAGTGCTCACATGAAGATGCAGCTGCTACAGTGGGAACTGCAGTCTCCCGGCCTGCCATCTGGCACATTCCATTTATGACAGGAATTCTTGGGACTTGGAATCTAAAGCACCAGCCAAGGGCAAGGCTGAATATCCCACAGTAGTGTGTGGTGGAGCAAATGTGAGCTTTTTTTTAATTCTTTCTGACAAATGGGAAACTAGAAATCATATTTTTAAGCAGTCTCTTTCCAAAAGTAGATGTTCGCTTTCTGCAAAAGCTTGAATCTACAGGAGAACTGACTGACTAAATCCACTGAATGATCCATGAACATCTGAGAAATTCAGAAACATGTAAGTGAAACAGTATTTTCCAATAATTCAAGTTCACAATAAACCTAAACAAAATGCTATGTAATTTAGCAAAGGATCAATTGATTACAGATTGTAGTGTGGACATAAGTGTCTAAAAATAATTTTTAAAAAGCAGAAAAAAGAAGGTATGGGAGTTATCTTCTAACAAGCTAAGGGAAACGATGCCAAGAGCCATTAGAAAATAGAGGAAAGAATAAAGTAAACTCTTCTAGAACTTGCTTAGCTTGTTATGCTTTGTTACTACAGGGATAAGAAACAATTAGAGAACAACACAGTGAGAAAGCCCACCCCACAGAAGCTCTGAAATGTCAGTGAGCTGAGAAAACAGAATGTATGGAGGAGTGCCTGAGGGTGACTCCATAAGCAGGAAGTTTGATGTCATTGGCACATCTGCACTTCCATTTCCATTTGCATTCATGTTATGAGGAGCCGCAGCTGGCCCCATGAATTTGTTAACACATCCTCTGAAATTATTTACAAGAGCAGAATTCTTCCTGGTGTCAAATATTCTAAATTAAATAATGGAGGGAGTTATATATTCTTCAGTAATGACTTTTGTTAGGATTTAGAGTAAAAAATTTAGATCCAATGACCAAATTGTTATATTTCTACTAGAATATCTACTAAATTCCAAACCAATAGAACAAATATTCTTGATAGAGGATGTAAAGAAATCAAACTGGATTAAGCTGGATCCTTCTCTCTTTTGACTAGTTTTTATACTGTCAGGAGGTAATATATAAAATTTGAAAAGGAAAAATCATGAATGATCACATTCATATCTAGACCCTGCCTGCTACAAGGCTGAACTATCTGAGATAACATGTTCACTGGTGTAATAGCAGGATGAATTTTAAGCAGATAATCTACTTTATTGTCTTTGAGAGGCCTATGAGTAAGGTAGTCACAGGCCATACAGGAAATCAGCCACTGACATTTTACCTAGTTGACATGCATTAAAACTACCTTCTAAATATTTATGTTTATAACCATAGAGTAGTACAGGTCAGAGCCCTGGTCTGAGAAACCTCTTTTGGCAGTGGGTGATCATCAAAGTAGGGCCTCATAATGATGAAAGTGCTGAGAATAAATGATGGCTGAGAAAACTACTACAAATGTACCCTTCCAAGACACTGGGAGTACCACATAAGATGACCTGGGATGACCTCAGGCTCTAGAGGAGAGGTAGGAGTACAGTAAGGTGCTTTCTTCTGGATATCAATAATGAACACAAACAGCTGTTACTGTCTTCAAGGACCCTAAAATATAATGATGGATGGATGGATGAATGGATGGATGGGGATTGTGTAAAGAAAACACAGTTAAGTAATAGTAATAGGTTCAACCCTAAGGCCAGTGAGCCATCCAGCCATAGCCAGATTTGCAGTGTTAGTCATGTGTTTCCTTCAGAAAGTTGTTGGTTAACTCACATAATACCATTGTATTGATCTAGTGTATTGATGGATATATGTAGAGGGATTTTAATCCAGAAACATGGTTTCTCTGATCACATCCAAAAACCTTCTAGGTCTGTGTGATCTGGCTGAAATGCAGACATGCCCTGGGTATACACCTTTAATCCCAAAAATGAAGGTAAAGTTAGTTTGTAGAAGGAAACACCCTTGTTTGAAAGTAATGTCTAATTGAGAGGCAGACAATGAGACAAATCAGAGAAATATTTAGCAGAATAAGATATGCACAACTCTCACAAAGAGAAGCTACTTAAGAGAGCAGTGCAGAGAGATACACAGAGAAGGCAGTTTTACAGGAAGAGTTTTACAGAGACAGATTGAAGAGAGATCAAGCTAGACACAGGTATAAGCAGAATGATCCAGAGAATGAGAAGAAGCCAGAGGATTAGAGCAGATTGCTAGAGTTAGTTTGAGGCCAAGCTGAGCAATTCAGCCAGAAGTTGAGAGAAGTCAGATCGAATCAGTCAGCTTGGAGAAGAGTTTGAGCCAGAACATCTGAGTTCAATCAACCAGCTAGAATTCAGAAAGAACTATAAAGTGTGAGCTTATTCAGCAGTAAGCCTCAGTGTCTTAAAGCGTTCTAGGCATAGATTAGATAGTATAGAGGCTAGAAGCTTCCAAGACTGGGACCTGGCCTAGGTAAGCAGAAGGAGGCAGGAAGCCTCCAAGACAATTATATCAGGTGAACATAAGTTGCTTTTACAGGTATATTTTGCTATGTTGGTCACACAGTAAGACTGTGAAAAACATGTTTTCCTCCATCAGCTTATGAACCATCTTGTAGTGCTACAAGATCTAATCAGAAACACAGAAGCTTTATGGTTAGCACTGACATGATTTCTGTAGGTCCTGTTAGCAATGCATGTGGTGTTTTAAGCAATAGGATCTTACCATCAAGGGTTAGTGGCATCAACCTGCCTTTTAAACTCATATCACTATCCAGGGATTATTTCAGCTCTCAAATCTCATAAGCGACATTACTTCTTACTGTGGATAACAGCTAAGGAAGAAACTCACAACTGGCCAAAGTGCAGAGAATAAGGGACTGTGATACACTCAAACTCAAATTGGACATGTACATTGTACCTCTTTTCCAAAGCTCAGGGTCAGTTATAGAAGGTATAAAGGTATATAGAAGGTTTAAAGACTGTAACAGCCAGAGGTTGAAGAAGACAAACACATCACAGTATCTTTTGGACACAGTAGGTCAACTTCACTTATAAAGCCATGGTATCTGTTTGCCTAAACAAGTACTCAAAAGATCAAGCCAACAGTATTGTATCTTGTGGCAGAGGGGTTTATAAATTCCAACCCTAACTGAGGAGCTATGGATGGCTGACAGTGTTTGAGAGAAGGAAAGTCACTTTAATTTAAGGCTATGTGGCTTCTGGTCGGTTTGACCTCACACTCCAGTAAATAGACTACAGGAATTGGAGGCTATGGGTTAACAAATAAAATAAGGAGAGAGGAAAACAGGAAAGCAAGGAGTAGAGAACAAGGAAAGAAGGGTGATAAGTTGAGGGACGGGTGTTGGCAGGAGTGGGAGGAGATGAGAGGGTAGAATGAGTGAATGTAGTCACAGCACATTGCTTACCATTATAGTATTGTCAGTTTCTAAAAATGTTAATATAAAAAAAGAAGCTGTAAGGAAGCTATATAAAATATACCATCATTAGAGGCAAATTAATAACAGAATCTAGAAATTAAGAGAAAAACTATATTTTCTTAATTTACTTAGATTTGTAAGCATTAAGCTGCTTCTAAATCTTCTGTTACCTGCTCTATTTCTCCTTGAAACTTCCTCCTTGAGGGGACATATTTTATAAAGCTATGCCATAGAGCTGAGTAGAAATGAGCTTACTTATAAATAAACATCTCCATGCCATTAAAGGCACCACTCAGGCCTATTCCAAACAACTGGCTTGATGGAAATTTTTAGTCTACTGATCAGGAGTATTGATCAATAATACAGTTCTTACTTTGTTGTTGTTCTTTCTTTCTTTTCTTTTCTTTTTTTTTTTTTAGTTAGGGCCTCACAGGGATCAGAATGGCCTCAAATCTACTATGTAACTCAGTCTAACCTTGAGCTGGTTTTACAAGTGCTAGTGTTACAGAGATGCTTCCCCACGCCTGACTGGTGTGCTACTGTGAACTGAGCACCAGGTTCTTGAATGCTAAACAAGCACTCTATCAACTGACCCACATCTCCAGAGTTGGTTTATTCTAGTAAAAGGTCCTACATTTTCTAAAATGTACCTTTTCAGGTGAAATTTCCTGAACACAGCATAGAATGATGGGACTTTGAGTTCTGATAGAAGCATATGTGCGTGCATGCATGTGTGTGTGTGTATGTGTGTGTGTGTGTGTGTGTGTGACATATATTGTTCAAGGCCTGAGTGTAAGACCAGAAATAAGATGAGAATGACAACAGACACAAGCTAGGTCTAATGGGGCTCCTCTTGGGTTGTGCTGTGCCGTTTCTCTTTTCCTTGGAGATTACTTCTCTCAGCCCCTTCACTCCTGCCACATTTCTGTTACAATTCTCACTCCTGGAATTGTGAAACTTCTTCAGTCATGAATCATTATTTTAAAGATGAGGCAATTTTTCAGGAATGACTTTCAGAGCAGTTTTGCTCCAGTGCTCACTGTTGAATCATTAACACAAGGTTAAGCATTTTGCTTTTTATGTTCCATCATCTCCACACTTGGGGAGTTTGTGAGAAATTACCTACTGTCAAAAGGAATGCAATTTTGTCTGTATTAATATTCATCTCTATAAAACAATGAGAAAAATCATTTTATAAATGTAGATGAGAAGATTATATAAAAAAATCTTTGCATTAATATGGCAAACAGAATCCCTATCAGAATCATTTTTTTAAATATAAAAACAAATAAGTGATAATAAATGTTTTATCCAAAAAATGGAAGTCAAACTTTCACCAATAACTCAATTTATAAATAATACAAATAAAATATTGACATTTTCAGTAATTTGAAAGATAAAACAAAAACTAGCCAAATAAAATGGTGATTCCATAAAATTCCACTAGGCAGTGTTAAAGCTATGGAATATTTTTTAATTACATTGAAAAAAAACCTAATAAACCCACTCAACAAATTCAGTTGAGGTCCTGCCTTCTTCAGATTACTTAAAGAATTATAAAATTGATTTAAAAAATTCATTAACAATGGAAAAGGATTATAAACTTATAAGAAAATAGATACTAAGCTATATGAAAAGAAGATACAAGGCTGTGAGACATTGAAGAAAGTAGGGAGGCCCTAGAAATTTCTTAATATCACACACAAATATTTTAATATAAGTGAAACCGAATATTTTAGAAATGAGTCAGACACTCCTTCTGTGATATTTTAAAAATCTCACAGCATACACTATGAAAAATATGACTTATTTTGTGACTCACTCACATGAGTTTCTTGTAGCAAGACACTCCTATCTGGGACACATTGCTTATAAGTGTTATTTTACTTTACCGTGCTGGTTAGGACTCATCTGCCACTTTCATTGAAGAATTCCTGGTTACGAGGTGTTTCACACATCTTTAGTTCATGCTAAAGGTAAACTTGGGTACATTTGATGAGTATGCCTCTCCTCTTCGGAGTGTGTAACTCTGAGTCACTCAACAGTGAAACTCTTAAATTCATGACACAGTTTTAATGACACATCTTCATAGCAGAGCACAATGGAATCTTTGAGAGAGTAACAATTTTAATGAAGTCAGTTCTAATGGATTTTCTTATTTTGTTGTGATAGCCAGCATACGCTTTCAGAAAATAAATATTAAATATACACATATATACGATTATCTAATTTTATAAAATAATATATATAGGCGTTCTAAAGCGATTCAAACTAAATTATTTTAAATAATTTTATTTATTCATTCATGAAAGTTACTTCAGTTCAATTTCATTTTTCTTATGTCTTATAACAATCTTATAAAGTAGCAGGTTTACTGATTGCTTTTCCACATATACTTAGTTTTCTAGGCTTCACTCTTATACTCATCCTTATCCTACCATGTCCCAATTTAGTTATTCCTGGTCCCAGTATTCCTAGCATTTTTTTTTCAAGTGTGGAATGTCTTTCTGCCTCTGCTCCTTTCCTCCCTCCTTCAGATGCTCTACTCATTACCTTTCTGGTTTAAACAACACATAATGTTAAGCATGCATTTTAAAAAATGTAACTAGGACCCATGCATAAAATAGAAAATTCAACATTTGTTTTTCTGGGCCCAGGAAAACTCAAGATACTATTTTCAAGGTCCATGCCTTTTTTCCAAACTCAGTCTTTTTTTACTCTTGAATACAATTTCATTTTGTATGTGTACCACATTTTCATCAACTGTTCTCTAGCTGATGTATATATGCCTTGATTTTACAGTTGTGACTAGAGCCTCCAATGAACATTAAATTGCCAGTATTTCTGATTTAGGATAAGGGGCCATTTGACTATATATCCAGGAGTGGTATAGCTGAATCAGGGGCATGTCATTTTCTTCAGTGGTGAAGTCACTAATAAGTGGACTTTTCTCTAGCAAATCAAGTACTTGGGTGAGAAATGAATTAGATTTAATATACCACTTACAAAAATAAGATATAAAAGAGGGGACTTGTTAACCACAAGAGTTCCAAAAGAGGGATAAGAGAGTGAAATAGAGGGGTGATAGTGACGAATACCTAATATCTAAATGTATGAAACTGTCAATAAAAAATTAAAAATTTATAGGCTGGAAAGATATATGAAGTGGTTGCCTTCCTTGTAAGCAAGGAAACCCTACTTTGTTCCCAAAACCCACATAAGCAAGGGCATCTCAGTGTTGTGCTTGTGATAACAGTTCTGAGGAGGCAGACACAGTACGAGCCCAGGGCTTGATGGCCTGTCCATCCAGCACACTCATTTCTAGATAAATGAAAATGATCTTGTCTCATGAATATTATTTTTCTCCATCTATAGTTGGTATAGTTCTTCTATCTATACCAAGATAGTTCTTCTTGGTATAGCATAATTTGTCTGATTAGTAATTTGGAATGTCTATTCTTTTTCATACTTTGTCTTTAGAGCCAACAGGATACAAATTCATTTTTGTTCTCTTGTAGTAGATGATGGTTGGTAAGGAGAGATCTGTTCTTGTGGGGTAAATAGATAATAGCTGGAGGTTTTCCGGTAAGAAGGTCAGAGAATGTGTAACTCAATGAAGAGTTTAAACAATTTGTGAGTTGTTAATGTGACATCAGCAAAGAAGCTTCACTCAGTAATAAAATGTTGACCTGAGGCTGTCATCTCTGGAGATGATTTGAAGAGCATATGACTGTGATGATATTTGTTTTGTCTTACCAAATTCTTCACATTCACATATACTTCATAGGCACACTTCATTATGTGATAGCTTGCATCTGTTCTACTGTTTGTGTCTAGTGTATCTCCTTATGACTTCCTGACCTAAGGATTTATTGAAGGACACCCAGCTCATAAATGCTATATCTTTATTATTACTAGTCAAACATTATGCTCTAATTCAAGAGGAGGAGTAAATTAGCCTTTATTTTTGATAAGAAAAACTGTAAGGGGCACACCAACAGAGACAAAATATTTTGTAGTCACATTTTCTAATCTACTAAGACTATTAAGATTATCAGGAAATAAAGACTTTTACGTATTAAATAAATATATACACATAATAGCAAGATGACTCTAAGTTAATGCTCTTACAACTCTCTTCTGGCCATTTCCGTTGTGGACCAGGCATCTTGGCTGTATCTAGATAAGGTTGTACCATTGAAGAGAAAACTCAGTGCTGGTGAACTGAGATCTCAGTCTGTAGCCATGAAGGAAGCAATTAAAGAACAATGCTGATATTGGGATTCTTTAATGTCAGCTATAATATGTCAAATGCATACTTGCCTGGGAGAAGAAAAAAAATCCACCACCTCCTAGCCAGTGAGGACTAGTGGAGGGAGGGGAACAACAACCCACACACAAAACCTTTGATCCAAAAAATACCCTGCTTATAAGAATTGCAGGAATAAAGAGGAAACAGAGATTGAGCGAATGTCCAAACAATGATTGACCCAACCTGGGACCTACTCCATGGTAGAGAGCCAGCCCTTGACACTTTTCATGATGTTCTGCTGTGCTTGCAGACAGGAGCCTAACATGATTGTCATGTGGAATGTTCTACCCAGCAGTAGATCAGCATTTGGAGACAGATGGTTGGACTTGCAGTCAATCTTGGGGCATAGCGCTGTGGGTCTCGTGGAAGGGCTGGGAAAAATATAGAAGGACCAGGAAGGGACACAAACTTCACAAGAAGACCAACAGATCAACAGAAACTAACCCAGATCTATTGTACTTACAGAGACTGAGACAACAACTAAGCAGCATGCATGGTCTGGACACAGAACCCCTGCACATTTGTGGCCAATGCATGTCTTGGTCTTCATGTGAGTAGCTTGGCAAGTGGAGGAGGAGGTGTTTCTAACATGGACATTATTGCCTGCTTTTGGATCATTTTCCCCTGGCCAGAACTGTCTTGTCTGGCTTCATTGAATGGGGTTATGTTCAGTCCTGATGTGACTTGAAGTGCTGTGGAGAATTGATATAGAAGAAGGGATCTCCCCTATTTTGGATGGAAAAAGAGAGAGGATGAGGGAAAAAGAGGGATAGTAAGACTAGGAAAAAAGTTGAGGGGGCACCCTTGGGATATAAAATAAATAATCTTAAATAAAATAAAAATTTAAAAAAATAAGTAAAAGATTCAATGGTTATTTTTCTTAAATTCCCTCAGTGACTTACAGAAAATACTAATGAAGATAAATCTCAATACTCAAGAAAAACAATTTTACCTAAAGCCTTAAATGTGGTTATAATATCCAAACATGCTCATTCAATGCACATACCTGTGCTGCACAAAGAAGGTTCTTAAATGGCACTAGTTTTCAAACAAAAATATTAAGTATTTAAATACTAACTAGCAAACCTAAATTTGTATCTAGCAAATAATTTCTATATTTAACTATCTCATTTTTTTTTTATTTCCAAAAGTATTGTTCATGTTATGGGTAAAATAAAACATCTAAGAGGCAACAGATTGGCATTAGAGAAGATACTCCACACTCCTCAATCTAGAGATAAGGGAGAAATTCCTAGTCATATAAATATTAACAAATGAATTCCAAGATAGACTAGTTGACATTATTCTCAACATTATCAAAAAATGCACAGGAAAGGCAACTTACAATAATAACACTAGACCATCAGAATGACTTAGTCTATGCTTTTTCTGACAGAGTACTTCCCATACATTTATAAACATCAAGGTATTAAGAGGTATCTTTTAATTTTAATACCAGCCGGATAGAAAACTGATTCAAATATTTTTCTAAATCACAAATGAATTTTTATACTCTTCTCTGAGGTAATTTTAATTTTTTGTTATGTTATCTGCATGTACTTTTGCTTTCAAAGTTACTGAAATCTGGTGTTAACAGGAACCTCGGTTATCAAAGAGAAATCATAGTAAATTCAATGTAATTATGAGAATTCCTTGTTTTTGTTTTGCTTTGTTGTGTTGTGTTGTTTGCTTGTTTGTTTTTTAATGTCGGTTTGAAGTTTTCCTTTGTAGTCTCAGTATGGACAAGGCCCTAACTAAAGGAAGCATACTAAGGAAGTTTGTAATATCTTAAAATAATTTAAAAAATGGAGACCATGAAGTTGAAAAAGAACAATAGTTCATGTAAAGGTTGAAGGAAGGACAGGGAAGGAGAAAATAATGTAATTATATTTTAATTTCAAAATATTTTAAAATGTAGACTGAATTAGTGGCCTGCTCTTTAATTACCTCCCCCTAAAGGGGAAGCAGCATTACCAGGCCACAGAAGAAGACAATGCAGCCACTCCTGATGAGACCTAATTGACTAGGATCAGAAAGAAGGAAAAGAAGTCCTCCCTTATCAGTAGACTTGGGGAGGGGCATGCATGCAGAGGGTGGAGGAGGGAGAGAACCACAGGGGGGATACAAAGTGAATCAAGTGTAATTAATAAAGAAAAAAATTTGAAATGAAGATTTTTAAAGCATATGTTTAAAATATATAAAGAGGATCCAGGCAGTCCTGATGAGACTTGATAACCTCGGGTCAGATGGAAGTAGAGGAGGGTTCCCCCTTTCTGAGGACTAGGGGAGGAGGATAGAGGAAAGATTGAAGGAGATAGGATCTGGTGGAGATGAGGAAAGGGCTCATCTCAGGATATATCTTCATCAATCAAGATATAAAGTGAAAAAATTATAAAAAGTAAAAATAAAGTGGAAAAACATGTAAAGTATAAATGAACAGGAAAACAATATCTTTACTCAAGAGAAGTTTTCATTGTGTTGAAAGATTTTTTTTTTAATTAGAGAAAAATAGTACCTAAAGAATTTTTTTCCATAATCAGAAGTTTTTAACTTTCTTAGACGTTTAAATTTAGCAAAAATTATTCTCTGCTAACTGGCTCATTACTCCTACCGGACACATCCTAGAGCAAATGCTGAGAACTATTTTCTTTATACGATGACTTTCATTTTCTTTTGGGAACTACTTTACAATCATTCCCGAGGTAATAATGTGTCCACAATCTTAGTAACTCTCAAAAATAAAAATACCAATATTAAGAAATATCCCCAATGAGTGATAGATTCTCGGATATGTGAAAATCCATAAAACGCGAGACGTCAGATTCTGTGCCACATCCTGTTTGAGCTGCAGCCACACTGCAAGTTGGTCTTGGTCCATTCTCTGTCACTGTGAGGAAACACTCTGACTACAGTAACCAAAATAACAAAGAGCATGTTAATCTCATGGCTCTGGCTTCATTTCATGATGACAGGGTAGTTACAGCCTTGAGTGTTCAGAAGAGCTGGTCACGCTGCACTCACAGTGAAGAAGCATGGGGCCACTGGCGAGTGAACGCTTGCTGGTGCTCAGCATGCTCTTTCCATCTCAAGCAGTCCAGGAGCCCAATCAAGAAACGGGTACCACCCAGAGTGTGAGGGTCTTTCCATTTCAATTAACCCAATCAAAGTAATTGTACAAAGGCCCATCTACTAGGGGTGGAGTGAAATCTCTGCTAGGAAAAAATATCAAAGAAACAACAGATAGTATCTTTGTAGGACGAACTCCTAAAAAATGAATTGCATTTCCACAGTTTACATACATATTTCTTTTCAGTGATTATTACCAGTAATATTCACGTGGTTTTATAAATTAGTCTCCAGTGTGTGCACATAAACTCAACTGAGTGTAGTATTGAACTTTTGGCCCTTCTTAAGCTACAAAAGGTAATAAATAAATAAATAAATAAATAAATAAATAAATAAATAAATAAATAAATAAAATAGTTACCTTTCTCCTGGAAACGGGCAAAGAGACACCGTACTGTTGGTGCTGTGCTTATCTCTATCAGACAGGAAGAGCAGACAGCAGTCCTTTGTTCAAGCTTGATTCCCGGCTTGGTGGCCAAAGCTACTTTATATCTCGGACTCATTAAAATCAGTATTAACATCAAATCCAGGCAGTACAGCCTGGGAGGAGAAAGAGATAGACACCTGCTTTCCTACAGGAAAAGACCCCCACAGCCCGCCCTCCCCCCTACAGCATGGGTGGGCCATAGACACACAGAGCCCTGCCTACCGCCATGCAGTGCAGTGTGGAAGAAGGAAGACAGACAGCGACCTGCAGAGCACCATGCCACCTACGAACCTGCGCTCTAACACACGGCAAGGGCTAGCCATTGGTTCCTGCTTCCACAAGCCATGCCGCACAGACAGAAGATGTCACCAAGGGGCCCATTCGGCAGGGTGGCCAGCCTGCTGTGGGAGCCATCCCAGTGTTCCAGTATGTGGTAGACAGATGAGAGAGCGAGAGAAATGGAGCAGGTTGAACATTGTGAAGAGAGACTTGTGAACTAGAGACTTGAGGGTGGAGAGGAGTTGCCTGCGGCAAGTGCCCAGCACCCTACCGGGGCCATAATGAGGTCCCAGGCTAAGCTGCTGCGGAAGGTCATGTCTGGGTTTGTGGCAACATAGTTGCAGGGTCAGTCCAAGTCCATGGATCATATTACCACTAGAAAACATGGTGACATCCTTGGTCATGGAAGCCGCTTGGGACAAAGTCGACGTCCAGAGGCTGTGCAGACCTGGCCCCATCCCTCACTGGCTGTGGTGCTCTGGAGAGCTGGTCCCATCTCTCACCGGCAGAAGTACTGTGGAAAGCAGGTGGTGCGCCTCACCCAGGCAGCACAGAAGAGCTGGCCCTAGTGTCAGGGGGGTGCATGAGCCAACCCTGAGGGTGTGAGTGTGGGAAGGCTGATTCTGCCACCGGCAGTCAGAGCTGCTCATAGGGCCATGGGCTCAGCAGAACTAGCCCTGCCTCTCACCAGCTGCAACACTCAGGAGAGAGGGCCCTGTACCTTCCCTAGACTGCACATCAGAGCTGATCTTTATGAGGGTGTGGGAGGCAACAGGTGAGCTGGTCCTGAGCGTTAGAGCATAGAAGAAGTGGCCCTGCCACTCATCTACACTTTCAGGCCCTGTACCTCACTTGAACAGCACAGTGGAGCTACCCTGATGGAGAAAGCACTACTGAGCCAGCCTGAGGGCAGAACAGCAGGCTGCAGCCCTTGGGAAAGT
Organism: Psammomys obesus; assembly: GCF_907164565.1. Classification (NCBI taxonomy): domain Eukaryota; kingdom Metazoa; phylum Chordata; class Mammalia; order Rodentia; family Muridae; genus Psammomys; species Psammomys obesus. The sequence continues at coordinate 4,116,996 of NW_026592666.1, forward strand.
GGAGACCATGCTTTGACTAGGCAGCATAGAGGAGCTGGCCGTGCTGAGGGAGGCCCTCGGGAGGCAGCTCTGAGGGTAGGAGAGCAGGAAACTTATCCCAGCCCCTTGAAGGCTGCTGTACTTGAGAGAGTGGAGCCCATGCCTTGACTGCAAGTGAAGATGTGTGGACAGAGGGGTAGATACAGCATGGGACACACTGTGCCATACTACAGCTTCCATTCTGCTTTGTTTTACTGTTGTTGTTGTTGGTGGTGGTGGTGGTGGTGTGTGTGTGTTTTAATTTCGAGAAACAGTTGCAATGACAAAGAGCAGATATGATCAGACAGGAAATGAGCAGGACTGGGCTTCATGATGTGAAATTCAAAGAATAAATAAAAATTTAAAAAAAGCTTGAGAATTCTATAAAACTTTACATTTGTATACATCTGCTCTAGTGATAATTTACCAGCAAGTATAGTTTAAATATGAATTTTTCAAATCTCCATAAAATAAAATAATAAAATAAATCAAGAAGTTGTCAGAAAAAAAAAAGCTTCACATATAGTCAGTCCCTGATATTTGGTTAAACAGACTGCAAGTTCTATGCAATAATTTTTAAAAATGACTCAGTGAAGAAGGAAACTAAATTCTGCCTATTCTGTATGATTGAAATGTATTTCTCAAGAGTAGGACAAAGACCCTACTTGAGCAACATTCTATTAAAGTTCAGATTATTTCTAAATCAATTTATCTTTATCTATTACAATTTTTTTTCACTTTGTATTCCATCTGTAAACCCCTCCCTAGTCTCCTCCCAATCCCACCCTCCTTCTCCTATCATGTGCCTCCTCCAGTCTACTGATAGGGGAGGTCCTCTTCCCTTTCCATCTGACCCTAGCCTATCAGGTGTCATCAGGACTGGCTACATTGTCTTTCTCTGTTGCCTGACAAGGCTGCACCCTCCAGAGGTTGGTGATCAAGGAGCCAGCCACTGAGTTCATGTCAGAGACAGCCCCTGCTGCCCTTACTAGGGAACTCACTTGGCTACTGAGCTACCATGGGTTACATCTGAGGAGGCGTCTATGTTATCTCCATGCATGGTCCTTGGTTGTAATATTGGTCTCTGCAAAGACCCTTGCTCCAGATTATTTTTTCTGTTTGTCTCCTTGTGGAGCTCCTGTCCCCTCATTGTAGCCATAATCTGGAAACAACTCTGATATTCCTCAAAGGAGTAATAGATACAGAAATTATGGTACATTTTCACAGTGGAATACTACTCAGCAATTAAAAACAAGGAAATCATGAAATTTGAAGGCAAATGTTTGGAACTAGAAAAGACCATCCTGAGTGAGGTAACCCGGAAGCAGAAAAACTCACATGGTATATACTCAGTTATAAGTGGGTATTAGACATATAATATGGGATAAACATGCTAAAATCTGTACACCTAAAGAAGCTAAGCAAGAAGAAGGACCCTAGATAAGATGGTCAATCCTCATTCAGAAAGACAATTGGGATAGACATCAGAAGTAGGAGAAAACAGGGAACAGGATAGGAGTCTACTACAGAGGGCCTCTGAAAGTCTCTACCCATCAGGGTATTGAAACAGATGCTGAGACTCATAGCCAAAGTTCAGATTTTTTATGGTAGGCTGACAGAATACTATTATAAATCTTGGTAACCATAAATTAAGACAATATAAAATAATAAATAACTATACAATCAAACATTCTGTGTCAAATGTGATGATTATGTCTTTTCTTAATAAAATTCACCAGGAACCTTTTTAAAATGTTACCTTTAGTTATTTTTTCATACAGAAAATGACAACAGACCAAAATTCAGAATTGTGGAGATCAGTCCCAACAGATACATCTACATTAAAATGCATTCACTTAAAGCTTAGGGAACATTGGGGAAGAGTTAGCAAAAAGATTGTAATGGGGAAAGTAATGGGGCATTTGCTGTGAGATTTTGTCTCCTAGGAATATCAAAAGATACACACATAAAGTCTCATAAAATGACTGCTGAATAAGAATGATGTCAGTAAACATCACTCTGAAGGTCTCTGAGAAAAAAATGTTAGCAATTAAGATTGGCAGAAGATACTCCTTAGTATTAGGAACCTAGACTTCTGGAGACCAGTAGGAACCACTTGCAACAAATCATGTTGGCTTGTGTTGACCTGGGTGGCAAGAACTTGAGAACAAAGAGTGGGTGCAGTGGATGATACAACTAGGAAAGGGATGATAAGTTATGTTGACCCGATCAATGACGATATGATCTTTAGTTATATATTTGGTCGCATTGAAAGCGTGAGAATTTCTATTGATGAAAGAATAGGTACAATAACTGGACAAAGATTTTTAATGGTTTTAGAGTTATATTTTCTTCTCTCTGTCTGTGTGTGAGTGTTTGTGTGTGTGTAAACCACATGTGGGAGGATGAATATAGAGACCAGAAGAAGGCATTGGGTCACCTAGAGCTGGAGTTGCAGAGATTCTGAACCACCTAGTATTGTACTGGAAACAGAACTTCAGTCCTATGGAAGACCAGTAAGCACTCTTAACCATTGAGCCATCTCTCCAGCACCAAGGACTTTTTTTTTCAATCCTATGGCCACATTTAAATGATAAAACTATATATAATAAGATGATGCATTTAATCTAGCTGGTCAAAGTGATCAACGAACTAACTGAATCTATTCAGTCGCTAACTCAAAGAAACCAGGAAGAATGTTTTTAGACCTCCTTTTTTTCCGTAGTCTTTACTGGTAACTCCACACCTTCCAATTACCCTAACTGAACCCCTTGTCTGTGTAGACCATCTGCATTCACTATCTACAAGTAGTTTCAAGGTTACCTAGAAGTCTCCTCCTCAACCTGGATCCCCAACTCTTCATTTCATATGGAACGCTTCTAAGGTCAGTGTTGATGGCCTTCCTAAGAGAGATGCTCTGCTTCATCTCACTCACCTGAAGTTTGTGCTACAGTTTGCATGAAGAACACAGAGATACTTCTCTTGTGCATCACTAGTTTCTTAGGATGCAAATGCAAAACACTGCTAGATACACAGAAAACACAGTTATTTATTTGTGTTCGAGACAGGGTCTCTCTATATAATCCATACTAACTTAGAAATGGACCTCTAGTCCTCAGACTCATGGCAGTCTCTTAGGATGCTGAGGCAGAATTCTAGGCCTTGGCTGTAAAGCTCAGCTTATACTTTCAATTACTGTATTTTATTAGTTGAGCACCCACTGAATGGAGTTCTGAATCCTGGATATCTGGCTGTGCAGTTGAAAGAATGGCTTGGAAGTGCTATAAGCCAAAGACCAGCATCCAACAGTGGAAAAGAACATCTGCTTCATTTCTCTTCTTGTTTCAGCAGCAGCACAAAGACCTCAGTGGTGACTTGATGCTGAATCGAGTGCTCTGAGTCTGAGTATAGCTTTCTGCCATTTACCCCATGTTTATGTGCTGTCAATATTTATGTCTTTTACAGAGTCAGTTCTAAGAAGCATTACTTCATGTGTTGAATGTGGGCAACCCAGTTTCTTGAGTTGACTCAATGTTATTTAACCTTGTTTCCCCTTCAGACTTTCTGAGCCCACCCAAGCACACAGCAATCCATCTGGGCTGGAAACCCTGCACTTTGTGGGCCAGCCTATTTGGAATTGATTTAGCTGGATCTAGATCCAATTTGATCTGTCTTCAGACGCCCAGACTGCACGCTGCAGAGTAGAACACATCCCCAGCCACAGTTTCTCATTGACCTGGATCTGAGAACTTTTTCAGTTGCGATTTGTGAAAAGTAAAATTATTTATTTCTGTAAATTGGCATCAAGAATGTTACATTAAATGTCATGAATTTTACTGAAGAAAAAAAAATCTTTTAATTTCCCCAGGCTTTGTGCACTATGAATTTTCCTCTATGGCTATCAGGTCCCAATATTTTTTCCCAGAGTTGTCTTTCTTGTCTCTTTCTCTTGGCAAGACTTACCTGGATATGAGTTTCCTGAACATGGGTGGAAAGGTTAAAGCAATAAGAATTCACGCTGCTGACCTCTGTGTGGCCTTGTCTCGGAAGGCACACTCATTGACGTGGTGTGCTAGGACTCTCTCGGGCTTACTGGGAAACTCCCTGTCTGCTGCTGCTGCTGCGAGCCAGCGGTTATGAACTTGTGGCCCAACCACAGGGAACTTCTGAGTTAAGAGTTCAGATCAACCCAGACTGGCCGGGTGATCTCAGAAAAGTTACCTAACATGGTCCTGTCCCTCATTTTCTGGTCATAGTATGGAAAAAATAATAATGTTTGCTTATTTGAGTCAAGAAGTTCTCAACTTAGTTCTCTTTTTTTCCTTTTTTTTTTTTTTTTTGATAAGCCCAAAATTTGGAAGAATGTCTGCTAAAGATGAACGTATATTTGCTATATGAATGTCTGAATAGATAAATGAACCCTAAGAATTATAAATTCTTTGAGAATCTGGAGAGTGGTGGTGCATGCGTTTAACCCCTGCAACTCAGGGAGGCAGAGGCAGGTGGCTCTCTGTGAGTTAGAGGCTGGCTTGGTCTACAGACTGAGTTCCAGGACACTCAGAGCTACACAAAGAAACTGTCTAGAAACAAACAAGAAATTATAGACAAGATAGTGTTCTTAATTTTAATATATACAGAGTGCCCATTAATTTATAGAGGTTGAATTAGAGTCATAACAGAAATAAAAATGACTATCAAAATTATAATAGAATTCCCAATTACTTCTTGTGCTAACCTTGTATCAAATATATTTTATAAAAATATAGAGAATTTATAGAATTTATGTGAAAAAATACTGTTCTCTACACATTCAATGATGCAAGCGCAGCTAACATATTTGTAGTAATCTCCATAATTTCAGATGAATTACTATAAAATAGAAATTTATTTGAAGCTACATATTATAAAAGGAAAATTATTTCTTCAAATTAATATTATCCAATTATGAAAATGAGAAACTTTCATAGAAAACAATAAAAGGGACATTTGTAGAATAACTGAACATAGTTCCAAAACTTATTTTGTGATTAATTTTTGATTTAATTTGAAATATTCTAACAATTAGAAAAATACTTGTCTCACTTTATTCTATAGTTTGATATAGAATGCTTCTGAGATCAGCAGATCCAGTTTATTCAGTGATGTGGTAACCATTTCCAAAGCCTTAGTGAGAAGAGAAAATGGACTAACATTAGATGCAGCACACGGGATATGTGCATGAATTGTTTAAATCTACACCTAACTACACACTTATGATTCTTTTCCCTTGCCATGACATCCTCGAGCACAAAAAGATCTGTAGGCTTAGGTCAAGCCTCCAAATTCAATTTAAGAATGTACTTCCTAGTAGGGCACGTAAAATTGTGTGGTGAGCTTGAATTTCTATCTTATATTTAAAATAATTTTCTGAAGAAGATAAATTATCAAACTCATTGAAATAGTTAGGGAGTTTTCTAAGTGATTATGTCATGAAATTCAAGGGGTAATTTTTCCCCTACTTTTTCCATTTCCACAGTTTCTTGGATAGATAAACTCTTGATGCTTTCTACAGAGATATCCAAGTCTCCAAATTAATAGAATATTTTTCATGATGGTAGAAATTTTTTCAAGGGTATTTGGAGAGCATATTGTGCTAGTTTCCTCTTCAATAAGACTTTGTGTGAAATAAGTTTAGGAAAACAAAAGGGTCAGTTCTTGTGCTCATGGCTACGGTAAGAGGAGAAAGCCCCAGAGTATCCAGACTACAGCACTCTTCCAAAATATAACCAAGCTTCCTGTGTGGTAATGACTCCTTGAACATAACCTGTGGTTTTGTTTTTCTCCAAAGGAAACACATGCTACCCTTGAGTAATAGCTAACAGTCGCTTAAGCAAAAGAAAGAAATGTCTGATATTATTTTCATTATTTTCCATTTACATAACAATATCAAAGTAAAGAATACTCAGACACTGGCTACGAAAACATAGAAATCTTGGTTATAGCCAATTAGTTCCCAGAAAGTCTTTCATTTTCATTAAATTTTCCGTTCTTACCATGCATTGGAAAATCTCCTGACACATGCGGGAGTCACAGTAAACTCAGACGTCAGTGTAACCTAAAATATAATCTCATAAAAGTGCATGATCATACTCACCGATGTTGGGATAGAAACTTCAAAAGCAATAGACGTAACAGTGCACACACTTGGTAAAAGGAGATGGAAGGGCATAGGTAAGAGGTTGCTCAGGGCCTGTGATGTCTCAACTGCAGCACTTCTGTGACCAGAAAGGTAGTTGACAGAATGGGAAATGCAGACATCTTTTCAAATTTGTTTCAATAGATGCCAACTAGGTTTCTATAGTATCATGTCCAAAAAAATTTCCTTTATCTGGAAATGTACATTTTCATTCCTGTGCAATGGAAATAAAATTTGAAAAGGTCAGTTTAGGAATGGAAAGAACAAAAGATGTTTCATGTTTACAACACCTTCAGGGTTTCTAGTAAAACCTGATGAAGTTAACGGGCATGCAGTTTGTTTCTGACATCCTCCCTCAGCACTTACTAGTTTTGGTGGTAATGATAAGTTCTTTGTTTTCCAGTTGTTTTTCAAGCTGTTAACAGAAAAAAAGGAACATCTTGATTACAGAGATCAGATTTGAATATCTCCTCCTCACACTAAACAATATTTGTGGATCTCAGATTTTGGCTACATATGCTGTTAATTTAGTATGAATGAAATAATGTGCTGTTTTTTTATTCTGCTAAGCTAGATGCATATTAAATCCTCTCTGTGTTATCCTCTCTCATGTGAGAAGCAGAACCCAGTTTCTCTCCTGTGGAGATCTTGAATAGGAACATTGTATTAAAAGGAGTATATTATATATAATCAATCATTCCAATCTAGGCTTTTCCACATAGATTTCTGAACTTCTAAGAAGTTCTCTCATTGATTGTATTTTCTAGAAAGTTTTCTTATAGGTAGTAGTTTTCTATAGTAGTAGTTATTCAAATAAAATCTCATAAGCATATGGAATAAAAATGTTTTAGGCCTCAATAACTATTAATGTACATCTGATGTTAATAGGTAGACACAGTAATGCAAGAGATAAAACATGAATTTTAGAAGATGTTTCTGCAGGAGCTTTGTGGTTAAAAAAACTATTAATGTGTGCCTGGCCTGAGTTCAAAACCACTCAGCTACCATAAAAACTGCAAGCAGCAAAATCTAACCAATTTTTCAATACCTCTCTCTTCCAGAACAACAAATATTTTTATTACATGTTTTTTTACTTGTGTGTGTGTGCGTGTGTGTGTTTGTGTTGTGTGGACACAACAATGTATGTGAGGATATCAGAGAACAACCTTTAGGATTCAGTCCAGCTCTCTACATAAACAATGTGTGTACCTTGGTCCAACTTTGGTCAACAGGATTAGTTGCAAGCACCTTTTCTGGCTAAGCCATTTCATTGGCCACCAAAGCATACAAATTTTGGGTTGTCAGAAAAGCTAGGTTTTACTGCTTTACTAGATTTAGTTAATAAAATAAGAGCAAACTTGGCATATCACTGCCCCTGGAAATGTAAAAATAAGTATTTCATCCACTAAGTTATGTCTTCATCAGTATTCAGAAATTCAGAGCATTTAGCACAATAAAATTCTCTTCATCACCAAGCCTTGAAGGATTCAAATGGAGTCGACCTCTGTCAAAGCAAAGTGAACTCTGAGGAACTGCTAGAAATACTTCACTGTTTCAAACAACCGAGACTGGGAGTGATTTCATTACTTCATTACATCCTTGCCTATGTTGACTGGTCTGACACATATCCATGAATTGTCTGCCTCCCCTTCCTTCTCATATCTCAGAAATTATTTTTGCTACGTAATTGCTACCATTATCTTTTAACATGTGATGACCTGCATCCTACTGATGTAATAAACTATCAAATCACTTTATTGATGCTATTTTCTGTGTTCAAAGAACAAGACTAAAAAAAAAAAAAAAAAAAAAAAAAAGAACAAGACTACAGACTACCACCTGGTAAACATTAGGTTAGGTTTACATTGCAATTCCCCAGCATGTTTTGTTTTTTTTTTGTTGTTGTTGTTGTTTGTTTGTTTTGTTTTTGTTTTTTTGTCAAAGTCTATATATATCCTCAATCACTGTCTATGCTGGTAATATCACTTAGATTTTTACAAATTAAGAGACTAAATCAAGCAAGTGTTACACATTTTCATCTGCCTGTGCTTTCTGTTGTCCCATGTAAACATGATCCTAACTGTTTTTATTCATTAGTAAAACCTCTTTTCCTAGAGAAGCATAGTGGGCATATCTTTAATCCAGGCACTCAGGAGGCTGAGGTATTGCAACAGGGGGTCTACATAGCAAGACCATGCCTGGAAACAACAACAGTATTCCAATAACCTCCCTTAAATGGTGTTCCCACAGGAGAGGAAGCATTGCACAAAATAATTGGTGATAGTAACAGTAGACAGACACATTTCACAGGTTAAATTTTTGTATGGCTCATGATTCACGCAGGTGAAAAGTTGTATAACAAAAATAAAGTAATACTGTGCCCCACTTTTACTTCATTTCTCCAGTGAATTTATAGGGTTTTAACATGCACTTAAATGGATATTTTCAGGTAAATAAAATGGCACGACACTGGAATTGTTACATCCTTTTCAATTATGTGCTATTAGAAATATATGTTGGTCAATTTTCTATCCCCATAATGAAATACCTGAAACACTCTTGGGCACACACTCACACACACACACACACACACACACACACACACACACACATTCCTAAATTACAGATAAATTGACAGGTCTTGTTTGGGGTAGTAATATGAATTAAAATGTTAAGGGGACTCAGATCCAATATTTTAAACACATTGAAATCAATTTTCATAGTTATCACCTTCAATGTGTTGTTATAATATGACTTCAAATAACATGAAGCATAGGTATATCTTTGAGGGAAGCAGGAATACTTTCAGAGAAGACAATGACTGTTCTGTACATGTGATATTTGATTATTGAGTAACAGAAACTTTTTATCTGGTCCTGTCTATTGGGTTCTCTGTATGCCTCTGGCACCTTGAAAGGCATCTTTTCCTTAGATTTGGAAATTTTTCTCCTGTGCACTTGACCTGGGAGTCTCCTTCTCCTCCTCCTTCTTCCTCTTCTTCTGTTCTTAGACTTTTATACATTTATCTTCTTCTTTCTCTACATGGTTAAATTCTTCTACTTGTGTTAAGGTCCTGCTAGTCTTTTTTTTTTTTTATTTGATCCATTTTACCCATGAGGGCCTTTTGACTATTTAAATATTCATGTTGAATTTTATTTCTGTTTGGATTGTCTTCAGAAATTTGGTGTATTTATTAATCCTACTTTAATACCTTTAATTCATTTCCATATTTCATGAACAACTCATTTGTGTTTTTCTTTCTTTACTCCAGCATTTATTCTTATTTTCTTAGAATTACTTGAACATATTTATAATTGTTATTCTTAAGTTGTATCTTGTTATAATCTAAGTTAGTTTCACTCTGGTACTATTAAAGAACAAGTTGTATTATCTTAGTTTTTGAGTGTATTATCTGTGTTTTCATGATGGGATCAGGTTATCTGAATGTGGGTGGTTGATAGTATCTTTTGGTATGGATATCATTCCAAGCCTTGCTGAATGGGAATTTAGATATGCATCTTCTGCTACTTCAACTCTATGGTTTTGCACCACCTGAGAATCAGTCTTAGGATCATTCAATGAACAGGATACTAGAAGTGGTCCTAGCTTGACTAGGTCTAAATGAAACCTCTGAGAACATGAACAAACCCTCCATAAGGCCAGCAGAATTTTGCTGCAGGTACTCAAAAGACTGTTGGCAGGAGTTTATGGCTCTGTCAATAGCCCTCAGGTAGTAGGGACTAGTTTGTGGTGGGGAAAGTAGGGACTGATCTGTTTGGTTCTCAGGTGGGGGAGCTGGAAGTATGGTGGGTTTGGGGCCATCTCTGAGAAATAGGTATGGCTCTGAAGTTTCCAGGTGTTAGGAGCTAGGAAGTATTTTTATGAAATATGTTATGTCAAGGAAGTCAGATTTAATAACTTTGGCTTTTTCTAATGCACACACATTTCATCCATGTATTTAACAGATGAAAAAAGTTTTATTGGTAAGATCCTTTCTAAAAAAAATTACTGCCAATTCATTCTTTCGAAAATACCCAATATGATAAATAAATTCAAAAGAAACCTCTGAATACTACTTTCCATATAAAGTTAAAAAATTAAGTGTGACTCAAAACCCATGCTCATGGGTCACTTGTTGTTTATCCTACTTGGAAAGTGCTCACATGTGACTCTGGAAACCTGCCTTTGTCGTTATTTTTGAGCTTTCCTTTAAGTGGCAGATTTTGTGAAAATTTATGACGTGGAGAAGGAAAGTTCATAGGCAAGGCATACTTAAAGAGCAAACAGAAATCTTTTATGGAAATGAAATATTCTAGACAGATTTTACCCTACATTGTGCTGTGTCAAACAAAGGTCCTTTTAAAATAAGCAAAATTTAAAGTAGAACTCAGTTTTTAGTAGTATTCTTATTGGTAACTGGAAATAGAATCTTTAAAAACAGGTAGAGAAGAATATCTTAAATATATTATATCTTTAAGAATTTAGTTTTCCTACATGAAAAGTCATTGATTTAACTCCAAGAAGCATTAAAGAAAAGTGGAAGTATTATAGAAAATTGGAAAATGGTTATGTATCTAAATTCATTTTTTATTTCTATTCTTCAATTAACTTTTCAACTTCAGACATTAGCTGTTGTACATAGATTTTTTACAGTACATTGTCTTGTTGGTTAGGCTTGCACATTCTTCTCATTATGCCTCACAAGATGACCTAAAAACAGTCTTTCCCAGCCACAGCTAACATTCCTCCTGCCTGTTCATGACTAAAGTGAATTGGGTAAAACTAACTGTTTTATTTTACTTTTAAAAAATATTTCTTTTGATTTTATAATGACATCATTTCATTCCATTACCCTTCCTTCCTTCAGATCCTCCCATATAACCTTCCTTACTCTTTTTCAAATTTATGGGCCTTTTTCTATTAATTGTTTTTATTTTTTATTCACATTAAAATTTTAATTGTATTGGACTTTCGTGAAATGTCAATGAATATATATATATATATATATAATATTTAAATTGGAATAAACTCGTTTTCTCCTCAAACATTCATTACATCTTCACCACAAAACCTTCCAGAATCCTGTGTCACAATATTTTGAAAGTTAACGTTTACATTTCACCCTCAGAACATTCTTCTCTGTTGTTCTCTTTTTGTAACGTTTGTTCTTTGGGTCTGTATTCAATATTGTCATGAGCTATCTTGTCTGTATGTAGGCCACTACCAGGCCTGTTTACATTAGAGATAATTATTTCTACTCATTTGAAACAAAGAGAAGTCACTGCAGTGCTTTGTAGAAATTCCCTATAGTAAACATTTACAAGGCAATTATTTTGAGATTTATAAAAGACATAACTCAAACTAAACCAATCAACACAGTGAATTGATCAGCTCATCTGCAGGATAATTCTAAGGTTTGTGTTTGAAGTTGATGCTTTGTTCCACTTTGTCAAGTGGTTAGCATTGTCAGAATACCACAATAAAACATTTCCTAAGGCTACCCTCTTTCAGTAGACACCATGAAAATGGCAGAGTTCGCACTGACAACTTACACTCTCTTAAAAGGCATGGGAGGGGGTCAACAAGCTATTCCAGAAATATTTTCACCATCTTGAGTAGCTGAGCACTGATAAATCATCAATCTGTGGCTAATCATCATCGTTAAAATAGAGTTAGGCAGTTTAACCTATCCCATTCCTCATGGCTGGCCATCAAATCCAGCAAGGTGAAGAAACTACAAAGACCTGATTTTTTCAAAGTGATTCTTAACAAGAATGGGTACTGTATCATGGAGGTATGATGACTATTTGGGTCAGTAATTCAGACCAGCTCCTGGGAACTTGAGATATTTGGATAATAGTATTTGCGATTGGCCATGATGGTGTTTCCAATTAGATTGGTATCAAAATGGGTAGACTGAGTATGCGGAGTGTTTTCCCCAGTGTGGATGAATACTATAGAACCAACTGATTCCAGAGCCTTTTTTACTGGTCTTCCTAAGAAAGCTTGACAAAAACCATCTCCTGCACTTGGACTTATACCATCGGCTCTCCTTCTTTCTAGGTCGTCTGACTCACATTGGAACTGTAGGGAAACCTCGTGATTACCCACCCTCACTCAGTTCTTTCTGCATCCTTTGCTTTTCCAAATAAATACTGACAAACATCTCTGCTCAAAAATTCTTTCCGTCTTGTTTATCACAAATGATGATATTGTCTCTGGTGTCTTGGTGAAAGTCGTGAACTAAGAAGTAAGATTTTGTAAGGTTTCATGATCGCATGACCTAATTCACTGAGATCGTTTGAGTGTGATTTGTCCTCAGTGAAATTTACATTGAAATTTCCTTGTTGGAGCGTCAACGTTGGGAGAGAGAGCAATTCGTAAGGGTTAATGTATTTCTCATGTTTCTACATTAGTTCTCACAGGCATGCTTATTTTTCTGAAAGTTGGTTGTTATTAAGTACAATTTCCCTTCTGGTTTATACATAGAGTCATGTACTATTATCACATGTTCTACTGTGTGATGCCATCTGCCTTGTAGGACCACAGCAGAGGCTATCAATCCTGAATATGCTTGCTTCATAAATGTGACCTAAGTAAACTTCTTTCTCTATAAAAATAAATTTACTCAGTAGTCTGTTATAGTAAGAAAAAGTAGATAAAGAGTAGGGACTTACATCTGAATTCATTGTTAGTATTTTTGAATATTTTTAAGAGAATGTTGCATGTTCTTTTCAATGGCCATTGCATCACTTGTTTTTATAGTAAGTTTACTCTTGCCACATCACTGCTTCTGGGAGGATTTCTCTCTTTCCCAAATTAGTCCATGTTTCTATTAACCACCTTCCTGGCCATTAAGTCAATATGCTACTTTATGTATATTAAGTATGAGGATGCTTTACTCTGTCATTTTCTCTATTGAGGAGATTCTTCTTTGGTTCTTCTATCAACAGAGTTTCTCTTAAATGGGTCAGTAATTGGGGGTTTGACTTCTAGTGCTTAATTTAACCTCCATTAAAACGGTGTTTCCCATATAACTGCACAAAAGTATCCATGTAAATAGAGTGACCATCAATTTCCTTTCAGCCAACAAATACAAATGTTCAAAATCTACCTTACTTAAAACAAGAAACAATATTTAAAATATTGCTCTCCGGTGGTTCAAAGCACTATTTGCTCTTGTTTCATATACACAATTAAATTTCCTCTCCAGACTTCTCTTTAATTACCTTTGAGATTTCTGTATATTTTTTCTAATTGACATTCCAGTTTGTTACTGGCTGTGTCAAACAACTGCTCTTCTCTCCAGGTGTGTGCCTCTTGTTAGCTTCCTGACATTCTCTCTGTGACTTACCTTTTCCCAACTTTTACTAAGATTTTGTTGTTATAACACTTTCCCAAACATCTACCACATATATAGAAAATTTCAATGAATAATTGTTAAATAATATAGGAATGAATAAACAAAATATAAGAAAATGAAGTTGACTTTAGAATATGATCGAAAGATCAAGCTAAGTAAAATTTTGTAAGAATTTCAATATAAGTAGTGGTTAAAATTAACATGGAAAGGATTATGTACAGAAAGAATGAAAATTGAGTGGAAAAATACCCAAGGAAAAAATTCTGTCAAATAACAGAAATTATTGATAATGATGTCTGGAAAATAATAAAAAGATCGAGGTGGAGACACAATAAATTAATAAGATTACAGTTGAAAAGATTAAAAATGAGATTGCAAAATAGTTCTGTTCCAGAGCCCAGAGAATGTTAGAAAAGGACATGGATTGACTGCAAAGGAGGCTATTACAGAGTTAATTGAAGCAGGTTTACAGGAATGATTGGGGTGGAAGCCCAAGTTATAACACATAGAGGATTCAAAAGGAAAAAAGAAAGCAAACTATGTGTATAAACATATGCTTCTTACTACTGGACATTATAGAGAGAAATGGCAAGAAGATACAGTGGCAAGTGGAGCCTGAAGAAAGGTTTACAATGTATCTGACTGATTGATAGGAAGCACATGCATATATGTGCTCAGGAAGCTGGATCACAGTGAAGAAACATTTTTCAGCCTTGGGGGAAACTTGGTGAGATGAAGTGTTTGGAGTTACAAATGATTTAACAAAAAATTAATTTCTTTGACTGAAATGTACTAGATTTTTTCTTACCTGTTTCCCTTATGAAAAATAATGTTCCTTTATAAATTACAATTTTAGAATAAATTATTAAATGATTCAATACTACTAAAGCATAAATTTATTCTTGGAAGTTTCCCTTAAAAGGTCTCTTCTACAATGAATGGTCTAAATATAACAAGATAAGGTATAAACTTCCTCTGTGCATGGAACACAGGTACATGTTTGTGATCCCACAAACATGAGTTTTAGACCTGCTTGAGCTACATAGTGCTACTAAAGGCACGAAAAATCATAAGTGCTATAAATTTACTCCAGTAGCTAACTGACTGAACCAAGTTCTTCACTCAAATAGAAAAGAAAGTGGGAAGTGAAGAATGGGTATTCTCTAACAGGAGTGAAAACGATTGGCATTACACCCTGTGTAAACAGGTCACATTCAGACTGGATTAGGATGCCTATTTCAAAATTAAGAAGCACTTGCTAAATATTAGGATCTAAAAATCTCACAGAAATTTTGAAAAAAAAAAACTGTGTTCGCAGACATTGAAATAACATTTGAGTATCTGAATTTTGCTCTTCTTGGCAGAGAGCTGAGGTCATATTAACTAATGCAATCCTTTGCTATCCATCATGCTGGAGTCTTCTCTTCCTGCAGACTTCTCCCCCCAAACATATGGCTCATGCCATATTCATTAACCATAGATAGAGTGTCACTTACTGGTAAGTGAACAATTACCAAATGCCTTTTTTAGGGAAATCATTGGCTTCAAATAAAACATTTTTCTTATTCTGAAGATACTCCTCTGCTGGCAATCATCATTATTAAAAGGGAGGCATTTTCACTCCTGATGAGATCTGATAGACTAAGATCAGAAGGTAGGAGAAGAGGACCTCCCCTATCAGTGGACTTGGGGAGTGGGAGGGTGGGATCGGGAGGGGAGGAGGGAGGGGCTTATGGGGGATACAAAGTGAATGAAGTGTAATTAATAAAAATAAAAAATAAAAAGGGAGACATTTTATAATTATGAATTGCATGTTCAAATTTACTTTCACATTTTAAGATGTTTTCCTGTTTTTAAAAAAATGCTCTTTAAGCCCCTGAATAATAATTATGATGCTCAAAAATGAAAAAGTACCTAGGTATGGTAGTGTTCACCTCGCGAAAGAGGGAAGTGGTATCCTGTGAGTTCAAAGACCAGCCTGGTTTAAAGAGTTCTAGACCAGCCAGGGCTACATATTGAGACACTGTCCCAAAAAATCATTTAAAAAGTAAAGACTATCAATTAATCACTAATCTTCATTGCTAGAGAAGAGCTTGCAACTTTACACTCATTTGTCAGTGAGTGTATTTTAAAATCTTATGAATTTCCTTTATTTATTTTTTGTTATATGAAAATTATATGAAATATGAAAATTACTTACTTACTTATTAATTTTGTTTTTCAGTTCTTCAATTTATTGGTAAAACTTCCCTAGGATACACCGAGAAAGAAATCCTAAGGGGAAGGTAGAGAATTCTTTGAAATAAAGATAGGAAAACCACAGCACACTTGTGCTGAAATCCCTGTATGCAAGTTGCGACCAGCTGGGATGTGGACTGTAAAAGCAAGTGAAGAGCCTTAAATGTAAGGAAAAGAGTCAAATAACTAGACAATATGATATGTGTAAGAACGTTCAATAGCCTCCCCTATCTGTGGACTTGGAGAAGGGCATAGGGAGGGAGGATGGGTTTGGGAGGGGAAGAAGGAGGGGCTACAGCTGGGATACAAAGGGAATAATCTGTAATTAATATAAGAAATAAAAATTAAAAAAGAATGTTAAATGGCAATATCAACAGACACGCTAACAAGGAGAGGAGAAATATTTTGTAGGGTCTCACGCCTAGAAAAATAACTCTGGGCCACTAGTGACTGCAAATGACTAATGACTGCTGGGAGAAGAAGAAATAGCCTCTCACAGAGATGGGCCCCATTATCGATTACCCAGTGCACTGATCAGCCTTAAAACCAAATAAACAACATAAACAGAGTGAGCAGACTGTGTTTGTATACATGCATATATACATAAGTGTGAATGCAACAATCATTAAAAAAAAAAAGGTTATCAATTTGAAAATGAGGGGGGGGTAAAGAAAGGATTGGAGGGTGAGATCTTGTGGAACCTGGAGAGAGACATGCAAATAAAAGCAGTAAATGTAATTTTTCTTTAATATATGTTAAAAATTAAATTGAAAATTTAAATGTGGTCACTAAGTTTAAAGAAAGCAGCTACTTTAGAAGAAAGCAATAAGAAAGAAATAAAAAATGAGACCAAATTATTACCTTTTAATGTATAATGTATAAAAAATGTAGGATGTAGACAGATGATGATGATGAAGATAGGTAAATAGATAGATGGATAGATAGATAGATAGATCCCACTTTAAATGACAAAATATACATTTGGACCCTTCCTCAAATTACACTAACAAATAATAATGAGTAGTAATTAACTTGTTGCATTATAATATTATTTTAATGTGTCATTTGCCTTTCCCTCGCTTTTCTGAATCATTTGACAGAAATATTTGCTACATATGACAGTTCAACTTTGTCTATTCCTACGAAGTTTATAAATGTATATAGAACTGGGACAATTATCATACCACAACCAAAAATGTGAATTATTTTCCCACAAAAGTGGATTTATAAATGATTTGTCACCGACTTCACTGATCTGATTTCTGACCCTTCTTTCCAGCATGTAAATACCGTGAGGGAACAAATATTACATTTTGCTTTCTGTCTAGCACCTTTCACTTGGGATGGTGTCTTTTTATTATTTATATATACAGTAATGTTTATCAGACGTGTATTTCCACTTATTGCAATATGCATTTTATTGTAAGCATATATTGCTTTCCTTACATATTCATCACTCAATGCATACTTGATTTGTTTCCAAAAATTTTTTAGCAATGGTTTTATTAGAATTTTAGCACAAGATGTCACTTAGTCCATTGTGTGTTTCCTCACCAGAATACCAGACAGATTGCTAATGTATCGAGAAATGTATTTCTCACAGTTCTAGGTGCTGAGAAGTCCACAGTGAAGGTATAAGTATCTGGGGAGAGCCTTTTGTCTGTGCTGTGGCACAGTGGGAGGCAAAGCATTAGAGCCAAGATAGCACAGGAAAGAAGACAGACCTAAGAAAGCCAACTCACTTCGAAAACATGCCCACTGTTGTCATAACAAACAAACTCCCACCAAAAGCACGTTAGTCTGTTACTCCTGAAAGATACCAACTCAAATCAGCATTGTATTGTGAATTTTCTGTAGCACATAAACACTGGGCCCTAAACCTTAGCAACAGAGGAGTCATACGGTAATTTAAATAAGAAAGATTTACTGCAAGGAATTAGGTAACATCTGAATTGACTTAAGTGGGGACTGATGAATTAAAGGCAAAGAGAGCTTTTAAATTATAAAGTAATAGCAGGAATAAGAACCATCTTTACCTCTTAAGGTTGAGAGGTTCTGATAGTCTACTTCTCTGCGCTTCCCAGGACTGAGACTCTTAATTCACAGGAGGAGGAACAGTCACGGCAAAACTATTATAATAGTCAAGACCTGGTAGTAGTGATAAAATATATACTGAGGAAGACAGAATTACTGCAGATTCCTAAAGATCTGTTCTTGTACAAAGTTATTTTGGCTCTTAAATATCCTTTATTATATATACTTTAGAATGAACTTGTTTATGAAAATGAAGAACGCTAATATTTTGATGGGAAAAATGTTCATTTGCAGGCCAATTTCCCACGCATTGCCACAGAGCAATGCAGAGTTTTACAACAGGAATAAAGACTAGCATTTTAACTTTCAGAAGCAATGAATCCTGATAATCAAAGAACTGTGAATTATTAAGAGTGAATGGAATTCATAATTTTGTTTTTTATGATTTATTTAATTTTATTTTATGTGCATTGGTGTGAGGGTATCAGATCCCCTGGAACTGGACTTAGACAGCTGTAAGCTGCCTTGAGGGTACGGCGAGTTGAACCTGGGTCCTTTGGAAGAAGAGTCAGTGCTCTTAACCTCTGAGCAACCTCTTAATCTCTCCAGCCCTTCATAATTTTGTTAATCTAATCATGCCTAGTTTGTAAAATGACTACCAACACAAATCAGAAAAGATAGATGTAAAGAGATCAAAAAATATATTTTAAAATACTATTTTTATTTAAAAAGATAAGAAATCCAACTTTGGGGATATTGAATGGATGATTTTGAAATGAAAATAAAAAGCCTTGTACGAAATTTATTTGCAATCATACACACAGGTCAAAGAATACTTAGTGATCTAAATAAATTAGATCTAGGATGCTCTAGGATAATTTTCCCAGGGGAAATCCATCTTCACTAGAGAGTCTGAAACTTCTTGTGTTTGTTTTAGTAATTTATATGTATGTAAGATAAGCTGAGATTTAGAAGATTTATCATGGTGAATAATTCTGCTAAAGGGCAGTGTCATCTTGGACAAATAGCTTAAGTAACAATCGGTGTATTTCTTATTTATTTATTTAATTATTTATTTATTCATTCATTCATTTTACATCCAGATTTTAGCCTCCTGCCCACCTTGGCCTCATCCTCCCTCCCTCTTCACACTGTTCCCCCTCCCCTACTCATACAAGGAAATCTCCCTCAACCCACCTCAAGTCACCTCAGGACTGAAGGCGTCCTCTTCCCCTTTCGCCTGGGTGGAGCCCCTCAGAGGACAGCTATGCTAGCCTCCTGTCTGCAACCATAGCAAAGTATTGTTAATAGTGTTACAGGTTGGCTCCCTACCATGGTGTGGCCAGGAATTAATTGGACATTCCCCCAATCTCTTCTCTGTCTTTATCCGTGAACATCTGGTAGGTAGGGTACATTTTGGGTTGAAGTTTTTGTAGGTGGATTGCTGCATTAGGGGTTCAGTCTAGTTAAAGGGTGTCCCCTTCAGTCTCTATGACTCTCCATACAACAGGCCATCCCACCAGGTCTATTCTCGTTACCATCACTGCATCATGGAGAACAATTTCCTGTTTGTAAAAAAAAAAAAAAAAGGAGAGCAAAGCAGTACCAGACACAAACTTAACTTATCCACTTGCCTAGCTGAACTCCTGTTACTGTCAGAATCGTTTTAACAGTAACAATGAATAAAGCCATCCACCTGGGGTTTATTAAGAGACATGGTATGTATTTATCTGCCATGAAAAATATTTTCTTTTTACAAAGAGCCTGAAAAGCATAGAATTGTATTTCCTTTTATGCAGCTGGAAAAGCTCAGTAGCCAGTTCGTATTTCATGGCATATACTTTTTAGGTGGAAGCAGAAAATAAATGAAAAAAAAAAAAGAATAAAACACATTGTTACAAATGGATAT
Organism: Psammomys obesus; assembly: GCF_907164565.1. NCBI lineage: Eukaryota > Metazoa > Chordata > Mammalia > Rodentia > Muridae > Psammomys > Psammomys obesus. Next base: position 4,136,733 of record NW_026592666.1, read on the forward strand.
CAGCCACATAAATGGGTTTCATATCAGATATTAAGCAGATTTCAATAGAGTATAAAAAATGCCCAATTAAGTAGTATGACCAGAAACTCCTGAACTTCTTTGAAGTGAAAACAAGTATCTGGACACACATAAGGTCAGGGACAACCTTGAGTGTTGGGCCTCACCATTCAGTTGACAGGGGATGATTTTTTGTTGTGCTGCATCTTTCAGATTACTTGACCAGGGAGCTTCGGGGATTATTCGTCTTCCCCAGATGAGCGTTGGGATACTTGCAATATACATCTAGATTTTTTTGTTTGTTTGTTTGGTTTGGTTTGAGTTATGAGATTTGAACTCAAGTCCTCAATTTTGTAACAAACGCTTTTACTGAGTCATTTCCCTGTCCTGGCCTATGGTCTTTCATGAATAAAGCCTTGACTGGCAACAATCTTATGAAAACAGTTATCAACGAGTGGAACAGGCAACTATCACAGAGTATTATCTCATCTTTAACAACAACCTCCCTTGAAGGGAATCCTGTTTTCTGTAGTAGTTATATCTACGATTTTTCCAAGAAAGTTTTTTTTTAATTAATATAGATATAATTTGTTCAAAATGTTAGTATGCAAGTGATTAGTATTAAGGTAATTGAGCTATGCACACATTTTCTCTTTTGTCTTTTCTAAAAATTAGTGTTTAAAACCTCAAGAAGTCTTATTTAGCATGGAGAAGCAAAAGTGCCATTTCAGAATAAAAGCAAATATCAAAGTTGCATTAAAATTGACTAGACTATGTTGGAAAGGTATAAAAGACCTACTCTAAAATATTTAATAAATTATAAGGGAAACATATTAATCAAGTGATAATTTTACTTGTTTCCTCTCAATGCCAAGTTCCAACGGGAAGTTATTTCTTAGTCTACACTGCAGATTTCCCCCTTTTTTCATATAGAACTTTCAGGAAAATATTTTATGCAATCAATGTTTAAGCCACCAGTGAAAGCTGATGAAACTAAGGACCACAGTTTATTTCCTTCCCTCAAATATGGTGTGAAAATGAAGATGATTCTTTTAAGATATTTAAATCTAAAGCATGGCTCTGGAATGAAGGAGGGTGCCTTATGTGCACCACAGGAACTGAGGACTTTGTGCAGCAAGGGACAGGTGCTGAATGAAAGGAACAACTGAGCAGAGAAAATGTAATCAAAAGCAAACAAACACATAAGATCACAACATGTCCTCTCCTCGTGGCCCAACCCTCCCTCCTTTTTCCCATCCCCTACCCCTTAAGAAAGGAAATAACACCTCCTCCCCACATACAACATACTCCTCAATTTGCACCAAGACTGAGTCCATCCTCTTCCTCAGTGACCTGGCAGCCCCAACAAGGGGAAGTGTGCAAAAAGCAAGCAATAGAGTTCATGTCAGACACAGCCCCCACTCCACTTCATAAAGGTCCCACATGAAGCCTGGGTTGCCTATAACGTACAGCAATAATGACAGCAAGCCTAGGTAAGGTCCAGTTCTTGGAATGTAAAGTGAATAATAAATAAATAATTAAACAGTAACGATACTAACAACAGCAACAACAATTCAACCTAATAAACTAGGGGAAAAAAATCACAGCTCTGGAAATATCATCTTCCCTAGGTCTTCCTCCAGAGGGAACAGCTCTGAGTGAATGCAGACCAGGAGAACAAAATTTCCCTAGGATCCAAATCTAGAAGCATCTACAGATGCGAGGCTGTCATCATCCAGCTATACAGATGGAGAGACCCTCATTTCTACACTGTGTGCACACTCCTTACCACTTACCTGGCCCCCAAACCAAGGCTTTACCTTCCCATGTCATGCAGACCTTCTATTCTATATACTCTGTTTCATTATTTAGACTTTCTTATCAATTAAAAATCATCTACAGATGGCTTCCAATTTTCAAACATTTTTTGAATTTCTGTTTTCTTCCACAAGATATAACACTTCACAACCTTTGGAACTGACTGATGTGTTGGGAGCTCCCTTCTTGCAAAATACTCTGAGGTCCCTGTCATTGTCCATCTGCATCCTCCTCAAACTTCCTATCTCAGTCTTATGTTATCCTTAGAAGGTTGATAAACCCCCTGCTCAAAACTGTGTCATCATTTTCTATGAAGGACAGAATGCTTCCCTCATATCACTTTATGATTAACTTATGCATTTAGTTCTTTATATCTAACTTTTCCCCAAACCCTAAGCTGTAATTGAGCAGGTACACATTTCTCCTAAGATACTGAGATGCTAACATATACATGCTATGTTCTCACTCAACATTTTAATAAAGGGATAAATAATATTTCTGAAAAAAAAGAATTTTCTTTGTTATCAAAAGCTTGGAAATGGATGGAAGACAAATTAAATTATAAGTATAGTAAAATCTTCACCTTACATGAAATATTTTAATATTTATTTTTAATAAATATTTCATAAAATTGAAGAGCAAATGATTTTTAGAATTTAATTGATGCTGTATTTAAAATGGAAATATTATAACAATAATTCACATGAGAATTAGGTTGCTTCCAAGCATGTGTACAAAAAAGCATACTCAACTACTTGATACAGCCTACTATTTTTAATGCTCATGAATCAAGAGAATGGTAAAAAGAAACATAAGGATGTGAATAAATATCTATATTTATTTATTTTGTCATAAATATTAGTATTTTAAATAGCAAACGTATCAAATGAATCTAGTTAATGCTTAGGAGAAATTCAGCATACTGGATAGCTGGGGTGTATTATTGGTGAAATTCTTTTCTGAGAAGTAGGGGAGAGGGGATAAGCAGAAGAGGAAGAAGAGACCTAAAGAAAAGGAAAGGGGAGACTACGATTGAGATGTAAAGTAAATAACTAAATATATAGATAAACAGATAAGTAAGTATCAGTTAGAATGATATGCAGTTATATGCATGTAACAATAATTAATATAAAAAGAGTTCATGAATTTGAGAGAGAGTAAGAAAGTTTTGGAGGGGATAAAAAGAAATAATAAATAATACAACAGAAAATTATTTTAAATATCTCACCAACATTATATAAAACATATCTATGAAAGGTTAAAAAGTTAATATGATTTGTAAGTATGGGTTTTTGTCTTTAATACTTTCAAGAGCTCTTAGAAAGTAAGAGGTTTTTTTTTTTATCTTTAGTTACTTTCAAGAGTATATTAGTATGGTTAATATTTTGGTCCTGCAGCAAAATGAAAAAAGAGGCTTACACTTACTCAGCTCTTACTCATACCTGGCTTTCTTCTACCTTAGTCGTTCATCTTTGTAGACATAAGAACTTTCAGAATTAAAAAAAAAAATACTACAAAAAATTCCAAGTCTATTTTAGTTAAATATGTGGGTTAAGTTAAAGTTAAAATATATTTTTCTTGACTATTCTATTTTCCTTTTGCATAAGGGTTTCCATGTAAAATGTAAATATATTATAAATATGTTTTTAAAAGTATGTGCATGGTTATATATTTGTAGGATTGCTTTCCTTTTGTGCTTTTTTTTTCATTTATAAACATAGGTCTGTGTTTATATGAGCATTTCGGGTAACATGTATTGGTATCTGAGTACAAATTTAAAGTAGGTTTCTTATCAATGCATTTGGGAAACACAGGCTGGCTGGTAAAGCATGACACAGTTTAAAACAAAACAAAACAAAAACCTTCAACTCTTTCTGTCTGAAACTTTCCCCGCTACTATAAGTGAGAAAAGATGAATGAAAATTATGATTAAAGAACAGAGTATTTCAATGCATATTTAAAAATTACCTAGGACAGTGAAATTTTTTTTTTGTCTGCAAAAATTTTAAATTGCATTCCGTGTTTAACACGGAACTTCTTTTTTTATTATTAATTACACTTTATTCATTTTGTATCCCCCCATAAACCCCTCCCCCCTCCCCTCCCGATCCCACCCTCCCTCCCGTTTCTGCATGCATCCCTCTCCCCAAGTCCACTGATAGGGGAGGTCCTCCTCTCCTTTCTGATCTTAGTCTATCAGTTCTTGTCAAAAGTGGGACGCAGATGGTTATCTGAAAAGATGATTTTGGGCTTAGAAAAGGAGTTTTTTTTTCACAAAAGATTTTACTTTTTATTAATGCCAACCCTCAGAATTGGAGAAACACACCAAACAACATTGTGCAATCTTAATTCTCATCTCCTCCATTCATAAATAACATTTCTTCCATTTGAGCACAGTTTCCAAACACAGGCTTCAAAGATCCTTCCTCTGTTAACAGAATACAGGTGTGGTTTGTTTTTTATGTTGCTACATTTGCATTTTCATTATTATTATTATTTACACTTTATTCACTTTGTGTCCCAATTGTAGACCCCTTCATCATCTCCTCCTGGTCCCACTCTCCCTCCCTCTTCCTCCCCTATCCTTCTCCCTAGTCCACTGATAGGGGATGTCCTCTTCCCCTACTGTCTGACCTTAGCCTATAAGCTCCCATCTGGACTGTCTAGATCCAATTCCACTGTGGACTGACTAGGTCATCCCACCAAGGATAACTGATCAAGGAGTAGTCAATTAAGTTCATGTCAGAGACTGTTTCTTCTTCCCTTACTTGGGAACCCACATGGAGACTTAGCTCTCTTTGGGCTCCATCTGAGCAGGGGGTCTAGGTCCTCTCTGTACAAGGTCTTTGGATGATGAATCAGTCTCTACTGTTCCCTCTGGGCCCAGCATTTTTTGGATTTGTTGATCTCCTTTTGGAGTCTTTCAGAGAGTATCTGTGGTAGGTTCCCATCCTGTTCCCTCTCTTCTACTGCTTCTAGTGTCTAACCTGTTTTTCCTTCTGAATGAGAATTAAGCATCTTCACTAGGATCCTCCTTGTTCAGCTTCTTTAGGTCTGTAGATTTTAATATGTTTATCTTATTTTACATGGCTAATTTCCACTTATAAGTGAGGATATATCATGTGTGTCTCTCTGCTTCTGGGTTACCTCCCTAAGGATGATCTTTTCTACTTCCATTCACTTGCCTGCAAATTTAATGATTTCCTTGATTTTAATAGCTGAGTACTATGGAGGTCACTTGGACACTGAACTGCCATAGGCTACCTCTGTGCAGGGGTTCCAAGGCATCTCCATGAGTGGTTCTTGGCTGGAGTATCAGTTTCAGAAAAGACCCCTGTGCCCAGACTTTTAGAATCTGTCCCTATCCTTGTGGAGCGCCTGTCCTCTCCAGATCTTACTATCTCCTACTTCTTTCATAAGATTCCCTGTACTCTGCCCAAAGTTTGGCTATGAGTCTCAACACATCAACTGATTGGCCTGCTCTTTGATCACCTCCCCCTGAGGGGGGAGCAGCTTTACCAGGCCATAGAAGAAGACAATGCAGCCATTCCTGATGAGACCTGATAGAATAGAGTGAGAGGGAAGAGGAGGAGGAGCTCCCTTTTCAGTGGACTGGAAAAGGGACACAGGTATGGAAGAGGGAAGGTGGAATTGGGAGGGGAAGATGGAGGGAGGTACAGGGGTCATACAAAGTGAATAAACTGTAATTAATAAAAATAATTAAAAATAAAGAAATAAAAATAAATATACATATATTTATTTAAAAAATAGCTGAGTACTATTCCATCATGAAAATATACCAGTTTCTTTGGTTGTGGGACATCTAGGTTTTTTCCAGATTCTGGCTATTAGAATAAATCTGCTACAAACATAGCTGAGCAAGTGTCTTTGTTGTATGGTTGAGCATTTTTCAGATAAATGCCCAGGAGCTGAATAGCTGGGTCTTGAGGTAGCACTATTCCTAATACTCTGAGAAAGTACCAGACTGATTTCCAAAGTGTTTGTACAAGTTGACATTCCCACCAGCAATGGAGTGGGGTTTTCCTTTCTCCAGATCCTCTCCAGCATGTGTTGTCACTTGACATTTTGATCTTAGCCATTCTGATGGGTGTGAGAGGTAATCTCAGAGTTGTTTTGATTTGCATTTCCCTGATGACTAAGGATGTTGAGCATTTCTTTGTTTTCCTGCCATCCGATATTCCTCTGTTGAAAATTCTCTAAAAAGACAGTTTTTTGTTTTTTTTGTTTTTTTGTTTTTTTTCAGGAGTGCTAGTTAAATTACATCGAAACTTGAAAGTATTCCTGAAATTGCCTTGACTTAAAAAAAAATGTTCCAAGTACATCTATTTTTTTTTTTTTCTACAGGAGTAAATTAAGCTGGGCCCATTGGCGTCTCACAGAGACTGAACCACCAATCAAAGAGCACATTAGACCTGGACTCCTACCCATAGGTACCAAATGTGCTGCTCACTCAACATATGGGTCCTTACAATAGGAGTAAGGTGTGTCTCTGACTCTGTTGCCTACCTGTGGATTCTTTTCCCCTAACTGGATTACCATGCTTTTAAAAATGTTCACAGATGATCTTTATATCTCACCAGCTAATATCAATAATTTCAATTGACCTTAAGAACAGTCTTTCAAATCTGAAATTAAGATATAAAACAAATAGAGCTGTGTTTATAAAGATGTTCTTTAAAAGCCAGCATACCTATACTCCATCTTGGGTATTTTGGTTGTTAATTACATTATATAAAAAACCACATTATTTAAAATAATATCCAGACTCTTGGAGCTAATAATTCATTTATTGAAGTGACAGATATTATTATTTTGATGGATGTATGGGTTGGAATCAAATTGGATAAAAAAGTGAACAGAGAATAAAATGGTCTATTTAGTTCCATTTCTTCTTGTCTTTTAAAGAAATTGAATAGTAAAATATCTTAGTATTTTTATTTTAGGGATTTTTGAAAAGCTTTCTGCTCTTCCTTTGTACACCTTTAATTGCGTATTTTATCCATTTATTAATCATCTATCTATCTACCTAATCTATATGGTTGTACGTACAGTGTGTGTATATGCATGCACACGTGTATTGTTTTATATCTGAGGACAAAGCAACTTTAAGTCATCAATACTCATCTTCCACCTTGTTGTAGCAGGATCACTTTGGTATTTACTGTGCTTCGTGCTCCAACGTGGCTGGCCCATGTCTCTGGGTGCTTCTCCTGTTCCCATCTTTCTAGCAGAGTTCTGGGATTACAAATGTGTGCCACTGCATCCTGGAATTTAACTCAGGTCATCAAGATTCATTTATTTATCTGTTTGTTTGTTTACTTATTTCAGTTTACTCACTTTGTATCCAGGCTGCAGCCCCCTCCCCCTTCCAATTAACCCTCCTTCCTCATCTCCCCCTATGCCCTACCCCAAGTCCACTGATAGGGGAGGACCTCCTTCCCTTCTATCTGACCCTAGCCTATCAGGTCTGATCAAGGCTGACTACATCATCTTCCTCTGTGGACTGGTAAGGCAGCACCCTGCACCCCAGGAAATGGTGATCAAAAAGCCAGCCACTGATTTCATGACAGAGACAGCCCCTGTATCCCTTATTAAAGAACCCACTTGGAGATGGAGCAGCCAATGAGCTTCCTCTGAACAGGGGGTCTAGGTCCTCTTCATGAAAGGTCCTTGGTTGGAGTATTGATCTCTGTAGCCTCCCCCCCCACCCCCGGGCTCAGATTTTTTGGCTCTGTTGATCTTCTTGTGTAATTCTTGTCCCCTCCACCAAACTTTGAGCAGAGTGCTAGAATCCTTATGGAGGGAGAGGGAGATAGAAAGACCTAGAGGACACAGGTCATCAATCATAAGCAGTGAGTACTTTTGTCTGCTGACCCATCTTGCTTGTCTGATTTAAGGATCTAAAATGCAAGTACAACCTAAGAAAATTAAGACAAATGTAACATTAGATAGATGATTGATAGATAGATAGATAGATAGATAGATAGATAGATAGATAGATAGATAGATAG
>NW_026592666.1:4144589-4157733 GCF_907164565.1 Psammomys obesus
TAGATAGATAGATAGATAGATAGATAGATAGATAGATAGATAGATAGGATAGATAGATATAGATATAATTAAACACAATTCACATTACTCTTATTATGAATACTTTAAATTCATATTTACAGGTAATGTCTGCTTAAAAACTTACCCTGTGTGATAATTTATGCAAGAAATAATGCTCAGAGTCTGTAACAGTTATTTAACCTGAAATTTACAACCGCAGCTTTGAATCCGAAATTTGTAAGTAAATGGTAAACTCCGCTAGAATGATTGATGTTGAGTGTATACCAATTACAAATTACTGCATGGAAAATAAAATCAAATTAACAGAATAGCTAGCCTACATTCCTCATGAATTACGAAGGTAACAGATAGAGGAACAGCATATTTTCTGTGATGCATGAACCCACATATGTTACCAGAAAGAATTCAAAGTTAAAGGGACTGAACCTCATCACCGCCTGGAGCTGTTTTCAAATACATCTTTGGTAAAATTGGATTTGGAAGACTCCAAGGCTAGGCTTGGCTCGAACTGCCCACTGTACCTCCTACAATGCAGCGATTTACTGTGGCTATGCTTCTGGGAAGCCTGAGCCTAAGGCCTTGAGTTAAACTGCTTTTCTCTCTGCTTTGGTATGTTTGTGTTCCTCCAAAATGCATATGCTGAAGTCTTAGCCTTCTAGGTGGTGGCATGGAGAGATGTGGCCTGGGAAGGTAATGAGGTTTCACAAATGGAGTTCTCGTGAATAAATACTACTCTTATTTTATTTTTTCTATTTTCCGAGATTATAATATGTCACCCTGTCCCTCCCCTCTCGCCAACCTCTCCCGTGTCCCCTTCTTTGCTCTCATGTTCATGTCACACCTTTATAAACTCTTAAGTACAGTCCACTCAGCCCTTATAATTTTTTTGTTTGCATATTTTCAGGGTTGACTATTTCATATTGGGTAAGCAGTAGGTATTTTTTCTGAGAGACTCAATCTTGTGTAGTGGGTTTGTGTGTGTGTTTGTTGTTGTTGTGGTTTGTTTGTTGTTGTTTTGGGTGGTGATTGAGTGAGGCCTCATGGACTTTCTCCTTCCCCATTAGCATGTCTATTGGTATCATCCTTATTCAGGTCATGTTTAGACAGCAATATTGGTGAAACTCCATGGGTGTAGTCTCTGACAGCTCTAGGCGTCACAGTGTCACAGCAAAGTCCTTGGCCTTCTGGTTCTTACAATCTTTTCTCCCCCTTCTCTTCTGCAATGATTTCTGATTCCTAAGTACAGTAGTTGTATTCTAAGTGTACCATTTTGGACTGGGTTCCCTAACACAAAATTTTAATTTGCTGTGATTTTTGGTAATGGTCTAAGTGTGTTGCAAAGGTAATAATTGATGACAGATGAAGACTCTACTTATCTGTGGGTGTGATGACAAATATTAGAATACTGTTAGGTATTTTTAATAAAGTGGTCACTGTAGAGTCTCCTTCAAGATACATGAATTTACTGCAGAATATTATACATAATATATTATTCTACTATATTATATTAGTATGATATTATGCACAAGAAATTTGAAATGTCTACTAGAAAATTTCTAGAAATGATAAGTAAGTTCAGTAATGTGGCAGGATACAGAATCAATGTGCGAAAATCTAGGGAACGAGATCATGGATACACTTCTATTCACAGTAGCCTGAAAGAAAACACAGCACATAAGAATAGACCTACTCAGGAGATTAAAGCTCTCTACAATGAAAACTTTAAATTTCTAAGGAGATAAATATATTAGAAAGTGAAAAACATCTCATGTTAATGTGTTAGTAGATTTAATACTGTGAAAATGACCATTTTATCAAAAGCTGGTACCAGATTCTACCGAAAGAATTGCACCAGATTCAGCACAATTACAATCAAAATTCCCCATTGTATTCTTCATAGATACAGAAAAGCTAACCTCAAACTCATATCAAACTATAAGACCCCAGATAACCAAAGGAATATTTAGTTAAAAGAACAATGCTAGAGAGATCACCATTACAGATCTTAATATATATTTCAGAGCAATAGCAATAAACACAATATGGTACTAGCACAAACACTTACAAGCAGGCTTTTGGAAAAAAAAATCAAAGACCTGAACAAGAATCTATGTAATTACATCTATTTAATATTTGACAAAGTACATAAAAAAAAAAAACTACCTGAGAAAATGAAGCATCTTCAACAAATGATGTTGGAAAAACTGCATGCCCACATGTAGAAAATGAAAGTAGATTAGTATCAATCAAAAGCTAACTCAGAATAGATCAAAGACCTAATTGTGAAATCAGAAACTGATAGAAGAAACATAGGGAACACCCCATATGATATAGGCATAGAAAGGATTTCTTAACTAGCACTTCCAAGAATTAAGGCCAGTGCTTATACACTTTAAAAAGAGTTGCCAGAGAGTTTTTCATCTTTCTGACCATGTGACCACACAACAACAAAACTATGAACCAGAATAAGTTTTGGTAACTGGTAGCAACAACCAGTTGTTCTTTTCTTTGATCACAGGTTTGCTAATCACTTGACTGTGAAAAAGTAGATCCAGCTCCAGCACCCTAAAAGCTCTAACAACGGCTTCTAGAGAGTGCAACAATGAAAAGGACAGGATTTAATGGCTTTAGGAAAACACTTTAGAAGCCGTCTAGTTTCTGCTCCATTTCATTGCCTGGGACAGTCAAGTGGCCCAAAGTCAAGGGAAGATAAAATATCTTCAATAATGAAAGGCATCCAGGGATTTGTGGCCATTTTTGTAACCACAAATGCTGGCTTTTGTTCACAAGGTACTTTTACCCTTTTCCATGTTCCACAAAAGGTGTTGTCTCATTATAAAATGGTGAGATTAAAAGTCAGTATCCAGATTCTTAATCTAAATAAAATCTAGCTACAACATGACAACTCACCTCCTCAACATTCAAGGGTGATGATGAGGGCAGAGAAAAAGTTTATCAGAATAATCCTATTTTTAATTTAAGATCATTCACTTACTCCAGCTCTATGGAAACTATCAGGTTTATATTTTAATGCAGCATATCATAAATGGAATATTAGATATTTGCCCCCATGAATTATGTATTTATCAGAAGAATCAATCCATTATCAAGTAGACCAGTATTTCAAAGTCTGAAAGGGAGAAAATACAAAATAAATTCATTTTCCCAGAAATAAGAAGAGGAAAACAAGTCCTAGATCATCAAATACTTTGGGCTATTGCCAGCAGATTAAGTGATATTAAAAAGGAGTAGGGAAGATGAAACTTGCTGAAGCATGAATTGTTTCCTTAGGGTTATTAAAACAGCAGTGACTAATTGCCAGTTAACTTCACGGAAATAAGCAAACAGTGAAAGTACCAGTCTTAGACACCTTACCTCATAAAGTTGAGGGGAAAATTCCCTCATCTTGAATATTACAACTATCTCAATTTTTGCCAAGATACAGGAAATAATACTTTGTGATGCTCATGGAAGAATGAACAAGTTAATTATTATTTTGTATCATAAATAATTTATAATGCACAATACAGCATAGTTGACAGAGAAATCCTCTAATCTGGAAACTAATATGACATTTCATGTCTGAACAAAAAGAAAAAGAAAATCATTCTTCAACCCCAGAAATTATAAAAAATAGAAATTGTGCAGTTACAATGATTAAATCAGTTGAACCTTTCTCTTTGATAAATTGAACAAGCACTGAGAATATACAAGGAAGGAAATGATAGAAAATAAAATCCCACAGGTATTCTCTTAGTATAGTTTTGGATGCCAAGTGTTTGAATGAAACTAGTCTCATCTCTGTGATAGACCACATTCTAGAGGTCCACATGTTTTCTTTCCTCATTTTAAAACTAAAAGCAGGACCTTCTTTTTTTTTTCTGGCTAATTTCCACACTTCACATTGTGCCAATGTTAAGATTTGAAACTCTCTTGGAAACTTGACCACAGTTATTTATTTTAGGGTGGTGATTTGCTTCACAGGAGACCAACACTCCTATGATGGTTCTAATACTTTGCAAACTAAGCAATAAACCAGAAACAATTAACTCCTAAAAAATTAGAAATCTTTTTCCTGGTAGTGACCTGGCTAAAGGAGATAACAGGGGAATTCCCAAATGGTATCCAGGAATTTCCATTGATTTCTTTTATGTGTTCTGGGAAATACAAATCTTCTAACAGTAATTTAGACTAATCATGCCAGTGGAGGCAATTATGATCCATTGAACACAAAACACACACGAAAACATTACACGCCTCCTGTGACCTGCAGGCAATCTGGATTAAAAACTCAAGAATTATTTGAAGTGTGTGTGTGTGTGTGTGTGTAGATACAGTTATATTATCTATCTATGTCATCTAGACTCCTCTTGCCTATGCATACTTTAAATTTTTGAGAACAAGGATTAATATGTTCAGGTTTTTTTTTTTTTGTCTACAAAATGATAATATTGTATTCTTTTTTTTTTCATTTTTTTTCTTATCAGTTACATTTTATTAACTCTGAATCCAAGCCGAGTCCTGTTCCCTCATTCCCTCCCAAACCCACCCTCCCTCCCTCATCTCCACCATGCCCCTTGCCAAGTCCACTGATAGGGGGAGACCTCCTCCCCATTCATCCAATCCTGTTATATCAGGTATCTTCAGGACTGGCTGCAAAGCCCTCTTCTGTGGCCTAACAGGACTGCTCCTCCCTTGGGGGGTGGGGATGTCAAAGAGCCAGTCATTGAGTTACTGTTAGAAATAGTCCTTGTTCCCCTCACTATGGGAAACCAATTGGTTACTAAGCTACCACAGGCTACATCTGAACAGAGGTTCTAGGTTATATCCATACATGGTCCTTGGTTGAATGACAGTCTCTGAGAAGACCCTGTACCCAGATATATTTGATCCTTGTGGAGCTCCTATCCTTTCCCCATCATACTAACTCCCCGTCTTTCATATGATTCCCTGTACTCTGCCGAAGGTTTGGTCATGAGTCTTTGTATCTGCTTTGAAAACACTGTTAGTTAGAGTCTTTCAGATGCGCTCAGTAGACTCCTGTCATATGTTCAATGCACATCCCATCTGTCTTTTTAAATGAGGATTGATCATCTTACCCCTTGTCCACTCTCATGATAATCTTTTTAGGTGTATAGATTTCATTATGTTTATCATATCTTATAGGTCTATATAAGTGAGTATATACCGTGTTTGTCTTTCTCTTTCTGGGATATTTCACTCAGAATGATCTTTTCTAGATCCCACCATTTGCCTGCAAATTTCATGATTTCCTCCTTTTTGATTGCTGAGTAGTATTCCGTTGTGTAAAAATACCACAATTTCTGTACCCATTCCTCCATTGATGGACATCTGGGTTGTTTCCAGGTTCTGGCTATTACAAATAAAACTGCTATAAACATGGTTGAGCAAGTATCCCTTTTGTGTACTTGAGCAAAGTTTGGGTATATACTTAGCAGTGGTATAGCTGGGTCTTGAGGAAGCACTATTCCTAATTGTCTTAGAAAGCTCATCTCCCAAGAAAATTGAAGCAGTCATTCACAGTCTCCCCTCCAAAAAAAAAGCCCTGGGCCAGATGGTTTCAGCGCGGAATTCTACCAGACCTTCAAAGAAGTGCTAAAACCAATTCTCCTCAAACTATTCTACAAAATAGAAACAGAAGGTACATTACCAAACTCATTCTATGAAGCGACAGTCACCCTGATACCTAAACCACACAAAGACCCAACAACAACAAAAAAAACTTCAGACCTATTTCTCTTATGAACATTGACACAAAAATACTCAATAAAATACTTGCAAACCGAATCCAAGAACACATCAAAGATATTATCCACCATGACCAAGTAGGCTTTATCCCAGGCATGCAAGGGTGGTTCAACATATGGAAATCCATCAATGTAATCCACCACATAAACAAACTGAAGGAGAAAAACCACATGATCATCTCCTTAGATGCTGAAAAAGCATTTGACAAAGTCCAACACCCATTTATGTTTAAAGTCTTGGAGAGATCAGGAATACAACGCACATATCTAAACATAGTAAAGGCGATATACAGCAAGCCTATAGCCAACATCAAACTCAATGGAGAGAAACTTAAATCAATCCCACTGAAATCAGGGACAAGACAAGGCTGCCCACTCTCTCCATACCTCTTCAACATAGTTCTTGAAGTCCTAGCCAGAGCAATAAGACAACTAAACGAGATCAAGGGAATACAAATTGGAAAGGAAGAGGTCAAAGTGTCACTATTTGCAGATGATATGATAGTATACATGAGCGACCCCAAAAATTCAACCAGAGAACTCCTCCAGCTGATAAACACCTTCAGCAAAGTGGCAGGATATAAAATCAACTCAAAAAAAAAAAAAAATCAGAAGCCCTCCTGTATACCAAAGACAAAAGGACCGAGAAAGAAATTAGGGAAACAACACCCTTCACAATAGCCACTAATAACATAAAGTACCTTGGGGTGACACTAACCAAGCAAGTGAAAGACCTGTTTGAGAAAAACTTCAAGTCTCTGAAGAAAGAAATTGAAGAAAATCTCAGAAGATGGAAAGATCTCCCGTGCTCATGGATTGGTAGGATTAACATTGTGAAAATGGCCATCCTGCCAAAAGCAATCTACAGATTCAATGCAATTCCCATCAAAATACCAACTCAATTCTTTACAGACCTTGAAAAAAAGAATCTCAGCTTCATATGGAGAAACAAAACACCCAGAATCTCCAAAACAATCCTGTACAACAACAGATCATCTGGAGGTATCTCCATCCCCGATCTTAAGTTGTATTACAGAGCAATAGTAATAAAAACTGCATGGTATTGGCATAGAAACAGAAAGAAGGATCAATGGAATCGCATAGAAGCCCCAGAAATAAACCCACACACCTATGAATACTCGATTTTTGACAAAGAAGCCAAAACCATTCAATGGAAAAAAGACAGCATCTTCAAAAAATGGTGCTGGTCCAACTGGATGTCTACATAGAGAAAAATGAAAATAGATCCATATTTATCACCCTGCACAAAACTAAAGTCCAAGTGGATCAAAGACCTCAAAATAAAACCAGATACTCTACATCTGTTAGAAGAAAAAGTGGGGAACAGCCTAGAACTCATTGGCACAGGAGACAACTTCCTGAACAGAACACCAAAACAGCACAGGTTCTAAGAGCAACAATCAATAAATGGGTCCTCATGAAACTGAAAAGCTTCTGTAAAGCAAAGGACACTGTCATCAAAACAAAACGCCTGCCTACAGATTGGGAAAGAATCTTCACTAACCCTTTATCTGACAGAGGACTAATATCCAGTATGTACAAAGAACTAAAGCTGAAAAGCAGCAAACCAAGTAATCCACTTAAAAAATGGGGAACAGAGCTAAACAGGATTCTCGACAGATGAATATGGAATGGCAGAGAAACACTTAAAGAAATGTTCAACCTTCAGTTTTGTGCAGGGTGATAAGTATGGATCTATTTTCATTTTTCTACATGTAGACATCCAGTTGGACCAGCACCATTTATTGAAGATGCTATCTTTTTTTCATTGTATGGTTTTGGCATCTTTGTCAAAAATCAGGTGTCCGTAATTGTGTGGGTTTATTTCTGGGTCTTCTGTTCGATTCCATTGATCCACCATTCTGTTTCTATGCCAGTACCATGCAGTTTTTATAACTGTTGCTCTATAGTACAGCTTGAGATCAGGGATGGAGATACCTCCAGAAGATCTTTTATTGTAGAGGATTGTTTTAGCAATTCTTGGTTTCTTGTTATTCCATATGAAGTTGTGAATTTTTCTTTCCAGGTCTGTCTGCAGTATAGACTGTCAAAGCAGATGCTGAGCTTGATGGCCAACTGACAGGCAGAGTGAATGGAATTTTATGTAAGAAGTGGGAAATAGTAAGAGCTGGAGGGGACGGGTACTCCACAAGCAGAGCAACAGAAGAAGATAATTTGAACACAGGGAACTTCCCAGAGACTCATACTCCAAACAAGGACTATTCGTGGAGATATCCTAGAACCCCTGCACAGAAGTAGCCCATGGCAGTTCAATGTCCAAGTGGGTTACATAGTAATGGAAAGAGGGACTGCCTCTGACATTAACTGATTGGCCTGCTCTTTGATCACCTCCCCCTGAGGGGAGAGCAGCCTTACCAGGCCACAGTAGAGGACAATGAGCCACTTTTGATGAGAACTGATAAAGTAAGATCAGAAAGGAGAGGAGAACTTCCCCTATCAGTGGACTTGGGGAGGGGCATGCATGCAGAAAGAGGAGGGAGGGTGAGATCAGGAGGGGAGGAGGGAGGGGCTTATGGGGGGATATACAATGAATAAAGTGTAATTAATAAAATAAAAAATGAAAACAACAACAACAACAACAAAAGAAATGCTCAACCTCATTAGCCATCAGGGAAATGCAAATCAAAACGACAGTGAGATTTCACCTTACACCCATCAGAATGGCCAAGATGAAAAACTCAAGTGACAACACATGCTGGAGAGGTTGTGGAGAAAGGGGAACCCTCCTCCACTGCTGGTGGGAATGTAAACTGGTATTATGTTCAGTTTTATCTGATGATACTCATCCCTGGAAAATGAACTATAGGGGATAGGGAACCTGAAAGGCTACCCCTTTTAAGCAGGCAAGGTTTCCAATGGAGGGATGGGGAGAATATACTACCCCAAAGACCTTTGACCCACCATTTGTCCTACCTACAAGATGGACAGGAATAAAGGTGGAGCAGAAATTGAGGAAATGACTAACCAATGACTGGCCCAACTTGAGACCCATGCCCTGACACTACTAATGATATTTTCCTGTACTTGCAGACAGGAACCTAGCATAACTGTTCACTGAGAGGCATCACCCTACAGCTGATGGACAGAGATGTAGAGAACCACAGCCAAACATTAGGCAGGGCCCAGGGAATCTTGTGGAAGACAGGAAAAGAAGGCCTGAAGGAGCCGGAAGGGTTAACTACACCACAAAAAAACCCTACAGAATCTACTAATCCAGGCATATAGGGGCTCATAAAGACTGAATTACCAACCAAAAATCATACATGGAACAGACCTAGGCCCCTATGCATATTTAACAGATGTGCAGCTTGGTTTTCATTTGGAACCCCTAAAAACTGACTCTGTTGCCTGCCTTTGGATCTCATTCTCCTAACTGGGTTGCCTATAGAGAAGGTGCACCTTGTCCTACTGCAATGTGGTAGGTCAAGTTGGCTTGCTATTCTTTGGAGGCCTCCCTTTCTCTGAGAAGAAAGGGATGAGGGAAAGGGGGACGAGAAGTAAGAGGGAGGGATTGGGAAGAAAGGAGGAAGGGGAAGTGTGATTGGGATATAAAGTAAATATATGATTTTCAAAAATTCAAAAAGTGAACTATGATTTGGCAAAGTAAGATATTCCTAAAACAGAGTTGTTTAAATAAAATCATAGGAAATTAATTAGACATTAATATCTAAGAAATTTAAAATTTATTATCTTGTAAAATAGATAATTTTTATCTAAGATACCTCAAACCAATTTGTATTCTGTATTGTGTTGTTATAAAAAAACTTATAGAGCCAGCTGCAAACAAAACCATGCAAATTATTAGATCAATGTAATGTTTATTAAAGAATGCAATATGTTTCATGAAGGAGTATTATATGTTGTGGCTATGAGAATATTTTGCATTTTATATATTTTCAAACAAATTACAGCAATATGCTAAAACTGTCATAAATAAAGATAATAAATACTTTAATGAATATTTATTTAAATATTTTTTTAGAATGTACTTCACTAAGGAACACTCATCAGCACGAATTACACTGGGCTATCTTTTCTGAAGATGTTATAACCGAGCATCTTAAAGATTTTCAAGACAGTCTTAAAAAGTAATGTTGAAGGGTCAGATGAATAGGGAGGAGGTCCCCCCAATCAGTGGACTTGGAAAGGGACAGGGTGGAGAGAAAGGAGGGAGGGTGGAATTAGGAGGGAATGAGGGAGCAGGATACAGCTGGGATACAAAGTTAATAAAATGTAACTAATAAAAAAATAAAAATTAATAAAAAAGAAGAAGAAGAAGAAGAGGAATACCTTGGAAGTCAAGCAAAAAAAAAAAAGTAATGTTGATAAACATTTTTTATATACTATGCCTTATATATTGACATATTGAAAAAAATATGCTTCTTTGCGCCCCTTTCTAGATCACAGGAAATCTAGTTGATCAATAAGCATATGAGACATCATAAGGTTATAATGCTCATGTTTTCATAATACTGTAGTGATCTCTTGACATAGTGAGTCACAGCCAATTGAAACCCTTACTGACAGCGCAGACTGTTTAGACATGGGTGGTTCTGATCTCAAGTCAGGCCAAAGCAGCATCAAACTGCTCAAGGGAATGACTTGTCTTTGATGCAGTGGAATTTGTGCATCTAAAAGAATCCAGAAATCTTTGCCAGAGCAAGAAAATTCTAAAACTTTACAAAGAAACAACTTTTCGTGAATCAGCTTGCTTTGAAGAAGGCATTTTTTGAATTAATTGATTCAGTCTAGATAGTTACAGGTCATCATATCTGTGGAAGTTTTCAGTTCTCTTAACTTTAGCTTAAAATATGTTTAGTTTATCTTAACTTTTGAAGGCTGTTCTTGTTGCATAGAATTTTGGCTTGATAATTTTATTTGGATTTCTTTTGTATGAAATTTGAAGTTTTCCATATTTTCTTTTTATAAACTTTATTTATAAAACATCAATTAGGCTTTTGTGCATGTTACTCTGATTTTCTCTTATTGCCAAGATGTGGATTCTGTCTGACTCATAGTATTTGATATATCATGTACTTTTGTCATATTGCAACTTGGTATTTACAAGGCAACTTAGATCTGAAACTATGTATTTCTATAATTCAGTTTGGGAAATTTTAAACTTGATTTATTATGATAGTTAACTTTTAATCTCTGAGACAAATATCTAAGAAGAGCAAAGAAAGACATAATTATTTTGAGTCAAGGTCTGAGAGTCTTCAGAACCTGGTCAGGTGACTCCTTACTTTGGACCAGTGGTGAGACTGAGACTCATTGTGGTAGCCTGTAGTGTCACCTCATAGTGACAGGAAGCAAAAAAACAGACAGAATGAGAAAAGGACCAAGGACAACCTCTCAAATCATACCCACAGTTACCTAGTTCCTCTAGAAAGGCCCAAAAGTTCCTCTTTTCCATTGTCTCTTAAATCAGTCACTAAGTGGGGACTAAAACATTAGCACAGGAGATATTGAAAGACATTGAAAATCCAAGCCACAGTTTACTGTTTATAGTATAAAACATTTTGTCCTCAGTTCTTTCCCTTTCCCACTGATGCACATGCATGACTCTCTCCATTCCTGTGACATGTCCACAAGTCCCTGTTCCTCTTTTTAAATCCTTTTTATTACATTATAAGCCAATACAATACAATGGAAAAAGCATATCCAACAAATGGTGCTGGTCCAACTGGATGTCTGCATGTAGAAAAATGAAAATAGATCCATATTCATCACCCTGCACAAAACTGAAGTCCAAGTGGATCAAAGACTTCAACATAAAACCAGACACACTAAATCTGTTAGAAGAAAAGTGGGGAAGAGCCTTGAACTCATTGGCACAAAAGACAGCTCCCTGAACAGAATGCCACAGCACAGGCTCTAAGATCAATAATCAATAACTGGGATTTCATGAAACTGAAAAGTTTCTGTAAAGCTAAGGACACTGTTGTCAGAACAAATCGACAGCCTACAGATTAGGAAAGGATCTTCACTAACCCTATAACTGACAGAGGTCTAATATCCAGAATATATAAAGAACTTAATAAGTTAAACACCAACAAACCAAATAACCCAAATAAAAAATAGGGTTCAGGAGATGCTATCTTTTTTCCATTGTTTGGTTTTGGCATCTTTGTCAAAAATCAGGTGTCCGTAAGTGTGTGGGTTTATTTCTGGGTCTTCTGTTCGATTCCATTGATCCACCATTCTGTTTCTATGCCAGTACCATGCATCTTCAACAAATGGTGCTGGTCCAACTGGATGTCTACATGTAGAAAAATGAAAATAGATCCATACTTATCACCCTGCACAAAACTGAAGTCCAAGTGGATCAAAGACCTCAACATAAAACCAGACACATTAAATCAGCTAGAAAAAAAAGTGGGGAATACCCTAGAACTCATTGGTACAGGAGAAAACTTCCTGAACAGAACACCAACAGCACAGGCTCTAAGAGCAACAATCAATAAATGGGACCTCATGAAATTGAAAAGCTTCTGTAAAGCAAAGGACACCGTCATCAAAACAAAGCGACTGCCTACTGATTGGGAAAGAATCATCACCAACCCTTTATCTGACAGAGTACTCATATCCAATATATATAAAGAACTAAACAAGCTGAAAAGCAACAAACCAAGTAATCCACTTAAAAAATGGGGAACAGAGCTAAAGAGAGAATTCTCTGTAGAGGAATATCGAATGGCAGAGAAGCACTTAAAGAAATGCTCAACCTCATTAGCCATTAGGGAAATGCAAATCAAAACAACCCTGAGATTTCACCTTACACCCATCAGAATGGCCAAGATGAAAAACTCAAGGGACAACACATGCTGGAGAGGTTGTGGAGAAAGGGGAACCCTTCTCCACTGCTGGTGGGAATGTAAACTGGTACAACCACTCTGGAAATCAATCTGGTGCTTTCTCAGACAACTAGGAATAGCGCTTCCTCAAGATCCAGCCATACCACTCCTAGGCATATACCCAAAAGAGGCGCAAGTACACAAAAAGGACATTTGCTCAACCATGTTTGTAGCAGCTTTATTTGTAATAGCCAGAAGCTGGAAACAACCCAGATGCCCCTCAACTGAAGAATGGATGCAGAAACTGTGGTACATCTATACAATGGAGTATTACTCAGCAATGAAAAATAAGGAAATCATGACATTTGCAGGTAAATGGTGGGACCTGGAAAGGATCATCCTGAGTGAGTTGTCCCAGAAGCAAAAAAACACACATGGCATATACTCACTCATATAAACATACAATCTGGAATAAACCCACTAAAAGCTGTACATCTAAACAAACTAAGCAAAAGA
>NW_026592666.1:4162733-4177723 GCF_907164565.1 Psammomys obesus
CATCCTCTTTGCCTTTCAGGATGGGGATTGAACATTTTAGTTAGGGTCCTCTCTTTTGCTTAGTTTGTTTAGATGTACAGCTTTTAGTGGGTTTATTCTATATTGTATGTTTATATGAGTGAGTATATACCGTGAGTGTCTTTTTGCTTCTGGGTCAACTCACTCAGGATGATCCTTTACAGGTCCCACCATTTACCTGCAAATTTCATGATTTCCTTATTTTTCATTGCTGAGTAATACTCCATTGTATAGATGTACCACAGTTTCTGCATCCATTCTTCAAAGTCGGTAGTAGTGTTAATATCAAAGGTGTATTGAATTCAACAAAATTTGGAATACAGAATGATAAGATGGAAAAGTCTATATTAATCAGCCATTTAAAGACTGAGGGAGCCAGAGGGTCAAGGATACCACAAGAAGACATGCAGAGTAAACTAACTTGGGCCCATGGGGGCTCACAGAGACTGAACCTCCAACCAAAGAGCATGCACAGGCTGGACCTAGGCTCTCTAAACATATGTAGATGTGCAGCTTGGTCACATGTAGGTCACCTAACAATTGGAGTGGCGGCTATCACTGATTCTGTTGCCAGCCATTAGGTCGCTTTTCCCTAGAGAGGCTGCCTTGTCTGGCCTCTGTGGGAATAGAATGTCTTAGTCCTGCTGCAACTTGATGGGCCTCGGAGGGTTGGTACCCAAGGGTTACCTCAGAGCAAGCAAGCGAGAGGTAGGGGAAGGGCAGCGTGGGGTGTGAGGGTTGAAGTGGGTAGAGAGGAGAAAGCTGGGGGCTGCTTTCAGTGAACAAATAGATAAATTAATGGACAAAAATAGTATGAAGAGTTAAAAAATGTAGAGTCCTGCTCTGATTATTTCTGCTAAAAAAGCTAAAATATTTCCATTTTCCCAAAGTAGCATATGATGGATGACAAGAAATCATTAAAAGAAAAACATTAGAATTGTGTAAAAAGCCTCTCTCCTGGAGTTAATTTTAACAAGTATCTGACTCCTTAAAGAAGGAGTTACAGATTGATGTATTTTCACTGAAAATCAATAGCTTCCTTTACAGATTTCACTTAAGCCAGTTGTCTCTTTTACTTTTTCTTCTCACTCTCAGTATAGCCTTAGGTTGGATTTTACTACTGGTATTCCTGTTTCTTTATCTACTGCCTGTTGTGTTAACTACTTCTTCTTTTAATATTGTGAGTTTTTCACTTTTGAGTTGTTTATACCTAAACTTGGACCTGTTACATAGGAAGCAGCATAATAGCAACCTTTTCAATCTAGTGTAAAGAAGTTCACTGGCTACTTTTCATGACTATACAGATGCTATTACACTAACAGCATTCTGCAAAACCAGTCTTCAAATTTCTTCAAAGTTCTTCAAAACTCACACACTTCAGTACTCCAATTTATTATTGTTGTTAATTACTGTAGATATTCAAATATTTAAATATCTGTAAGCTGTTTATCTAGAGGTAAGTCTAATATATAAAGTAGAAAACAGATTATTATTAATTTGGAATAGATTCTATGGTCAAAGACTTGTAGAAGAGCCAAGTCAACATTTTACAGATAATAGATACATTCTACATCTTCATCTTCCTTTCCCAACTTCTCTGATGTCAACCCAACCAACTTTGCATTTTTTTTTCATTTTTAGACCTATTAAGTACCAATTGTACTAGACATATAATCTTCGGTATGTGATCTTTCATAGAGTGTAGTCAGCATATCAGTAGTCATACCATTAACAAAATAAAACAAAAAACTGACTCTCACTTTCCCAGTACTAATCAATAACCAATAGCTCCTTAGCTGGGGTAACATCTGAATATTCTAAAACTTATGTTTCCTGGAATGTATTCTTTTCATTGGATTATCCTTCCGTCACATCCTTCTTTTAGTACTGTCTAGATGTCTGTTCCTTGTTCTCACATTTCCAAAATAATTTTCCAGTGACCTTTCAGCTTTGGTTGTCATCTGACATTTTAACATAATGACTCTCTCACCCAAACCTTTTCTTTGTAACTATGTTTCTTACTATTTTGTCCTCGATTTCCCTGTGATTGAATACAGAAAACTGTGTTGTAATATCTAGGTCCTTAGTACTATTTTGAAATCTAGATGGTGTTTTGGTCCATGGTCTCCCTAGGAAACAGCTCAGTACTGCTTAGAAAGTGCTGTAAGAGAATCCTGCTCTCCCTGCTTTGAGATTATCTGCTTAGCACAACAACAGTTGATTTAACAAGCTACTGGATATCCTAAAAATGGTATACACCAACTACCTTCTACTTTAAATGTCCACATCTATAGTAATTACTTGGCATTAAAACAAATTTTCAGTCCCTATTTTACAGAAAGGCAAAGTTATCCATTAGTCCTTTTGAGAAATGATGTCAACTTCTCTTTTCTCCATCTGTCACTGTGTATATAGATTCCAAATATTGAGTGTGATCACAGTTTATCTTTCATGATTTTAAGTTTGAATTACATAAGTTAATTTCTGTCTGCATTCAGAAACTTGTCTATTTAACCATAAGGAAAGTTTGTAAAGCAGAAGAGATTATGTTTTGTGGCTGGAACAAATCATATAGTGACTATCTACCCGACCATTTCTAGGATAAAATGACCAAATAGATTTTGAGACTAGCTCCCCAAATATCTGCAACTTCTCCTCATGAAAAAGTAGGGAACATTATTCTTTCATCACTGCATAAGGAAAAGTCCAAATCTATGTCTTTGCTTATGAATAGCACATGTTGAAGTTGATGAAGTAATGTGGATGTGTTTTCTCTAACCCTCGGGTGAATAATTTAGAATAGACCTAAATAGAATAATTTAGGTCTTCTAGAATTTTCTTTAGATTAATAATATATGTATACATTTATGGAAGAATTTTGGGGGTGGCCTTAAAACCATTATAGTGAATATAATTATGGATATGATGAGACTTAGATGGAATTCAGTACAAAATATTTATCTCATAATTGAAGAATGTAAGATATGGTGAAAGCACTATGACATCTTAAAATAGAACAGAAATCAACAGCACTTATCTTTTTCTGAGAAGAGTTTAAAGTGTTTTACATACATTTGCTACTTTTAAGACTATACACAATAAAATAATTTCTACTACTTTATTTTTACCAATGAGGAAACATATAGACAAATGAAGCAGTTTGTCAAGCCCAGACAAGTTCAAAAGCTTAAATAGCAAACTCTCCTTCCTTTTTCTGTATCTCATCCATCACCAACACTGTTTGTCCAGAAGAGAACACAATGCATAGAATACTCTAAAGAGTAACATCTAGGTACCAGGTGATTGACATTCAAATGAAAATAAGAGTTCCCAGAATACTACTCCCCGGTGTATCCATAACAGATTTAATACAACCACTAAAACAGCCAAGCCAAGAAACTTCAACCCTGGAGGTCAGACCGGGGCTGGTTGCAAGCCAAGAAACTGGCTAAGGAATGTTAGGGAGCAGGGTTTAGTGAGTTTGCACTGAGAGAGCCTAAGGAGGAAGGAGCAAAGTACGGTCAAGGATTACAGGTTGGAGCACAGAACACAGAGGTCAAAACAGGCCAGTGAGCAACAGGGAAAAAAATTCCATCCAGGAAAAGAATCATGAGACATATGTTCCATTTTTACTGCCCAAATGATAAAGGTGGGAGTTAATTTACACAGGGATTTATACAGGACTGTGGAAAACTGAGGTTACTGGGTCTGGGGAAAATTTGTGGGTTTAGACATATGATTTATTTGGAGAGTATAATTAATTTCTAAGGTAATATTTCCTTCCTTTGAGAAGCCCTTTTGGTCTGGGAAGACTGTTTAACAGCATTTCTCCAGAACAAGGTAGAGAAATGGCACAAAAATTGTAGAGTCTATCCTTTCTGGAAATGCTGGTATCCTATGATGAGTCTAGATGAAATGGTTACAGTTTTTTTTTTTCCTTAAAAGCTATGATATCTTCAGTTAGCTACCACCTGTAAAAAACAAACAAACAAACAAACAAACTTGAACAAACAATATATTTAAAACAATTTAAAAAATTGGAGCCTACCACAGAGGGCCTCTGAAAGACTCTACCTAGCAGTGTATCAAAGCAGATACTAAGACTCATAACCAAACCTTCAGCAGAGTGCAAGGAATCATATGAAAGAACGGGAGTTAATATGACTGGGAAAGGACAGGAGTTCCACAAGGACCAAATATATCTGGGCATAGGGATCTTTTATGAGACTGACACTCCACCAAGGACCATGTTTGGATATAACCTAGAACCTCTGCTCGGATGTAGCCCATGGTAGCTCAGTATACAAGTGGGTTCTCTAATAAGGGGAACAGGGACTATTTCTGACATGAACTCAATGGCAGACTCCTTGACAGCCCCCCACACACACACACTGAGAGGTGAGGAGCCCTGCTAGGCAATAGAGGAGGACTTTGCAGCCAGTCCTAAAGATACCTGATACACCAGGGTCAGATGAAAGGGGAGGAGGTCCTCCTCTGTCAGTGGACTTGGAAAGGGGCAGGGAGGAAATGAGGGAGGGAGGGTGGGATTGGAAGGAAATGAGGGAGCTGGATACAG
The DNA here is from genome assembly GCF_907164565.1 of Psammomys obesus. Lineage (NCBI taxonomy): Eukaryota > Metazoa > Chordata > Mammalia > Rodentia > Muridae > Psammomys > Psammomys obesus. The sequence continues at coordinate 4,167,328 of NW_026592666.1, forward strand.
CTGGGATACTGAGTTAATAAACTGTAACTGATCTAAAGAAAAATAAATAAATAAATAAATAAATAAATAAATAAATAGATAGATAGATAAATAGATAAATAAATAAATTATTATGCACTAAGCCTAGCTTACAGTTTCTTAGTAAGTAGAACACATCAATTTGTTAATAGAGTTTCTACTTCATGCTTTAAAAAGGAGTTTAATAATTCACTAACATTTTTCAGTCTCAGCTAGATGTCATTCTTGGAGAGTCAGTTCTGGTTTTGTGGTAGATATTCCACTGATTCACACACACACACACACACACACACACACACACACACAAAAGCTATGCAGCTGCTTTAAGGTGGGGTACCTCAAACATGTGCTAAGCGCTTCCTCAAGATCCAGCCATACCACTCCTAGGCATATACCCAAAAGAGGCTCAAGTAAACTCACAAATTACAAGGCTTCTAGTTTCCTGAAGACTGAGGTACAAAATTCGAGTGATGGGAAACTTGTCACCTTCCAAATGGATACCGAGTCTCCAAAGTCAATTCTTCATGTAGATGTTCAGATTCCTTAACAGCTTGAGTTATTCATAAATATTTGTTGGAAAGATCCTCGTTTTTTTCCACAGGAATATGGCCTCTGACAGTATCCACTAGTATAGTAGTGGATTGTAGTAGTACAATTCTGTGGAAAGTCTAACATAGCAGAGGAGCCTCACCAATGTGAGTCCCTGAATCCAAAACACAGAAGGCTGACAAGGAGAAAAGAGGACTTAATTAAGACAGCCACGTCCTACTCAGAGACTGCCAGATAAGCACAACACTTATTTCACTGAAATTCCTAGGACTACCATTGAAAGAAAGAAAGTGAATGATGTGTATGTAATTACAGTATATAATGCCTCAGAATGGATTAAGAGGAAAATAAAAGATGTTCATATACGAGAGGGATCCTTAAAGATTTAACATCAGATATTCTGTACCTGACTCCTACAGGGAAACTGAGTATCACGACATTTTGTTTTCTCATTCGATTCTGACAGCTTTGTACAGAACTTCTCAACCTCCTTAGCAGCCACTCATCTTCTAGCTGTGTGGATATAAATTCCTGTACCAGCTCCCTTTCCCTAGTCCTTACCCCCACTGCGAGTGCTTTGATGTCCATGCACTTAATTCTATCAATATGAAAAATATGTGAAAATTCTTCATCTATTAGGAATGAGTACAGACTGTACATTCTAATAAAGAACAATGGCAGAGGAGTTTGAGTGGCTCCTCTTGATTACTGTGAATGGCTGGACTCCATTGTGCTTCTTAAAGACATGCTCATGCTCTCACAAATATATAAGTGAACACTTAATCAAGGCAAAGCAGTAACAGAAGGCAGACTATTTTACAGTTCTTCTATTCAGTATCGCCCTACCAAACTATACAGACATGGAGCTATTGAATATTTTGCTTTTCATTTATTCCCTCAGTTCACTACTGCTTACTTTTTTTTTTTTTTTATTAACTAATATGATTAGGAGATGCAGCTGTGTTTGCTCCTGTAGCTCTGGTTCTTCATATTTTTTTTTTTTTTTGGCAAAAAATGTAACATGTTACGCTTTTCTCCTAATGCATTTTAAAATTTAGGAAGTTTTATTGTTTTGTTGCTCATGTGCTGTCTTACTCTGATTTACTAGAACAAACACCACCACCACTGTAAGGGCTCACCACTGATTTATGCGGCTCCGGGCAAAGCTGAGACAATATTTCTTTAGGATATTTTCCCAAGAGTGGAATCATGAGCACTTGAATCTTCTCATTCACAGCTTCATGAGATGATGCCAAATTCCCTTAAAAAAAATGTTAGTAGTGAGCTGTCTGCCTTGTGTGAGTTCCCATTTTACTTTATCCTTGCCAAAAATTTCATGTTTAGGGACTTGTTACATTTAGCCTATGTGGTGGGTGTTAAATGGTATCTCTTTGTGGCTTCAATTGGAATTTCCCTAATTATAAAAGACGCTGAAATGTTTTCATGTTATGAATGATTCACTGAAATGATATTACTCCATATTACTAAGGAGAACATTAAAATACGGAATTGTGGGAAATTTAAACCCTGAATACCATTGATTTGATAGACTATGATTGTTGGTACACTATGAATTATTGGTTCATAGTCTTTAGGTTATAATACTAAAAGCCACCCAGTTAGTGTGGCTTATCTTCTTGTTCTTTTCAAAATAAGCCTTTGGTTGATACTTTTTTGTTATTGATAACTTTGTAGGTGTGTAAAATGTCTTTAAATCATTTACATGCCCAATGATAACTTGCAGCTCCTTCGAGATCCACATCACTTTCTGAGTGAAGACTGAACATCTTCCCCAGGGATCTCCTTCTGACTTAGCTTCTTTAGGTGTACAGATCTCAGTATGCTTATCCTATTTTATATGTCTAATATCCACTTAAAAGTGAGTATCCAGCATGTGTGTCTTTCTACTTCAGGGTTACCTCAAGGAAGATAATCTTTTCTAGTTTTCACCATTTGCCTAAAATTTTCATGATTTCCTTGTTTTAAATTGTTAAGTAGTGTTCCATTGTGTAAATATACCACAAATTCAATATCCATTCCTCCATTGAGGGACATCTGGGTTGTATCCAGATTCTAGCTAATAAGAATAAAGCTGCTAAGAACATGGTTGAACACATGGCTTTTTATCTAGTTGAACATATTTTGAATATATGCCCAGGAGTGGTATAGCTGGATTTTGAGGTAGCACTATTCCTAATTTTCTGAGAAAGTGCCAGATTGATTTTCAAAGTGGTTGTACAAGTTTACATTTCCACCAGCAATGGAGGAGGGTTTCCCTTTCTTCATATCCTCTCCAGCATGTGAGACATCCTAAAAGAGAAAACAGAGAACAGGATAGGAGCCTACAACACAGTGCCTCTGAAAGACTCTAGCCAGCAGGGTATCAAAGCATATGTTGAGACTCATAGCCAAACTTTTGGCAGTGTTCAAGGAATCTTATGAAAAGGGGGGAAGATAGAAAGACTGGAGGGGATAGGAGCTCCACAAGGAGAGCAATAGAACCAAGAAATCTGGGCCCAGAGGGAGGTCTTTTCTAAAACTGATCCTCCAACCAAGGACCATGCATGGAGATAACCACGAACCCCTGCACAGATGTAGCCCATGACAGTCAGTCTCCAAGTGGGTACCCTTAAGGGGAACAGGAGCTGCTTCTGACATGAACTGAGTGGCTGGCTCTTCAATCACCTCCCCCTGAAGGGAGGCAGCCTTAGGAGGCCACAGAGGAAGATGATAAATTCAGCCCTGATGAGACTTGATAAGCTAGGGTCTGATGGAAGGGAGAGGACCTTCCCTATCTGTGGACTGGGGAAAGTGCCTTCGAAGGAGAAGAGGGAGTGAGAGTAGGATAGCAAGAAAATGAGGGAGGGGGCTACAGCTGGGATACAAAGTGAATGCATTGTAATAAATACAAATAAAAATAAAACTTAAATCAATCTCGCTGAAATCAGGGATAAGGCAAGGCTGTCCACTCTCTCCATATCTCTTCAACATAGTACTTGAAGTCCTTGCTAAATCAGCAAGACAACTAAAGGAGATCAAGAGGATACAAATCGGAAAGAAAGAGGTCAAAGTTTCAATATTCACAGATTATATGATAGTATACATGAGAAACCCCAAAAATTCAACCAGAAAACTCCTTCAGCTGATAAACATCTTCAGCAAAGTGGCTGGATACAAAATTAACTCAAAAAGAAAAAAATCAGAAGCCCTCCTGTATACCAAAGACAAAAGGGCTGAGAAAGAAATCAGGGAAACAAAACCCTTAACAATAGCTACTAATAACATATAAGGTACATTGGTGTGACTCTAACCAAGTAAGTGAAAGACCTGTTTGAAAAAAAAAACCTTCAAGTCTCTGAAGGAAGAAATTGAAGAAGATATCAGAAGATGGAAAGATCTCCCATGCTCATAGCTTGGTAGGATTAACATAGTGAAAATGGCCGTCCTGCCAAAAGCAATCTACAGATTCAATGCCATTCCCATCAAAATACCAACACAATTCTTTACAGACCTTGAAAGAAAAATACTCAGCTTGATATGGAGAAACAAAAACAAAACAAAACAAAACAAAACAAATCAACAGAATTTCCAAAACGATCCTGTACAACAACAGATCGTCTGGAGGTATCTCTATCCCTGATCTCAAGCTGTACTACAGAACAATAGTAACAAAAACTGCATAGTATTGGCATAGAAACAGAAAGGTAGATCATAGAAATGGAATAGAAGACCTAGAAATAAACCCACACATCTATCAATACTTAATTTTTGACAAAGAAGCCAAAACCATTCAATGGAAAAAAGACAGCATCTTCAAAAAATGGTGCTGGTCCAACTGGATGTCTACATGCAGAAAAATAAAAAATACATCCATATTTATCACCCTGCACAGAACTGAATTCCAAGTGGATCAAAGATCTCAACATAAAACCAGATACACTAAATCGGTTAGGAGAAAAAGTTGGGAAGAACCTAGAACTCATTGGCACAGGAGAAAACTTCCTGAACAGAACACCAACAGCACTGGCTCTAAGAGCAACAATCAATAAATGGGACCTCATGAAACTGAAAAGCTTCTGTAAAGCAAAAGATACTGTCATCAGAATAAAACAACAGCCTACTGACTGGGAAGGGATCTTCGCCAACCCAATATCTAAGAGAGGGCTGATATCCAGAATATATAAAGAACTAAAGAAGTTAGAAAGCAATAAACCAAGCAATCCAATTAAAAAATGGAGTATGGAAAAAAATAGAGTATGGAGCTAAACAGACAATTTTCTGTAGAGGAATATAGAATGGCCTGGAAACACTTAAAGAGATGCTCAAAGTCCTTAGCCATCAGGGAGATGCAAATCAAAACGACCCTGAGATTTCACCTTATACCATCAGAATGGCTAAGATAAAAAAAAAACTCAAGTCACAACACATGCTAGAGAGGTTGTGGAGAAAGGGGAACCCTCTTCCTTTGCTGGTGGGAATGTAAACATGTACAACCACTTTGGAAATCAATCCGGAGCTTTCTCAGACAACTGGGAATAGCGCTTCCTCAAGATCCAGCTAAACAACTCCTAGGCATATATCTAAAATATGCTCAAGTACTCAACAAGGACATTTGCTCAACTGTGTTTGTTGCATCTTTACTTGTAATTGCCAGAACCTGGAAACAACCCAGATGTCCATCAATGGAGGAATGGATACATAATTTGTGGTACTTTTACCCAATGGAATACTACCCAGCAATTAAAAACAAGGAAATCATGAAATTTGCAGGCAAATGGTGGGAACTGGAAAAGATGATATGGAGTGAGTTATCCCAGAAGCAGAAACACACACACGGTATTTACTCACTTATAAGTGGGTACTAGACTTATATGATAAGATAAACATACTAAAATCTGTACACCTAAAGAAGATAAACAATAAAGAGGCTCCTGGATAAGATGATCAATCCTCACTTAGAAAGAAAAATGAGATGGACATTGGATGTAGGAGAAAAAAAGTAACAGGACAGGAGCCTACCATAGAGGGCCTCTGAAAGATTACCTAGCAGTGTGTCAAAGCAGATGCTGAGGCTCATAACCAAACCTTTGGCAGAGTGCTGGGAATCATATGAGAGAAGAGGGAGTTAATATGACTTTGAGAGGACAGGACCTCCAAAAAGACCAAATATATCTGGGCATAGAGGTCTTTTATGAGACTGTTTCTCCAACTGAGGACCATGTATGGATATAACCTGGAACCTCTGCTCTGATGTAACCCATGGTAGCTTAGTATCCAAGTGGGTACCCTAGTAAGGGGAACAGGGAGTATTTCTGACATGAACTCAATGGCTGGCTCTTTGACCTCCCCCTCACCATGCTAGAGAGAGGAGCAGCCTTGCTAGGCCAGAGAGGTGGACATTGCAGCCAGACCTGAAGAAACCTGATAGGCTAGGTTCAGATGGAAGGGGAATAGGTCCTCCTCTATCAGTGGACTTGGAAAGGGGCAGGGAGGAGATGAGGGAGTGTGGGATTGGGAGGGAATGAGGGAGCGGGATACAGCTGGAATACAAAGTTAATAAACTGTAACTAATATTAAAAATAAAATTTAAAAAAGAAAAAAGAAGATCCCTCATCACTCTCATAACTCCAACTACTCTTCTTTTTAAGGATTTCTTTCTGTTTTAAATGATCTACTGAGTTCAATTAGCATTGCCAGTATTAGGATGAGCTCCCTCTACTGTGGACAGCGTACTATCTGCCAGACCCCTGCACAATCTGGAACAGTCCTCTCAGCAGCCATCTTTCAATACCACAAAGACAATTCTAATTTTTTGGGAGTGTTTTTTTATTAAAATTTTATTTTTTATATTAATTACATTTTATTTCCTTTGCTTTATATCCTAGCTGTAGTTCTTCTAACTTTAACAAGGCATATTTTATCACCTTGTCTTAAATTTATATAGCATAGGTCAAAATAGGCAATTATTCTAAGTTGAACTTGAAGACTTTTGAAAAAGGCTTTTCTTATATCCGAAAAAAAAGCTACAACAAAATTACATAGCTTATAATTCCATTATTGATGATGTTTTGAAAGAGGAAATTCAAAATGGAATAGACACTTGGGAAACCATATTTCAAAAATTAATTTTGTCTTAAAGGTAGAACAAAATTCTTACTACCAATTCTGGTAGTAAGAATTTTAAAATATGTTGGCAAAAGTGTGGAAAGAGGTCTCTTCTTATAAACTTTAACAGGAATTTAAACTGTAGAGCAAATATGAAAACAGTTTGAATACTCAATATAAGGGACTACTACAGCATTAAAATACTACATACTACAGTATATTAGTACTAATTATCTATATGTCCTTTTAAATAATCAAGGTTATTTTTACCTACAATAAGTTTCTTTATTTCTCACCCATCACAGTCCTGTGAAAAGCAAAAGGAAACAGGTTTTACAACCATCCACATCTTTCTATTCCTATAACACATGTTGTGGAAATGTGACATAACAGTATTATCATTATTTAAAGTCCCAAGAAATATTTTAGTAAGTTTATTAATTTTATAATGCACATATTTTGAAATTAAGTATTCTGTATATTTTTAACTGCATATAATAAAATGTGGACAACTTCTCTAAAAATGTTTGGTATAAAGTTATGTATTTAACATTAATTAGCTAACCATTTTTTTAACAATTGAAGGCTTTGGGCTATTACTATACCTCATGCATTGCTTAAATATTTTCCTGAAAGAATCTAATACTTCAAAATACAATTTTATATTCAGGGTATGTGCCAACCCTCAAGCCTCAACTATGCTCACACTGGAAAACAATGCTGCACACCTCATACCAACAAAAATGTCCTCATATCCATGAAGACATTCTCATTGGATCCTAGGAGTCAGCCCACACGGTACAGAGCACTGGCACCATTTATTACTATAAACCTGGCAACGGTGCTGCAGATGGTTATGCATGGGAACAGCAGCATACCTCCTTTTCCCTCTCTTTCATTACCTCGCTTCTCCTCACCTTTGTGGTGGTATTTTTGGCATTTATATATAATACTCTATGCTCAAGCAGAGGTTAGCAGTAGCATCCTTCTTGTATGAGGCTGGAGAGAAAACCAGGCTTCTTCCCAGAACATTTCAAGTTTTGGATAAGATGTTTGAGCTTCCTCTTCAGTATGCATTTTGCAACTGTCTTTTATGTATGAAACTATTTCACACAAAGTTAGCTTCAGACATAAAAAAAAAACCCATCATGTTCAGTAATAGTGATTCTTCAAATAACAACTAAATCTAATGCACTTATTCTGATCATTTCTTATCAATATCAATTACTTACAAAGCCATAAGAAGGCAGTGAAATATAAGTGTACATTATTATACACCAACCTTCATGCCTTTTCACTTGATGTGCTTAAGGGTTGTGTCAGTTAAAATTAATTTCATAGGTGTTATTTTTTTATTTTGATAAAAGAACCTTAGATATTATATATATATAATATACTTCATTTTTGAAGCAAAAACTTTCTTCCTCTCAAGTTAGTTTACTATTTTAGAGTAAGTTTAAGCTATCTTATTCTGTTTCTTTATTAACTGTGTGTACTCACATCTATGTTGAAACTATGCATTGAAGAAAACTGTTTTGCCTTTGGTTCTTTTCCTTCTGTGAATGGCCTGTTCCATTAGGACAACCACAGATGAAAACTGTCTGGGGATTAATCCCACTTCTCTTGCTATGGAGAATCTTTCTTTGACTATGGGCATCTATCCAGGCAAGGCTCTTAAAACTCTTAGTCACTTCTCAGTGAGAAGCTCCAAGGAGAGAAGCATTCGATACCTCTGGCCCAGCAGCTTTCATATGAACCACAAAATAATTGTCTCAGAAAGATATTCTCAATAACGAAATGTTGAGATATTGATATTCCCAATACTGAAAAATGAAAATTCTCATATAAAGTAAAGTAAATATACAGTAAGATAAATATTATTGCTTTTGATTTCATTAATCTTAGGATTTATTGGTTCCTTAAATGTCTAAAGAAAAACATAGTTAATTTTCACTGTGGCTTAAACCTGAATTTGATTACTACAGAACAGATTGCTAAAAGTTATATTCTCACTGATAGGGGAGGTCCTCCTCCCCTTTCATCTGACCCTAATCTATCAGGTCTCATCAGGACTGGCTGCATTGTCTTCCTCTGTAGCCTGGTAAGGCTTCACTCTACCACTCAAGGAGGAAGTGATGAAAGTGCCAACCACTGAGTTAGTTTAAGTCAGAGACAGCCCCTGTTCCCCTTACTAGGGAAACCACTTATATACTGAGTTGCCATGAACTACACCTGAACAGGGGTTCTAGGGTATCTCCATGTGTGGTCCTTGGTTGTAGTATCAATCTCTGAAAAGACCCCTGGGTGCAGAATTTTTGGCTCTGTGCTCTCCTTATGGAGCTCCTGTGCTCTCCAGGTCTTTCTATCTCTCCCTTATTTCATAAGATTCCCTGCACTCTACCCAATGTTTGGCTATGGGTCTCAGCATCTGCTTTGATACCCTGCTAGGTAGTCTTCAGTGGACTGAGGGAGGGGCCTACAACTGGGATATAAAGTGAGTAAACTGTAATAAATGTTTAAAAATTAAAAAATGCTGGGAAGAATTATATGCTCAAACTGGTGGAGTCAGTTTCTACTCTTTTTTTCTAGGGGAGGCAGTACGTGGATGACACACGTGGCCGCAGGATGTCTCCTAGAACAGAAAACGGCAATTCCAGTCACTTGATACACCCTGTTGCCAGTCCCAGCATGCCAGGTTTACGGCTTCCTTTTCACTTACCACCAACATCACCTCAAATAATAACCATTGTCAAGGATGACTACCCTGGGAATGTTACTCAAAAGGAAACTCACATTCCAAGGTAAATATTAGAAAAAGAGTGTAGAAAGTCAGTGTCCTCACAGATTCCCCTGGTTTGCAGTGTTATCTAACAATTCATATTAGCACACATCATAACGCTATTGTGACGGTCCACTCAACCGAACTATGAACAAGAAGCTGTGCACATATCCACAAACATCCTTGTGATGTGCTCAGCACTCAGTTGTTGGTAAGGTAGAAGGTCAATGGGAGCTATCTGCCAAACAACTACTAAGCTCTATTTTATTCTACTAAGTCCTAATATTAAAGTTATATTTAAGAGAAACCAGGTTACCCTGTCACATACAAACAATTGCATAATTACTTCTGAACAAACACACTTACATTTAGTGCCTTAGTGTTTCTATTGGTTTGATCAACACCATGGCCGAAACCATATTAGAGAGGAAAGCATTTGTTTAGTACTGCAACTCTTCAGGTCATAGTCCATAACTGAGTGAAGTCAGGACAACAACTAGAGACAGGAACTGACGAAGAGGACATAGAAGAATGATACTTATTAGCTTCCTCCTCATGTCTTTCTTAGCCTGCTGTATTACACAACCCAGGTCTTCATGTCCTACTATGGCACCACCCACAGTGAGCTAGATAACTCCCTTTTCAATAGTTAATCAAGAAAATGCCTCACAGACTTGCCTACACACCAGCCTTAGGGAGACATTTTCTTAATGAGAGTTTTCTCCTCTCAGATGACTATGTCATGTGACAACTTAACAAAAACCTAGCCAGTACAATTAGACATAAATTTGCAAAATATTCTAACCAGATCTGTGTTTATATTATATAACATATGTATATAAATAATATGTATAATCAAATGGTATTTATAAATACTATGTGTCAAATGGTGATATAAATATATATATATATATATATATATATATATATATATATATATATATA
>NW_026592666.1:4177733-4214667 GCF_907164565.1 Psammomys obesus
ATATATATATATATATATATATATATATATATATATATATATATATAACCAATGGTATAACCAAATGGTATTTAAAGTAGCATTTGGAAATTGATGAAGACATCTATAAAGTTTATTTCTACAGATAAAAGTTACTAATTTTGATGAAGACATCCCATTTAGGACTAAGTGTTCCAAGGTCTTGCGCTTTCTACACAGTCCAGCTGTTGGTCTCTTTGTTCCCATCTACTGCAGGAGGAAGCTTTTCTAATGAGAGATGAGCAAGACACTTATCTATAAGTATAGCAGAATGTCATGAGAAGTCATTTTATAGCTATGTTCCCTTATGGCCTATTTAGTCTCAGGTTCTTGGCCACTCAAGTATTGTTGGGACTGGATTCCATCTCGTGGGGAGAGCTTTAAATCCAATCAGATATTGGCTGTTTACTCCCACTTGCTTTGTGTTTACTCCTGTGCTAGAGCCAAATGAATGGAGGACGACAGAGAAGCAAAGCCTTTTAAACATTGCAGGTCCAACAACATATAAACTCACAGTGACTGAGGCAGCAAGCAAAGAGCCTGTTTGAGTCAGGGTCAGATGTGGCCTCAGTGAGAAGGGAAGTGGGTGGACACAGTGCCATCACTAACCCAGAAGCTATCTCCTCGTAAATAGTGTTCGCAAATGAAAAATAGTTTCTCTAACAGAATCTCAATGGGAAAACAACCGTCTCATAAGGACAGGCCCATGCTCGGTAATATATGGTCAAAATAAAATGAACTCAATGGGATTTTGGAGGAACAAACAAAGAGAAAAACAGTGGAATAACTAAGAGAAAACACTATTTCTAGTGGCCCTTTCAATGTTAGGACTTCACAGTTCAGCTGGATATATTCAGCTAAATTCAGTAATTCAGTCTGATAATCTGAAAGCACATCTTTCTTCAATTATATTTTTCTGAAAACTGTTTATTTTTATTTTTAAACATTGATTGATCAAATGTTGTAGTTTCTTTTTTTGTATTATAATTACATTTGTCCCCCAAAACTTTTCATATACCCCTACATGTACTCCTTCAAATCTATGTAAAATCCATATTTTATTCACAGGCTATGGAAACAGCAACCACAGCAATGAGAATTTGTAATACAAAATTAAGAATTGCCTTATGCTTTGTCTTGTGTCTCCCCAAGTCTCTTTTCTTCTTCCTTCTATAGATACTTAGAAACAAGCAAACCAGTCTCCCAAAACAAACAAACAAACATAAAACAGAAAGAAACAACCAAAAAACAACAAAGACAGAATATCTAAAAGAAAGCTCTGGGTCATTACAGAGCAAAGAGAATGTGTATTCTTTGTAAATCAAGTTCCACATCTGACTCAGGGTTGGCTGATGTCTAATGACAGTCTAATGATGAAACCATTCCAAAAATTCTAACAAACTGACTCGTTTTCCCCTTTCTTGTAGCCTTCCTTTGTTCGTTCGTTCCTTCCTTCCTTCCTTTTTCTTTCTCCTTTCTTTCTTTCTTCTTTTTTTTTTCTTTCTTTTGTCCACCCTTTCTTTCTCTAATGGTGACATCAAAAAAAGTACCAGGAACTCATTTGGAGTGCCACATACCACCAAAAATGAATGAAATGTTTATGAGCCCCTATAAATAAATGTCTCTTCTTGAGGAAACTAATGTTTTGCATCAGTATTTTTACAATTTTTCTGATCATTATCAAATCTAGGAATTTTGTCCTTTTTTTAACCAGTAGGACTATGAAGTCTTTACCTCACCACATTGGAGGGTGAAGGAGCTGGCATCACTATGGGCAGGGCAGGCACCAAGGAAGACAGAGGCATTAGAAAAAAACTACACAAAATTTCTGCCTCGAAGTGAAAAATAAAAGAATTACGCCATAATATCATCTTGTGTTTTTCATATTTGATAGAATAGCCCAACAGTTATATTTTAATTAATAAATGAAAATTTATTAAGACTAAGTGTAGAAAGTGACATTTCTAAATTATTAGCAATTTCTAGATGAAAAATTTTGAATTCAGTTAGCATGTTAATTAAGATCTATGAAGTTAGAACTACAGAAACATGAAATTTGAAAAACAATTACACAGTATTAAATAGTTCATACTGTATTAAAAGGGAAAATTGAAGTTATTTATAAGAATTTCACATTAAACATATTACCACCAAATTGTATAAATTATACTAATATATTGGTATGTTTTATTAGCTCTTTTTCAGAATTTAGAAAAAAACGTGCAACATCTGCCACTGGTCAGCTTTGTTTTGAATGATAAAGACACATATTAACATCTTTTCATAACATTATATACTTTTTCCAACTCTCCCTTTCATCTCATGCCTCAAGAAAGAAAATTTTTATTAGGAACAAGCAAACACACACACACATATATGTATCTTTGTATTAAAAAAATACTTTCCTTACTATCACTTTCTTCATGATATTTGGTGGGGTATTTTATAAGCTTTAATGGGAGAGAATTTTTAAAATAACATTCAAACCACTTAATTATCTTATATAGGTAAAATTGGATATCTGTGTAATTTATAATTGTTTATTAAAATATTTTTAAAAGTATGTAAATAAAAAATTAAGAAGATCTGTCACCTATGGACACTTTTTTTCTCTTTACACATGAACTATTCTGAAATGGCTGACCTAAGAATCTGGATCTGGAATTCAGAACTGCATGTGTTATGGTTAAAGAACAAGTGATAGAGAAGGCCTGGAATACAACAACCATGATCTTTGTCTTTGTCTTTAAATAAAGCTCCCCCCAGATTCTTAAGGATAGAGTAGCAGCCTCATGTTTATGCTCTCTCCTCATTAAACATGTTTTCAAAAAAAAATTGCTGAAGCATCGATTCCAAGAGCATCCTTGGAAGACTTAAATAACACATCTTTTCAATGAGATGCCAGAACGTGACTATAGTACCTAGAAGAGGGCAGATAGGAAAGCTCAGATACCCAGCATACTACAGCTTTAGGGAATCATCAGTTTACTCATGTAGGAAACAACATCTGTCATTGATAGGCTTTGTTTTGAGTCAGAGACACATGTATTAAGATTATTTTCTTAACAGTTTACACTATTTCTTTTTCTTCCCCTCTCTCCTCATTGCCCTACAAAGAAAAGATTTTATTAGGGAGAAGAAAACACACAGGGCAGGGAAGAGATAAGAGAGAAAGAGAGAGAGGGACAGAGAGAGAAAGATTCATACACACAGCAAAACACACACAGAGAAAGCCAATCTGAAAAGCAGAGAGGGAACTTGAAGGGCTGAAGCCCCATCACTCCTTGAGGGCTCGCCTTTTTAAGGGACTTTGAGGAGGTCTTTTTTCCCCCAATTTATGTTTGTCGAGTTTGAACAACGATAGGGAGGCTGATGAGTACACATGGAAACAAATCCAGGTTTGGTTTTGAATTTGCCAGACAGGTTCTGGTAGGTCAATGGGGGAGGCCCTACTGGCCTCCTGAGAAGAAGTTCTTCAAGTCTTTGTTTTAAGCAGACAATCTTGTCTTAGGACTAGGAAGATGAGGAAGAAGGCAGCCATCTTAGAATTTTACCACATTTGTTATTTTGTTGGGGACTTGAGCGGTCATATGGTCCTGGGCTGTTTAAAGGGCAGCAGTTGGAGAGCTTCAGAGGATGGTCAATGTAAGTCATCATAAAAAAATGTAACAGATAGTGAAGATCCCAAACATAGGACAGCGCTGGTGTGATGACATACTCCCTTGAAGTTTTCTGTGTGAATGGGGCAGGATCTGCCACATACAAAAAGTAAAACTGTTACAAAGGCGTTATTTAGAGAATTTAAACCCTCCTTCAAATTTTTGAAAAATGTCATGCAGCTTAGTTTCATTTGTTTTTAAGCAAATGTGGCTCTGGATATTTCATGATTTTTAACTGATAACCAGGCACTTGTAACCCCAGCTCCCATACACACACTGACCCCTGAGCTTTATTTAGGGTTGGGAGTTTTGTTGTCTAATGTGACTGGGCTCCTCAAATCTGCATTTTGATTGGCCATAGTTTTCCTTTCTGAGCTCCATCTGTTGTAAAGTGTGCTGGATGAGGGTTGAGGACTACAGTTATGTGTGGATATAAGGACAAATATTTAGAGTAAGCTCCCTATGCCTCACCCACAAAGAACTGCAGGCAACTAAGGAATGCTGAGAATGGGAGATGAAGCCTTCCCTGGAAAAAGCCTAGAAACTGGTTTTCTAATATCAATTACCAGCCCCCCAAACATACATATGTAACATTATTTAAAAATATGTTTGTGGGTCTCTCTGTGTGTAACAATAATTAATAAAAAAATAAATAAATAAAGAAGCCATTAATTTGAAATAGAAAAAGGAGGGCTTGTGGGAGAGTTTAGAGGGAGAAAGGGAGTAAAGAAAATGATGTAAACAGAATTTCAAAAATAATTAAAATTAAAAACATTTTAAGCAGTCATAAATGAATATACTTTTAAACCAACATATCTATTATATGTTATCAAACACATTAGTCACTGGTAGAATGCTTTATTCTAATGCTGCTAATATACACAAGCACACACACATTCCGTTTAGAGCTTAAGAATAGAGTAACTTAAATTCATGTTTCTCCATCTCTCACATCTGTGTCGTCTAGAGAATACAGTTTTATATTAGAGCATTTTCTTAGCATTCAGGCAGTCATAGAGTCAATAAAGTAAATAAATAATCAAAATCATGTTGAACAGTGGGTACCTATAATCATGGTGAAATAAGTGGGAAGGTAACAGCAGAGCTTGATGGCCAATATGTTGTCATTCTTATAGCTACTCAAATATTGATTATTAAATGCAAAAGTAAGTTTTATTGGCTTGTTTCCATTGTTGTCTCAGAGGATTACTACCTCTGTCTGCCAATGTTAACCTAGTTATGGAAACTTCTAGCTTCTGAAGAATCTGACCTAGGCCTAGAATGTTTTCAGCCTCTGCTAAATAAGCTCATCCTTTCTTGTTCTTTCTGAACTCATAGATGGCTGGTTCAACTCAGTTGTTCTGGCTCAAACTCCTCTCCCGGTTAACGTAATTCAATCTGGCTTCTCTCTCAGCCCCTGAATTGCTCTGCTCAGCCTTAAACTAACTCCAGCAATCTTTTCTAATCTTCTGGATCCTTTTCATTCTCTTGCTCCGTCTGCCTTCACTTGTATCTAGCTTGTTCTCTCATTCAAACAGTCTCTGTATATCTGTGCTGGTAAAACTGCCTCCTCTCTCATTCTCTGTGTTGCTCCCTTTAGTACCTTTCCTCTCCTCCCTGTTCTTCTGAGAGTTGGACATATCCTATTCCGTCAAATCTTTCTCTGATTAATCCCCCTTTCTTCCACTCACTTAGACATCACTTTTAAACATGTATGCCTCCTTCTACAAAACTAATTTTACCTGCATCGTTTGGCATTAAAAACATGTACTACCCCACCTGGACCTAAGCTTTTCTTTACCTGAAACTTGCTCTATACCAGGCTGGCCTTGAAATCAGAGATCTGCTTGCTTCTGTCTCCTGGATTAAAGGTGTGTTTGTACTCCAGGGGGATCACACAGACATAGAAAGTCTTTAGTCATGATCTCTTGCCAGAACATCCATGTTTTGAATTCCTGTACAATAAAGAAAATATGAGACTGTCATTGAGCCATAAATCACATTGTTGGGAACTTCAACCTTGCTGAGTAGTCAGGACACCAGAGGTACTGAGTTAACAGTACCTGATTGTATGAAAATGAAGGCCCAGTATAAGGAATTCAAGGGAGGTTCTGAACACAGAAATGATCAACTAATTAAAAAAAAAAACTATATTTACTCCACACCTATCTATATCTATCTATCTATCTATCTATCTATCTATCTATCTATAAAATGGAGTCGAGGAAGTGGTTGCTATCTGAAAAAGCTCTAGAAAAATGTTTCTTGGGGGAAGGGGGAAACTTGTTTCTATCACACCAAAATGAAAAGGGGAGAGAGAAGGAAGGATAGAGGGAGGAAAAGAAGAGGATGTGCATGTAAAGGAAAAATAGTGAAGGAAGACAACAAACAGTCCTACAGTCATGAAAATGTGGAAGGAAAGAGTGATCTATCAATTTACAGTGATAAACAAAAATAAGCTGAATAATAATTATTCATGTGTTCAGGTCAAACCCCGAGTCTGAGAGGAGATGAGGAGCAACCAGTTTAGACTTCTTTTTAAAAATAATTTCATAAGATATTGTAATACACAAAACAACTCCCACACAATTTGTATAATTCTTCAGAGATATATGTATGTAGGCAGCGTACAGTCATTATCATTACCTAATTTCTAAATAATTTTCACCTCTGAAAGAAACCTTCTGTCTACTAGTAGTTACTCCTCACCACCTTTTTCCAGTTTCTTACTCCAACCCAGAAGCATTTCCCTATTCTGGAGATTTTCTACAGAAGTACAAGACAGCAGAATTAATTTGAATTACTCCTTTGAATTAATAGGTTTCTCAAGGCTCATCCATGCAATAATATGTATCACTAGCTCATTTACCTGAGAACTATGGAACACAGACATTCTATAATCTCATACAAGTAATTGTGGTTAATTGTGTTCTGGAGAACATGTCTTGGTTTTAGGATGTTTTCTGTATTCATGGATTCATACTGTAACTATGCTCATTCCCTGTCTATACAAATGTCACCTGAAAGTACAAGTGTAGTTTCCAACACCTGACTCATCTTCCATAGCAATCTCTCTGTGCACTGAGGAATTATTCTAAGCATCATGGTTTCCTTTACTTTGTGGGAAATGATTCCTTAAAGATGTTGTTAGGGTACCAAATAAGGATGTGTTACACTACTGTAATACGGTGAATTTATCACATTCTTAGTCATAGTGGGGGAACATGCTGCAAATGAGTTCTTATGAGAAGTCATTACCCAGTGCGATCTGACATAATGCCACAGAGGGAATTAGATGACTAATACATAAAAGAAGTGTGAAACATAAGCTCCAACCTGTGATTCACCTTTCTAGAAGAACCTCTAAACTAGTGGAGGAATTAGATCCGCAATTAAGCTTTTATTGTAAACATAGATCATCTTTCTCCAATATAAAACATCTGAGTATTAAAAATGTTAATTTCAAGCAGAAAACATCCCTGTAATCTCAGAAGTTTATCTTACTGACCCACCTGTCTAGCTGAATTGGTAAGCTCCAGGTTTAGTGAGAGACTTCGTCTCAAAAAATAAGGTGGAGAGTCATTAAGAAGGTACCCAAGGTCTTTACCTGGTCTCCAAACGCCCCCAGATACATATGAATGCCCACACAGGTGAATGCACCCACACACAGCTATGCACATATGTAATAAATTGTACTGTGATTTTTAAGAAACTATTCTGAGAGAGAAAAGAGGAATGACATGCGTTTATGGTCCAAGGTTTCCCCCTGGTGGCCATCTTGGCATCATCACACTAGGAGAGTAGATGGGGAAAGTTTTCCTGAAGCACTGTGCAGAGGTAACATTGAAATGAAAGCACAGAGGTCTTGTCCTATAGCACTTCAGGAATCTTGTCTTCAGAGCTACCTGGGACTTGTTCAGAAAATACAAAACATTTCTTCTTTCTTAAGAGGTAGTACTAATGACATGACTTCATAACAAATCCTCAAACAAGTGGTCAGCACTCTGCTCATTAGTTCTTTGGTGTTTTCTAAATGGATTCAACATCCGAAATTCTATCTAAATCATAGTCTGACCCCGTGGCTTCTAGTGACTCTCTCTTTTGTGGTTTTATTTGTCTTCTTGAAATTAATGTGAGTCATTTCGTTTCATTGAGAAACAGGTGTCAACTTGTGCTAGTGTGAATAGGTACGCCTTGCACCTCCGCAGATTCGTGTCTTTGAATGCTTGAGCCATAAGAAGTGACACTATCAGGGAGTGTGGCCTTGTTAGAATAGACGTGGCCTTGTTGGAGGAAGTGTCACTGAAGGGGCAGGGCTGAGGGCTCTGGTGCTCAAGCTATGCCTAGTGTGGTAGACAGTTCTTTTCCTGCTGCTTTTGAATCGAGATGTAGATCTCTGAATTACTTCTCCAGCACTATGTTGCCTGGAAACCATGACAATGATGGACTAAACCTCTGAAACTGTTAGCCAGCCCCAATTATATAGTTTTCATTATAAGAGTTGTTGTGGTCACACTGTTCCTTCACAGGAATAAAAACCATAACTATGACAACTTAAAAAAAAAGTTCTGAACTTGTATGACAAAATAGTTGGACACATATTATCATTATTTTAAAGCATAACCTTTGGGTATAATGTCCTCTGGGAAGCATAAAGGTTCTTTAAGGTATGCTCCAAAGCCTTTAATAAGCCTTGAACAAACTTCCATAAGTTCACAGTACAAGAGAGAAATGTTTGGTGTGTAAATTTTTGGTAGCTGGATAAGAATCCTGATAAGATTAAAAAGAAGAAGCCTATTTCATTAGCTCAAGGAACTTATTACTTGTCCCTTTAGAGAATGGCAGGTGACTACCACTTACAAAAAGGAAGCCCAGTCAGTGAGGACTGAGACAACCCTGTCTGTTCACTGCTGTCTACATAGAGGATCTTCACGCAGTGTGTATTTCGTGAAAACCAGAGTCCAGCCATTCTCAGGAGATGAAGTAGCGTGTAAAATAACATTTTCTTCCACTGACAGAATTAATACTCAGAAACAATTTGACAAATTTTAGGAGTAAAATAGATGTATTGTGTTACCTATATCCATTTTTAAAACTTACAACTTATCAAATAGCCCAGGGTTATTTTAAATTACGTGGAATGAAGCAAAACCGTTAGTGAGATGCGACCTTCCTGCACCTGCACCCAGCCTGTGCTCACGCTTTTCCTCCACACTTACACTGATATAACCTTCTCCAAGACTGGTTTCTTCACTGTTCCTCTCACTCTTTTTTAAATCTCCTCAGTTCTTTCTCAGGGGTCTAGCTTCACCAATCCTTAAATCCATGTTAATTTTTAATATTCATAACAAAAAACCTAAATCTTCTCCTTGCACAAACATTCTTTACAGTACTGTGCTCTATTCACACCCTCTGTTCTAGCACATGCTGTCACACACCATTGTCCACTGCCTGTATAATAAAGCTTCAAGGGCTTCTTGGACACTATTACAGGTCCTTTCCCATTGTTTACCGAAGCATGCTTAAGTCTCCAATGACTTTTATGTATGTGTAAATCCAGTGGATGGTTTTCAGCTGTTCTTTCATATGACTTCCTGGCTGCATTCAACAGTAGTAAACTATCCATTTTACCCCTGAAAATGCTCTGTTCACAACCTCTGTCCTTCTCTGTACTTGTTTTTTTACTTCTGGGTTAACAATTCTTCCACTCCTCAGAAGACTATACATGCAGCTCAAGTATTTGACATCTCATACTGACGTTTATGCTCCCCTTGTATTGAACGCCCTTTAATAAATTCTTGTTGTTTGTGATTAAGAAACAGATTATTTCCTTGTGCCCTGTGAGACTGTGCTGAATTTGCTCACTATTGACCTTTGACGAAACTTACTTTCTTGTACCCTGTCACCTCCATTCATGACAACTTTGTTATCTTTATCTGTCCTACTTTCTCCCATTCTTCTTCTATAAGCTAAAGTCCTGATTACATTTCAGAGCTCAGTTCTGATATTACTTCGGTTGAAATATATTTGTGTTCGTTTGGAAGAACTATTGAATTCTTGAATAAGTGTCATCATTCATTGGAACTGCTCTAAATATGAATATGTCCCCACCATGTTTCAGATTTTATTTCCATATTATTTTGCCCAATGCCAAACATTATATCTCACACTCAAAAATACTGTACTAGATGAATGAAATGAATTTTTATCATTTATTGCTTAGAAAAGTATAGTTATTGAGACTGACACCAATGATAGCTCTCTGTAAAAGGACCACTTACCTTGATTCAAATGAACTTCATGCCAACAAACAACTACTTTTTCTACAACAAATAGTAAAAAGAACATAGTTCATGGCTTGATGTCTTTAATTTTTGTGCTGATTGTTGTTTGTTATCTTGAAAAATACGTACACTTATCTACGAATATGAAAGTGGACCCCCCTCAATGAAGTCAGGGGCCTCATGGGGGCAGCTATTTAGGCTTTCCTGTCTTCCAGCCCTACTTTCTGTTCAAGCTCTCATGAATGAGTGTAAATGCCAAGGTCCCATACAGCCTCTAGCTCTTCCCACTGTGATTTCTCTGCCCACTTCTATGTCATCTCTTCCATAATGGATGGTATCATCCAGAACTGTAAGCCAAAATAAACCCAAGCCCTGAATGTTGTTTTTGTCAGGATATTTTATCATAGCAATAAGAAAGCAACTAAGACTGTTCTGTTAAAGTATTCTGATGTTAAGGATTGAAAGGATCAAAACAAACAAACAAACAAACAAACAAATCTTGCTATCTCAAGAGGGAAAAAAATGTCAATGAGAATGTATCAGAGCAGAATATTTGCATATTGCTGATAGAAACATCGAAACAGTACAATCACTGAATGTAACATTATGATGCTCTTTTAATCAATTAGCCACCTCCTTATTGTATGGTCCAGCCACTTACTACTCAGTATACTCAAAACTACTGTAAACAATAACCAGAAGAGATATTCATACAACCATATTCATAATACCATCATTTGCAGTGGCAAAAATAAGAAGGCAACCTAAACACACAGAGTGCTATATGCTGTGTACAGAGAACAATTTCTAAAAAAGAAGTGAAATTTTCACACATGTTAAAACAGAGAAAAACTGGGGCAGAAGAAGTTGGCTTAGCAATTAAGAGCACTGGTTGTTCTTTTAGAGGTTCCCAGTTTTCATTCCCAGTGCTCACATCACAGTTCACAATTGTCTATAGTTCCAATTCCAGAAAATGCAATGCCCTACTCTAGTCTCCAAAATCAACAGCCATACAAGTGGTACATATATTCAGTTTTCATACACACAAATTAAACCTCATTAAATTTAAGAAGCAAATAAATCTTTAACACATTATGATTAATGTAATACACAATTTATTGTTAAATAATGACGTTTTCTTTCAATCATTCTTTTTGATGTGGATAGCTTATTGCTCTAGATAAATTATGTGTTTTCTAGTTTATTCATTTATTTTTATTTTTGGGTATGCTTTCAGATTTCTATTTTTCTCAAGAGAACATAATTAAGATTCCATCACTTTCCTCACATCTGGCCAGTAGAGCCCTTTAAAGCCTGGCCTCTATGCCTGCATGACATGTTTCCACCTGCTTTTGAATATTCCATATTTTCTTGCCAAACACAACATTCCTTCATGTAGTTCTGCTAACCCAGCCCTAAAACCAGTTTTTTTCTTTCTCCAGGAATCCTGTTTCTTTCCAATGAATATTAATATGACTTTGATACCAAGACCAGGTCTAAGTGCACTTGCTGTTAAAAACGACCAAGGCTTAGGTCCTCATATGAAACAGATATAGGAAATATGCATGCACACATAAATGCGTACACTCTTCTATCAGCACTTACTTCCCTGTTTACTTTTACATATCAAAAGCTGAGTTCACATCTATTATTCCAGTTGACAGAAAGCACCACAATACTCATTCTCCCCTTCTGCTTTCCATATTGTAACCTCACTTCTGCGGTGGTAATGACTATGGATGCTGATGTTATTCACCATTGTTGCATGACATTTTTTGGCACTCCTGCAGCACTTCTGCTTGCTACAACCTCAGGTCCTGTCAGAATGTTGCTCTGAATTCCAACTTCCTTAGCCCTCACTGCTAAGTCCCTCCCTCAGTCCTCAGTCTCTGATGACCAGATCTCCCTCCTCCCTCAGAGGTACCTGATGAATTTACTGTTCATTTATTCATATAAGAAGGAAGTCCTGAATAAAGAAAGGAAGAAGTAAAGGAGATAGAGAAAAGTGAAAACAATCACAGAAAAGAAAACACAAAGAACAAGTCACTGTTTGGGGATGATTGGTACATAAAAACTGGAATGCTTGCCTCCACACTCTTGCCATTGCCTCATATAGAATGCTATGTCCTTATATATATATGCTATATCGCTCAATTTCTGTCTTTGTGTGCGTATCTTCTTTATCTGCAGCTCCAACACTGGAATCAATCAAAGATGTGCTGTGGTGGGGTGGTAAAGGAGGCTCCCCTTTTTCCGCGTGGTGGAGGCATAGAAGGAAGAGAAAGGTAGAGTGGGACCGGGAAAAATGAATGAGATATTTTATTTGCCCATGGCTACTGCTGTATTTTTTACCAGTAAGAAAGTTTCAATCTAAAAATATGACAATATTAAAAATGCAGGTTATTTGAAAGATGCATACATTTTGCAACTGACAGATAATCTGAAGACTGAGAATGATAATATAATAAAAAAAGTTTCCAGGAATTACGGAAATTCACACCTACCCTCAGGCTATTTGTTTCCATGTCAGTTCTGCAACATTTTCTATGATAATACTGCTCTCCAGTGAAAGGTTTGTGTTTCTCTTTACGGCTACCTTTGGGAACACAGGACCCTAAGAATGATAGTATCATCAGGAGTATATGATATTTGTTCATTATCTTGATTTAAAAATAATATTTTTGGTTTCAAATTATTGATAATGTTATACAATCCTTATTTTTGTTTTATTACACTGAATATGATATATTGTACATATTTCCCTCTGCTATGGCATTTAGCAGCCAAAATGAACTTGAGTAGTGCGATTTAAGAACTGATAGAAAAATATACAGCAACAGTAGACTATTCTGAGGAAAAATAAAGATACTTCAAGAAGGTCTTTCAATAACATTAAGTAGTAGATTTTAAAGTTTGAATTTCAGCAACTATAATTTCTGAATTTTTACATAAGTATTTACTCCACAATTTATGAGTTAAATGTTTAATTTATACTTTTTGCAAATATAAATTCAACAAACTACTTTCATATGTACAAAAGTATGTATGTATGTATGTATTCATACATGTTTTCTATTAAAATATAGGTCTAAAACACATCTCTGAGTTTCTAAGTTTTTACACCTCTTCAGGATTTCTGTGTTAGACCAAAGTAATCTACAGGTTTTCTTTTCATAACAAATGGATTTTTATGAGTGTATAATAATGGATTTAAGGCATTTAAAATTATATCTATATATATATAATTATATATATATGCATATATGTATGTATGCATTTTTTTTAGGTCCTAAGCATCCCTTCAAAATGGTTGTGAAGCCTGGATGAATGACTTGGAAAATTGATGAGTTTCTATTGTCTACTTTCATGCCAGTGAACAGGGACTGTCTGACATGAATTCAGTGGCTGGCTCTTTGATCACCTCCCTCTGAGAGGGAGCAGCCTTGCCAGGCTACAGAGGAAGACAATGCAACCAGTTCTGATCAAAACTGATAAGCTAGGGTCAGATGGAAGGGGTAAAGGACCTCCCCTATCAGTGAACTTGGAGAGGGACGTGGGAGGAGATGAGGGAGGGAGGGTGGGATGGGGAGTGAATGAGGGAGTGGGCTACAGCTGGGATAAAAAATGAATAAACTGTAATAAATATATAAATTTAAAATTTAATTAAAAACTTTGTCACTCTAGTCAATCAAATATCCAGACATCTTTTTGTAACTGAGTTTTCATTTCTTAAATATTTATGATTCTATAAGTGGTGGGTTGAGCTGAATCAGCTAGGACATTTAAAATTTATGATTTTTTTAAATATATAATGTT
Source organism: Psammomys obesus (assembly GCF_907164565.1). Taxonomy (NCBI): domain Eukaryota; kingdom Metazoa; phylum Chordata; class Mammalia; order Rodentia; family Muridae; genus Psammomys; species Psammomys obesus. The sequence continues at coordinate 4,191,511 of NW_026592666.1, forward strand.
TTTATCCCACTTCCTTCAGAATAGATCTTATTCACTATCTAGAACCTGAATGAAACACCGTTGACTTAGAGTTCATGAAGTGAGAGAGAGATTCTTTCCTTATTCTATCAATAACTATTTTAAGTGTGTCTTCTGTTTCCTAAGAAATTATGTGACAAGAATAACATTTTAGTAACTCATGGAAAGTCTATTTAAGATGCATCCAAAGTCATCTTCATCAACTAAAAATACTAGACACCAATTGCTTTGATCTCAGTTACTGTAGCTGGCTGAGAGAGCCTGCTGCACAGTGAACAAGGTGATGAAAGATGCTCTTGCCTTCTGTTGTGGTTGGGAAGAAGCTCAAGTGTGGTGTGGAAGTCAGAAAAGCTGATGGAACAGATTATTGAGTATTTGTATTTGTAGACCCATTATGCTGTAACCAAGAAAGACCACAAGTACTCCTCTACATATTAATTCCTCATATATTTTTCTTTCCTTTCAGTGGATACAGCAGTGACATTTCTGGGCATTTTGTGTTTTGATTGTTGTATCCAGGGGAGAAGGTAAGAATTCAAGTTCAATTCTATCTACTAGTCATTTATCAGTAGAGTGTCTCAGAGACACTCTTGAAGACCTCTGATAAGTATCACAGAAACATAATACATTGCATCTAAAGAGTTGTTAATATGAAATGAAAGGACCATTTAACTGAATATTTTTAACACCTTTAGAAATTAAAGTATAACAAAGTTGAGATACTTGTATAACAGACCATGAATACCAAAACTTTTTTCAATAATTTATTTTTATTTTTAAATAATTATACTTTGTTTATTCCAACTATTCTAAATACAAACTGAATTCAGATGAAATCTAAGTTACATGATAAAAATTTTGATTGTAAAGGGACTTTAATCCAGCAACCTGGCTGTTCTGATCACACCCAACCCCAATGACTCTCTAAGTCTTTGTGATCCAGCTGGAATGCAGACATGACCTTAGTATCATTTTTCCCAAACAGTGAATTTAAAGTTACTTTGTAGAAGGAAACACCCATGTTTGAATGTAATGTATACTTGAGAGGCAAACAAAGTGATTAATCAGACAAAGAAGAAGATATGCCAAATTCTCACAAGAACAGAGAGGAAAGAGAGGTGACCTAAGAGACAAGCACACATGGAGAGAGGGAAGAGGTAGTTTTACCAGGAGAGTTTTACAGGGACAGGTTGAATAGAGAACAAGCAAGGCAAGGTGAAGACAGAACAAGCCAAATGATTAGAAAATATTGCTAGTGTTAGTTTGAGACCAAGCAGAGCAATTCAGACAGAATCTGAAAGAAGCCAATGTGAGTCAGTCAGCTTGGAGTGGAGTTTGAGCCAGATCAGCTGAGTTCAGAAAGAACTAGAAAGGGGCCAGTTATTCAGCAGTAAGTCTCAGAGGCTTAAAACACTCTGGGTCGTGGTTATTTGTGTGGAGGCTTGAAGCTTCCAAGACTAGGCCTAAGGAAAAAATGTAGGCAGTAGACTTCCAAGGCGACAATTGTGTCAGGTGAATAAAAATTACTTGTACAGTTTTTAGAGTTGAGAACCGTTCTAATTTGTAGGTATAAGGACACATGTTTAGAATGTGGTTAGAGATTGCGCTGGTATGGTAAAGTGATAGTTGTATGTTCTCCTTTAAGATCCATGACTTTTTTCACTCTGGGTGTTGACTAAGTACCAGTACTAGACACAATTTCACTATTGTTTAGCAGACCTTAAGTCTAATTAGAAAATTATTGGTTATATCCAAGGTGCATGTGCTACTATTGTTCCTACCGGGTTATTGTGAAATGCTGACCATTGTTAGGATTCGTAGACATCAAGTTTGGTAGAATCTTCCCCAAGGAAGACTATACCAATTGTTTAAAAGATACAATGTTCAGGCCTGAAAATATACCTAGAGATATTATTATACAGACTGAGAAGGTTGTAGTTAGGAATACAGAAGTATACAACAACAATGAATGTAAAAGAGACCCTGGATATAATACAGAGCAAGTAGAGATATATGGGAGTGTTTGGAGCGAGGAAAAGAAAGAAGAAATTTCATATTTATAATATAAAAATAAAATAAATAATTTTAAAAAGCTTTATCAAAATTAAAGTATTTGATACAATCAAACCAAAAATGCTGACCACTATTTCCTAAATGCAGTTCTGATTCATCATGTTTATGTAACCCCATTGCTATGCTATTTTTATTTTTTTCACCTTGAGATTTTTTATTTAATTATTTTTATTTTTATTAATTACAGTATTTTCGCTTTGTAGCCCCCCTGTACTTCCCTCCCTACTCCCCTCCTAATCCTACCCTCCTTCTTCCCCACCCGTGTCCCTCTCCCAGTCCACTGAAAAGGGAAGTCCTCTTTCCCTTCCCTCTGACCCTAGTCTATCAGGTCTCATTAGGAGTGGCTGCATTGTCTTCTTCTGTGGCCTGGTAAGGCTGCTCCCCCCTCAGGGGGAGGTGATCAAAGAGCAGGCCAATCACTCATAAGTGGATACTAGACATATGATATAGGATAAACATTCTAAAATCTCTACACCTAAGGAAGCTAATCAGGAAGGAGGACTCTGGCTAAAATGCTCAATCCCCACTCAGAAAGGCAAAGAGGGTGGACATCAGAGGAAGGAGAAAACAAGGAAGGGGACAGGAGCCTACCACAGAGGGCCTCTGAAAGGCTCTACCCTGCAGGGTATCAAGGCAGATGCTCAGACTCATAGCCAAACTTTGGGCAGAGAACAAGGAATCTTATGAAAGAAGTGGGAGATAATAAGACCTGGAGAGGACAGGAGTTCCACAAGGACAGCAACAGATCCTAAAAGTCTGGGCACAGGGGTCTTTCTGAAACTGATACTCCAGCCAAAGACCACTCATGGAGATGGCTTGGAACTCTGCACAGAGGTAGCCCATGGCAGTTCAGTACCCAAGTGGCCTCCTTCATAGTAATGGGGACAGGGACTGTCTCTGACATGAACTGCTGTGCTATTTTTAGATCTCATATAATGCATCTGAAAATAGATATTACCAACATATTTAAAGCATCTGAACATTTTTGACAGAAAGTTGAAATGAAGATGACTGAAAGCACCCCATATAAAGCAACTTATTTAACAAGATAGATGATTTGTGGATAACAAAATTGTATTTCCTTTTAAAGCTTCAGTATATGTAAGCCACATTTAGAACCTTGATGACTAACATCCATTGGTTCCTATTTTTACTGTCTTTGCCTATCTGCTCAGAACAAGAAAATCTGGTTGTTAAAATTCCTAACTTTTCTTGTTTCTCTTATATGAATCTTTAAGTGACCAAGAAAAGAATGGATTTAGGTGTTTTCAATATTTTACAAGAGGTAAATTTGTGTGTGTGTGTGTGTGCTTATTTGTTAATGTAGATGATGATTTCACAAATGTCCCATTCAAGCACAGAGTATAATTATTTACTTTTTCTCACATTCACAGCTAGCAGTGAGGGAAGTTTTCTGTCTGGACGTGGCTGGAGCCACTTGAATCCTCTGTGTTACGGATGCAGCCATGTTGATGTACAGACAGAGAGATATGTGAAATGAGTAGTACAAGCAAAACATTCCAGTTCACAGTGAAACATTTTTAAGTGTGCCTGGAAATAAACTTTCTCAATCATGTTCTAACAAGTACTGCCTGTTCTGTTTTCCAATTAGCTTGTGAAACTTTAAAATGAAAATCTAGTCTGTTTACTATTTTAGATTATATTTTTGATAGAAATGATAAATGGGTTAAGATATGCCAATGTAGCATATGGTGTTGAAATTGTTTGATGTGAATGTTCTTAATTTTCTTAATAAACTTCTCTGTCTTGTGGGATAAGACAACTATTATTTATATTGTTCTTGGAAGCCTAGAGACTTTGAAATGATTCATCTGGAGAAGATCTTACTTTTTTTCCCCTCAAGAAGAAAGGGAAAGAAATGAAGAAAAATAAAACTTTTTGAATTAAAGATAAGATTAATAGAAGTAATAGAGAAAAAGAAGGGTAAGTGGGCTATGTAATGGTTTGTTAAATCTCTGAATCTCAAGGTACTTAGTGAATCTATGTGAGTAATTTGCCATACAGGGCACAGCTCCTAAGATCCCATGCATGAGGATACCAATGCAGTTTACTCCTAAAGGTGGCATTAGGTATATTAAATGGGGACCTTGAGAAGATCAACAATAAATATCTTGTGCTTCGTTTAGGAGAGCCTGAGGTCCCAACAAAATATGTGCATGCTCTTTAAGAATGGCATTGTGATTTTAAAACAGGGTTAAAATATGGATAGACTCACAATCAGAGAGAGATTCCCCCCACACACATTAGGAGCCCACTAATGACAACAACAGAAGGCTGTAGTTATGGTTAGTGACATTAGTTTCTCTTAATTGTAAACTCAATCAGGAAATAGTTTATTTGGTATATGTACAGTCTGAGAAACTTAGGATAGTGCAATGCCCCTTAAAATATAGCAGATACATGGAATTACATTTATTATTCAACTGTGTCAACATAATGTATTTTCTTTATTTCTGCGGATGAATTTAATTTTTACTTGTGCCTGCCTGTTATGAACTCACTAAACGAGCTCTCTGTGGACCTCTGTCCTTTTCCAAGCATCCCTAGATGAAATCAGCCTGGCTCATGTCTTCGTGTCGGTCTGGCCCTCTACTCCCCCAGTCTTGACCCAATATGAGGTTCACAAGTTGTCTTTAGCCTATCAAGGAAAGGACACATTATCCTCATTGGTTTGAGCCCATTGATGTGGGATGGGAGAGGTCTGTTTCTCATCCATCTTAGCTTCTTGGCAAGGACAGCAACTGGATCTTGCCTGTTGGTACATATTTGGTTCCCCAGCAACACCTTGGTAATGCCTCTGGGTTCCAGGATCTTAGTAGGAGTTTAATTGCAACATGAATATCGTATATTCTTATTGACTCGAAACAACAAAACATTTCTTTTTCTTGTGGGTTTGGCGGGTCAGCCGGGGCCATCCATCTACAGACCAATCAGACCTGTTCCAAGAAAACAGGACCCAGAAGCAAACACGAGTCTGCTGTGCTCATGGTGGACAGCAGAAATCCAGGACACTAGAAATATATTTCTCTGACCCATTCACAAAATGTCCTCCCACATTTTACTATTAAACAACTAAAAATCCATCTAGAGACTTGGGAAGATTGCTCTGAGTAAATTGTTTACAATTCAGATATTAAGACTTGAATCCATGTCCCAGAAACTTCATAAAAATTGTTGGGTGGTGCTGCCCACCTGTAACCTTAGTTCTGGAAATGTGGAAATAGGCAGATTCCTGGCTCTCTAGTAGTCAGGCAGCCTGACAATAAAGAAAGTTGTAGGCCAATAAGAGAAAATGTCTCAAAATACAGTGGGTGGCATTCCTGAAGAATGACATCCAAGACTGTCCTCTGGCATTCATAAAAGCATTCGCACACACGTACAAACATGGAACACAAACACACACACACACACACACACTAGTAAATTTGGTTGCAATATCCGTAGTACATCTGGGGAAATCTGGCAATGATAGTGGTCAGAGTACAAATGATAACATGTAATCAATCTCTGTCAATCAACTCCACTTTAAAATTCATAAGCAAATACAAACAAAAGCAAGAATCAGACAAATTATATGACATATCAAAACACATTTAAAAAATAAAATATTCTTATATATAGATATTGATGAATATCTATATCCAACAATACCCAACAATGACCTTCTATGTAGAGCGATAAGTATGTATTTTGTTAATAAGGGTTTCCCAAAATGACTACATTAATACATCACAAATGATTTATAGAAAATTGATAGATGTATAGGTCATAGATAAAAGGTAGGTTTATAAATACATAGATAGAGATAGGGATGTATAGGTGGAGACAGAGACTTTTTTTTGAGACAGAATTTTGCTGTGTACGAGATGTCTGGCTGTCCTGGACTCATTCTGTAGATAGCAAAGAGATCCACCTGCACCTGCCTCCCAAGCACTGGAATTAAATCGTGAGTAACCACACCCAGGGAGAGGAGATAATTTTATTGGATATGGATCACATGATTATGGGAGATGGACAGCACCACGATAGGCTTTTTGCACATTGGAGAACCAGAAGAACTGCTAAAAATGTCTCTGTCTAAGTCCAAAGTGTAAGAGACAAAGAAGTCTCATGATTATGTCTGAGCAAATTGTAGGGCGGCAGATGGGCACAGCTGTTTTGTGCAAAGTGAAAAACTTGAAGAATTTAGACATTAGGTGCCTAAGAGCAGAAAGAATCTGTCCTAGCCCCAGGAGAGAGTAAGAACAGGAGCTTTTTTTTTTCTCTGCCTTTGTATTCTGCCTGGTTCCACAGTCAGTTACATAGTACCTACATATGGTACAAATGAACTTCTTTATTTGTTTTACTGATTAAGATACTCATCTATTCAAGAATCACTCTTTCAGATATCCTAAGAATTAATGCAGTGCTGTGTTTCTAGGCACCTCAATCAAGTACAAAATTTATTTTGTGATATAATGTAACCATCACCCCCATCCAGAAACCTAGGGACAGAGCTGTAAACCTTTCTGTACAATTTTGGAGGTACATCCCTGAAACAAAAGCATCGAGGATAAGACCATGGATCACAGGCTGTTCTATAGTCTTAACAGTTCCAGTGCCCTTTGTCCATGAGAAAGAAAAGAGACAACGAAGACTACATGTCTTTCTCTCAGATTTTCTTCCCTTGATTGTCTAGAAGTGCCCACTCTATGTTACAATGTCGAGACACAGATAATAACTCTCTAGAATCTTCCATCTTACCAGCCAGCATGTCTGGGATGGCAAGACATGTTCATCCCTAGATAAGCATGTGAGAGGAAGAGAACAAAAGGATATAACTCATTAATTTCCAGATGCAAACCACATCTTTGGGGATAGTGATCAAAACGATTTTTAAACACATGGCAGTGGTAATGAAATACAGATTCACAATGTGTAATGTGCTCAGTGTATGTGTGTTCTCTCATACATGCATAGCCCAGTGTCCGTGTGCCTGGGGCAAACATCAACCTCATCTGCCATTTGTGGGGCATTATGTACTTTCTTTTTAAAGTCACTGTCTCTGACTGATCCTAAGGCATACCAGTTCAGCTAGGCTGGGCAACAAGTTATACCTACCCTTATTGCTGTATTATAAAACCTGCAATATTGCAATAAGCTTTTTAACTATGAGTTTTGGGGACTGAACTCAAATACCTATGCTTATATGCAGGCAGTTTACCTATTAAGCTATACTGCAGCCCATAGATTCGCATTTAATCTCATATTCTCTAAAGAGCAGAGATGTCTTCCACTATTATATCCTTTATCTGCCGCCTTCTGCTCACAGAGTTCATTACAGGGCTAGAGAATAAGATATAGTTCCTCTCTCTTTCATCTCTTAACTATGTTATCTATGCAATGCCATCATACTACCTCATAGGACATAGCAGATTGTTACTTTTCCAACTTCAGCTTTAATTTCTGAAAACTTTCCTTTATGATAATATTAGTAACTTTTGTTTTTGTTGTTGTTCCTCAAAGTGTAAACATAAAACTGTATTCAAGAAAAGTACATAGAAAACATTTTTTTAATCCATACAGCACCTAGAATCCTCCCATGTAGAAGCTGTACATATTTCACTCCTTTATATATATATATATATATATATATATATATATTTTATTTTTCAAATGTTTCTTGATTGTCAAATAGTATTTGAAAGACAGATACTCCATCATGATCAAGATCATAACACATATTGATTTTGACAGTTTATTTTCTCTGCAATTAAATATTTTCTTTCAAATAGAGTAAGAATTGTTAAATGCATAACATTTTCATAACTGATACATCCCTAATACTAAGAAAATAACAAAGTTCCCTTCAGCTAGCACAACATACTTACTATAGGTATACTAAAATTTCATCTATAATTAAAGCATCATTTAACGTACAAAACAAGATATCGGAGTTCCTAGTATTTCTCTTGAAACTGTGGTTATTGTATATAGAACAATGTAAGATATTAATAGGAAAATATGTTTCAATTCTAGTAAATTTATCAAATAAAGCATATATTTGTTTATTTTTTCTTAAAGCCATTTTTGTGTTTATTCATTTTTCATGTGGATTTAGGATCTCCTCCATAATATTTTTAAGTAATAGAATTTAAAATCCAGTTTTGAAAGTATTTTGTTCCACTGCTAGGGGAAGTCCTCCCCCCTACTGTCTCACCTTAGCCTATCAGGTCCCATCAGGACTGCCTGGTTCCTCTTCCTCTGTGGGCTGGCTAGGTCACCCCACCAGGGAGAAGTGATCAAGGAGCAGATAACCTAGTTCATGTCAGAGACTGTCTCTTCTCTTACTAGGGGACCCACATGAAGACTGAGCTGCCTATAGCTGTCTGAGCAGGGGTCTATGTCTTCTCTATGTATGGGCTTTGGTTGATGCATAAGTCTCTTCAGTCCCTCCTGGGAACTGCTTTATTTAATGGAGAGGGATAGGGGAGGAAGAGGGAGGGAGGGTGAGACTGGGAGGAAATGAGGAAGGGGCTATAACTGGGACACAAAGTGAAAAATTGTAAATAACAGTAATAATAATAATTATAATAATTATTATTTAACAATAATAATTAAATTGATAATAATATGTTTAATATTAATAATAATATGTTTAAATAAAAAAGTTAATAATAGAAAAAAGAAAGTATTTTGTTGAGACTTTTTAATTATTTATTAGAGTTCATTCACTTTTTATCCCAGCTATAGCCCCATTCCCTCATTTTTCTCCTAGTCTCACCATCCCTCCCTCTTCTTCCCCTATGACCCTCCCCTAGTCCACTGATAGGGGAGGTCCTCCTCCCCATCAAGACTGGCTGGATTGTCTTCCTCTGTAGCCTAGTAGGGCTGCACAGCCCTGGGTGAGGTGATCAAAGAGCAGGCCCCTGAGTTCACATCAGAGATAGTTCCTATTCCCCTTATTAGGAAGCCCCTATGGAGACTGAGTCAAATGGCCACATCTGAGCAGGGGTTCTAGGTCCTCTCCGTACATGGTGTTTGGTTGAAGAATTGGTCTCTGCAAGACCCCTGAGCCCAGATTTTTTGGTTCTGTTGGTTTCCTTGTGGAACCCTTGTTCCCTCCACGTCTTCCTATCTCCCCCTTCTTTCATAAGATTCCCTGCACTCTGCCCAAAGTTTGGCTAGGAGTCTCAGCATCTGCTTTGATGTCCTGATGAGTAGAGTCTTGCATAGACCTCTCTGGTAGGCTCCTGTCCTTATCCCTATTTTTTTCCCACTTCCAATGTTTGTCCCATTTGCCCTTCTGAATGAGGATTGAGCATCTTCCCTTATAGCTTCTTGGACTTTGGGCTAAGATCAATTGAGATTTTTACCCTTTTATTAGAAATCCCAATTTTGAAGAACATCTGAAATGATTACTTGAAGCAGAATAATGAGTTTCCATACCACGTGCTTATTACTTTCAGTGTGCACAGAAAAGACATGGACAGCATGCACCATGTAGCCCTTAACAGTCTCCAGATTCAGGATCTGGGCTTTGCTTTCTGCTTCTTTGATGGTTGACAAGGAGCTGAGCATGAAGGTGTTCATGAAGAAGACTAAGTATAACCTCACTTCTCAAACTGCTTTGGGATTTGTCAAATAGATTAGCAACAATAACAAAATTTTTTGATGTCTTGAGATGTACCCAGAAGACACTCTGGAGATAGCCAGCAATGGAGCATTTGCAATAACAGGAAGCTGGTTTGTTTAATATCAAATTGTGAAAACTGAACAAATAATACTATAGAAAACTTAAAGAGGTTTATTTTTTTTTCTTATGCTATAGAGTTGGCAACAGATTAACAAATTACTTATTCACCCTCTAAGTATTTTGTCAAAATCAACTTCACTGAAATGCATCAAGTTAACTTTTTATATTTGTACTGCTTGACAGACTGAAATTCCGGTCTGAGACAAAAGTAGCAAATTTGGTAGCATTTCATGAAGGAGGGCAGTATTCAAATTCAAAAGAATAATAAGCCCAGTAGCAAATGTGATTTTATATTCAACTTCTCTCATGCCCTGTCATAAAGCATGCAGGAAATGTTTGACCAACAGGACTTTATTTTTATCCAGTAAATCTGTGTTCTTGTTACTAAAATTCTCCATAAGTACAATTCATTGTATAGTCTTTCACGATGTGCCCCAGACTGTATAAAACATATTTCTAAATATTGTTGCAAAGGCAAGCAACTGGTTGATATGATTCCAGAAACTGAAAGTTAATGAAGACAGAGTAACTGTATATTTGGTCAAGAAATGTAAGGGAAATAGATGAGCTACAGAAAAAAAAAAAAAAAAAAACTAACTCTAGATCTAATTAGAAAATCTGAAATTCAAATAACCTGAATATGCACAAATGTAGCTAGTAATAACTAAAGAAGTCAGAAATAAGCAAAGCAAGAAAAATGGAAATAAATAAATAAATAAATAAATAGATAGATAAATAAATAAAAAAAGAAAGAAAGAAAAAGAAAAATACACAAAAAAGAAAAATGAAAATGTGAAAAAAAATCTGAAAATCAAATAAACCTGAATATGCACAAATGTAGCTAGTAATAACCAAAGAAGTCAGTGGAGAACTTTAATTCTGAGTCTAGCTAAAAGGAGATCTTGTTAAAATCATTTAGATTCCAGACATTATATGATAGAAAATTATGATGTTTCAGTCAATAATTATTAAGATAAATGTAAAAGAGATATATTATAGTAAAACACAAATCTACATATCATCAAATATATATATTATTAGAGACAATTAAATTATCAATGTACAGCGATCCAAGATGGTGGCCACCAGCACGTACCATATCTGAGAAGCAGAGGATCGGAAACTCCGAAATTGGTAAGTGGAGGGGTAGCTGAAGCCAGATCATCGACATTGAGGCTTCCTGGGCAAGAGGGGACAACAGGTGAGCTGAGACCATTTAGTTCCAGGTCACGCATGGACATCTCTGTGGACAGAGAGTGGCAAACATTCGATCCCACTACACTTCCATTGTCCAGCCCCCTTCCTCCTCAGCAGAGCTGGCCCACAGTACCCATGGCTCATAGCACAGAACCCCTGCCTGGTGACTGAGACAGCAGAGGTGGGTCTCCTAGTTTCTCAGTGGCTCCTGCCAGGTGTACCAGCCTTCTGGGTCCAGGGTCCACAGTACAAGCCTTCCAGGTTCTGGGTCCTCTAGCAGTTGTACCATCCACAATAAAAAGAACTAACATTCATAGGTCACTATTATCTATCAATACCAATGTACTCAACTCTCCAATCAAAAGACAGACTAACAGAAAGGCTGCAGAAACAAGATCCAACATTCTGCTGCATCCAAGAAATACACCTCTGCAACAAAGATAAACACTACCTAAGAGTAAAGGGCTGGAAAAGTGTTTGTTTGTTTGTTTGTTTGTTTGTTTGTTTTCAAGCAAATAAACCCAGAAAACAAGCTGGGCTAGTTATCAAAATATCTAATAAAACTGACTTTCAACCAAAATTAATAAAAAAAAAAAATGAGGAGGGGTTCTTCATTCTCATCAAAGGAAAATCCACCATGGGATCATGACAGTTCTGAACATTTATGTCCCAAATTCAAGAGCACCTACATTTGTAAATGAAACATTATTAAAGCGGAAATCACATATCAATCTCAACACCTTAATACTGGGATCTCACCAAGGGACAGATGATTTAGACAGAAGCTAAATAGGGAAATAATGACACTTAAAGATGTTCTAAATCAAATAGATCTAATAAATGTCTAAAGAACTATTCATCGAAATTCAAAAGAATATACCTTTTTTTTTAGCACTTCATAGAATCTTCTCCAAAATAGAACATATAATTGGTCACAAAGCAAGCTTAAACAGATACAAGAGGATTGAAATAATCCCTTGTATCCTATCTGACCACCATGGACTAAAAGCTAGACCTCAACAAAAACAGAAATAGCAAAAAGCCTACACACACATGGAAACTGAACAACTTGCTACTCAATGACAGCTGGGTCAGGGAAGAAATAAAGAAAGAAATCAAAGACCTGCTAGAATTCAATGAAAATGAAGACATGGCATACCCAAACTTATGGGTCACAATGAAAGCAGTGCTAAGAGGAAAATTCATAGCACAAAGTGCCTTCAAGAAGAAATTTGGAATACCTCATACAGCACTTAATGGCTCACCTGCAAGCCAGAAAGAAAGAAAGAAAGAAAGAAAGAAAGAAAGAAAGAAAGAAAGAAAGAAAGAAAGAAAGAAAGAAAGAAAGAAAGAAGGAAGGAAGGAAGGAAGGAAGGAAGGAAGGAAGGAAGGAAGGAAAGAAAGAAAGAAAGAAAGAAAGAAAGAAAGAGAGAGAGAGAGAAAGAAAGAAAGAAAGAAACACACCCAAGAGGAGTTGACTGCTCAGGGAGAAATAAATAAATTAGAAACAAATAAAACAATTTGAAGAATCAATGAAACCAAAAGGTGGTTCTTTGAGAAATCAACAAGATAGACAAACCCTTAGCCAAACTAACTAAAAGACAGAGAGAAACTATCTAAATCAGAAAAAAACAGAAATTAAAAGGGAGACATAACAAGAGACACTGACGATCTGAACAATCACTAGGTCTTACTACAAAAGTCTATATGCCACAAAGTTTGAAAATCTAAAAGAAATGGACAATTTTCTTGATAGACTCCTTGTACCAAAATTAAAGCAAGATCTGTTAAATTGACTGGATAGTCCTATGTCTCCCAAGGAAATAGAACCACTCATCAAAATTCTTCCTTCCAAAAAAAGTCCAGGGCTAGGTGATTTCAGCTCAGAATTCTACCAGACCTTTAAAGAAGCGCTAAATCCAATTCTTTTCAAACTGTTCGACAAAATAGAAACAGAAGGATCAAAACCAAACATTTTCTACAAAGCCACAGTCACCTTTATACCTAAACCACACAAAGACCCAGCAAAAAAAAAAAAAAAAAAAAAAAAAAGAGAATTTCAGACCTATCTCTCTTAAGAACATTGATGCAAAAATACTCAATAAAATACTTGCAAACGGAATGCAAGAATACATCAAAGATATCATCCACCATGACCAAGGAGGCTTCATCCCAGGCATGCAGGCTTGGTTCAATATACAGAAATCCATCAATATAATCCACCATATATAAACAATCGGAAAGAGAAAAACCACATGATAAACTCCTTACATGATGAAAAGGCATTTGACAAGATCCAGCATCCATTCATGTTTAAAGTCTTGGAGAGATAAGGGATGCAAGGCACTTACCTAAACATAGTATTGAGAATATACAGCAAGCCTTTAGCCAAAATCAAACGAAATGGAGAGACACTTAAATCAATCCCACTGAAATCAGGGACAAGGCAAGGCTGCCCACTCTCTCCGTATCTCTTCAGCATAGGACTTGGAAGTCCTAGCTAGAGCAATAAGACAACTAAAGGAGATCAAGTGGATTCAATTTGGAAAGGAAGAAGTCAAAGTGTCACGATTTGCAGATGATATGATAGTATACCCTCAGAGAACTCCTTCAGCTGATAAATACCTTCAGCAAAGTGGCTGGATACAAAATTAACAACAACAACAACAAAAAAAAAAAATCAGAAGCCCTCCTATATACCAAAGACAAAAGAGCAGAGAAAGAAAATTAGGGAAACAACACCCTTCACAATAGCCACTAATAACATAAAGTACCTTTATATATAACCAAGTAAGTGAAAGACTTGTTCAAAAAAAACTTCAAGTCTCTGAAGAAAGAAATTGAAGAAGATATCAGAATATGGAAAGATCTCCCGTGCTTATTGCTTGGTAGGATTAACATAGTGAAAATGACTATCTGCCAAAAGCAATCTACAGATTCAATGCAATTCCCATCAAAATATCAACACAATTTTTTACAGACCTTGAAAGAACAATTCTCAACTTCATATGGAACAACAACAACAACAAAAAACAGAATTGCCAAAATGATCCTGTAGAACAAAAGGTCCTCTGGAAGTATCTCCATCCCTGATCTCAAATTGTACTACAGAGTAATAGTAATAAAAATTGCATGGTATTGGCATAGAAACAGAATGGTGGATCAATGGAACCAACACATTATATCTTTTAGAAGAAAAAGTGGGGAAGAGCCTAGAACTCATTGGCACAAGAGACAAGTTTCTGAAAAGAGCACCAACATCACAGGCTTTAAGATCAACAATAAATAAAAGGAACCTCATGAAACTGAAAAGCTTCTGTAAAGCAAAGGCGACTGTCATCAAACAAAATGACAGCCTACAGACTGGAATAGGATCTTCACCAACCCTACATCTGACAGAAGCTCCACAAGGTAAGCAACAGAACCAAAAAATCTGGGCATAGGGGTCTTTTCTGAGACTTATACTCTAAACAAGGATCATTCATGGTTATAACCTAGAACCCTTGTTCAGAAGTAGCCTATGGCAGCTCAGTATCCAAGTGGGTGCTCCAGTAAAGGGAACATGGACTGTCTCTTACATGAACTCAGTGGCAGGTTCTTTGATCCCCCTTGGGACCAGCCTTGCCAGGACACAGAGGAGGACAATGCAGCCAGTTCTGTTGAGACCTAATAAACTTGGGTCAGATGGAAGAGGAGTAGGACCTCCCCTATGATTGGACTTGGAGAGGGAATGGGAGGAGATGAAAGATGGAGGGTGGGATTGGGAGGTAATGAGGGAGGAGGCTACATCTGGGATACAAAGTGAATTAACTGTAATTAACATAAAAATAACAACTTAATTAAAAAAATATCAATGTACTAAAATACTAACACATTTTAAATAAACCAAAGAATCAAGATAACTCATAAACTATGATTGGCTCTGAACTTCTTGTCTGAAAAATTATTACATGATTAGTGTCTGAAACAATAGCAATATATCCTTAAATGATGCAAAAATGTTGGATTTTGTTACTAAGTAATTTGAAGCAAATATTAAATTATTATGTTTTCTTAATCCACAGCTATGTCAATTTTTGGTACATTTTTATAAATTAACCTTATATTAAATGCATAATTGTTAAATACTTTCCAATTTTTTTATATATTGCTGTTTTGTCAACAAAACATCACAGACAAGTCCATTTATTACCCTCTAGAGCCTGATGACAAGGCTACATTGATGAAAACACAATTTACCTATGACATCAAACATCTGGTAAAAGGAGAACGTCTTCTAATGGGAGATAAGAACTGCTCTGATTTATGGTTATATCAATGGGTCATTAGTAAACATTTTAATATTATGTCCATTCAGCAAAATAATAGTATTTTGCTTTTCCTATGACCTATCCAGCTACAGCTTCTTGGCCCCTTGAATAGTGATATGAGTGGGTCCTACTTAAGATCAGGACTTTTATCTAAGCAGAATGTTGTTAATTACTCTCATAACATTTGTGCCACTGACATACAAATGGACCAAACATATTGTGACACTCTTTGTTGCAGCTTGAAGCATCCATAGCTGAGTCATATCAAGATTTACCTCTCTCCTTGAACACTTGCATATTGCCTACTCACACCCTGAACCAGGAGAAATGAAGTTTCTATATTCTTGATGTCTCCATATACTATACCTCAAGTACTCTTGTGTCTCAGCAATAAGGTCTTACTGTCAAGATCTGGGGTGGAGACAGGAGGTCAGAGAGAAGAGTACTAGTGTAATTATGGAAATGGACTGTTGTTTCCAGTAAGGAGTGTACCTATACTGATGATGGGAATTGCCACACTCAGGTTTCCTTTCTCACTGTTAAAGATAACATAGTAAAAGGCATACTGACCCTATTTAGCTTCCAATTATATCATCATTAAAAGGGTTCATTACTAGTATTCTACTCTGCTGAAGTATTTTGGTTTTGAGCCATAGTTATGCATGTAGAAGGGTTAAGAAAATATTATATAGAACTGGGAGAAAACAAATGAACTAATGTTATTTTATGTTTTATTTTTTGTTATTTTATTATTTTATACAATTACTTTATTCTGGATTCAAAAATTCAATGTTATCCTCTTTTCACCTTTTTATTTATGTGTATAAATAAGAAGCATGTTTCAAATATTTATTTTATAAAAGCCAGTTTTATGTACTTCTTTGAAATCAACATAACTGCCTTATCTCCTGTTAAGCCAATATCCTCAGATTTAATGAAACTTGTCAGAACATGTACTCAAGAATTTAGAATTTAATAGCATTATAAATTTTCTTCTGGCACTAATTCTACTTCTGATATGTTATAATAAATCAAATTTGTGTTCTTTTCCATTAAATAAGATAAAGCAAAAAATTATATGTGTGAACAGAGCACTGAAAGAACTTTAAATTAGCTTTATGTTTGTATGTCTTCATTTCAGCGAAAGGTGTTGACTATAGCTTCTAAATGTCATTAAAAGACTGCCATAGAGCAAAACACAATTGAATTTTCTCAATGAGTGCTTTATTTTTAAGTCACTATGAGCTTTCTCACTCTGTTATCTTGAGAGCTTTGGTTTAGAAATGTTGACATGCAAAGAATCAAATCCTTTTAATTGTACTATATGTAGCATTCTTATCAACAGATATAAAATTGTGTAGCATAATTTTGACTTTTCTTTCACATGATAACCTTCAGGATCCAAGACAATCACCTTCCCTTGTAGCTCTAGTGTATAACTACATTGTTTTTAATAAACTTATCATCTCCAGCTATTGAAACATATCCTTTGTATTTTATGTGTTCTCAGTTATTTAAAATTTTCTTCCTATGGTCTTTTAATGTCCATAACATGTATGACTGTAATAACTGTATGAAAAAGCTATATGCCAGAGTACTGGACTGACTGTTACTTAGGAGTTACCAATAGTGTAAATATTCTCATCTCTATTATTTAAATAAATATGCCATTGCTTTGTATGAAGCCAGGCATAAGAATGTATGACCACAATATGCTTATATTTTCAGTAATATATAAAAGGGAATCTTCATGATAGGACTTGATTGAAATATGCCTAACACTATAATCTTCTTATATGCACAAATACAAACAAAACTTGCATTGTCCTTGTAGTTGAACACTGACCATAATTTCTATGATAAGAGCACTAAATTATTAGAATTTGCTGAATCTTATGAACTGAGAGTTTACAGGAATAGTTAATGTCACCTTACAAAGAAGGAACATGTAACAAGATTAGATTAGTGCATTGTACTTCTCTGTCTCAGAGTTGAGATTAAGCTTTTATTTTTGGCTGTAAAGGTCCTTCAATTGTTTTATTTCCTATTTATCTGTAAAATAGCTAATTCCAGATACACTGAGCTTTCAAAAGTGTTAATTGGAAAACAGAAAGTGAAGATTCACAAGATATAAATTAGGTTTATGAACTTTGACTCACTATTTGACTCTACCGTTAGAACCAGCAAATTTATTGTGTTTTGATAGTCACTTCATTTGGATTTGAATTAAGCAATGTGTACACAAGTTTTTCTAGGATATTGACTTTCCAGACACCCTGGCTCCATGAACCCAAATATGCTATCAAAAGATAGAAAAGATTCTTCATTACAGCTGTAGATTAAAATCACACATAAAACAACCCTTCTATAAATATGGATTTAGACTGTACTTTGTTTAATTATATTTATTGTGTCTCAGCAAAAGCATGTGTGTGTGGTCTTTGACTCAGTCAAGCATTTACAGAAAAGATATTAAGAGCAGAGCACTGTGTTGTAAACACTTCTGAGAGTTGCTAAAATTTACTATAGCATTCATATCTAAAAGATCCCTTAGTCCATAGAAAATATATCTAGCAGAATCAACAGAAAGACACCAAGTTTGCATTTACATCTTAGAATACAAATAGAACTCGGGCATGATCAAGGACCTTACATTATTGCTGTCCTTGGATATGGGTCATGAGAGCTGTTATAGCTAACTGTCAGCAATAGCTTTTTTGACCTATTGCATATTACTAAAATGCCTGAGCCATCATTTTGAATATCATATGTTGTTCTTGTACAAAAAAAAAGCTTTATACATTTAATCAGATCTAGAACCAAAGTGCAACTTGTGCTAATAAATCTTTCTTGACTATCACTGATCCCCAGCACAGACACTGTGCATAAAAATTTGTATCCATTTCACCCTTCAGTTATTCAGCAGTATTTAGTCATCTGGAGTAGATAGCCAGTTCGTTTACTTAATAATAAAGGCTGACATATTTTCACTAAAAAAACCATCAGTTAGAATTCAGTCTCTGCTTAGTAAACAAGATAGGTAAACAACTTCAAGGAAAATATATGTGATATGTCATTTGCCAACAGGTGGTGTCATTTACTGATGTGAATAATAGTAACAGATAAGAAGTAATATAGTTAAATAGCATTACTTGTGTGTAGACACCATTTAAGTGACATTAAGTTCAAAACCATTCATTGTTGTGCAGGAGCTATTTTATTTAAACCGAAACACCCTTTTTTGAAGAAAGTTGGGAGAATTAACCAGTTGTCAGAAAGCTCTGAAAAATTACAGGACTCCTAAAGCATCTGAAACTTATTAGACTCATAAAACCTCTCCCAGAAATTTTGTAAGAAGTAAATACCTACAGAGTAGATGCCACTAGTAGTGCGGCATATAGGCTGGGTCTAGAACACAATTTATCCAGGTTCTTCTGAACAACCCTTGCTGAAGAAAACTTTCCACTGATTCAGCTGGCTCCCTTGTGTTCCTGGAAGTAACTCCACTAAGCTCACTTGTTCATCAACCTAGACTCAGGTAGAAATAGTCATTTATCCTGTCATTAGCCCTTTGTTTGGAGTGAACAGAATTTTTTTTCCATGTCTCTCAAAGATGTCTTCCAAGGAAGTCACACAATAGAAACCTAAAATTAGATTCCTGTTGCCTTTTTCTGAAAGGAAGTGCTAATAGTCAACAACATAATTTTCTTTTTTTAAATTTCTCTTCTTTATTATTATCATTTATTACAGTTTATTCAATTTGTATCCCAGCTGTGGCCCTCTCACTCACCTCTTCCCAATCCCACCCTCACTCCCTCTTCTCCCCCTATACTCCTCTCCTAGTCCACTGATAGGGGAAGACATCCTCCTCTTCTATTTGACTCTCAATCACATCCAAAGAGATCAAGGAAATTGTGAAAGACATGAAAACAGAATTAAAATAACACACACACACACACACACACACACACACACACACACACACACACAGAAACCCTGGAACCGGAGAACTTACAGAAAAGATCAGGAACCACAAAGGTAAGCATCACCAACAGAATACAAGAGTTGGAAGAGAGAATCTCAGGCACTTAAGATACAATTTCAGAAATTGATACATTCCTCAAAGAAAAAATAAAATTGGAAAAGTCCAAAACACAAAACCTCCAAGAAATCAAGGATGCCATGAAAAGATGAAATCTAGAAATAATAGGAATAGACAAAAAAAGAAGTTTCCAGGCTCCAAGGTCCAGAAAATATTTTCAAGAAAATCATAGAAGAAAAATTTCCCAAGTTAAAGAAAGAGATGTCCATAAACATACAGGAGACCTATAGAACACCAACTAGATTAGACCAGAAAAGAAACTCTTCATGTCACATAATAGCCAAAACACTAAATCTACGGAACAAAGAAAAATATTAAAAGCAGCAAGGTAAAAAGGCCAAGTAACATAGAAATGTAGACCTATTAGAATCATACCAGACTTCTCAACAGAAACTATGAAAGCCAGAAGGGCCTTGACAGGTGTCATGCAGACTCTAAGAGACCACAGATGTCAATACAGACTACTATACCCAGCAAAAGTTTCAACCTCATTTTTCTTGATTTTCAGGATGGCAGGAACTCTTACTCTTTGGTTAGGAACAATATAACGATACACGAATAGTCTGTTTCTGTTCCTTCTTAATGAGAAACATTATAATTATGCACCCACCATCTATCTCTGGTCCTTCCTAATTAGAAGCACTCTACACATAACAATTATCTATACCTCTGATGTCTTCTGATCTATCCCAGTCATCTTTGGTTAGGTAATAGATTTATTTTCTAAAAGTGTCCAAGATATCCTGGAAGCAGTTCTCTTCTTTCTTGGGTTCTTCAAAAGGAAAGAGCTATTACAGATTGAGAGCAAAGTCCAGTTTTGGGCAAGGCCAAAATTTAAAATATTTATAATCAGTACTATTTTGATCAAAGAAAATACAGATAAGCAAAACATTCTCCACATTAAGTTATTTAATTTAATAAAAATGTCAAGTAACAATCAAAGAACACAAAACTCAGGAACTAGAATATCCTAGGACACTTTTAACTGGTTGGCTAGATTTAGATGTTTTTTCATCAAAAATCAGTTTAAGAAACAAACATTAATTTCATATTGCTTCCGTCACCAGGAAATAATGTAGCAGTTCTCCATGACTGCTGTAACAAAAAAAAAATAGCAATAGGCTGAGAAATAAACTGATTCATGGGTTTGGATGTTGGCAAGATTAGAGGTCCCTGAAGGCTGTAAGGATCTCTTCTGCAGAGTGTTTAGGGGTCAATGAAGGCTCTGAGGGCACATCTGTTATGTAACACTCTTCTGCGTGGGTTCTGTGGTGGGCTGAGGGCTGTGAGGGCACCACCCTTACCCATGTTCTGGAGTTCCTTGTTTATGTTTGGTACATTATGCTCATGCTGTATCATCTTGACCTTTGCTTTCATCCAACATAATATTCTACACACGAGTCTATGTACAAATATCTCTGCTTTATAAGAACACTCTTCCTATTGGATTATAAGCCCACTCTATTTCCCAGTAAATTCATACTATGATGTTAGTATTTCAAAATCTGGTATAATAATTAATATTCACTCCACCAAGGACCGTGCATGGATATAACTTAGAACCTTTGCTCAGATGAAGCTCGTGGTAGCTCAGTAACCAATTGGTTTCCCATAGTAAGGGAAACAGGGACTATTTCTGACAGGAACTTGATGGCAGGCTCATTGACTTCCCCACCCCCCAAGGGAGGAGCAGTCCTGCTAGGCCACAGAGGAGGACTCTGCAGATACCTGATAAAACAGGGTCAGATGAAAGGGGATGAGGTCCTCGCCAATCAGTGGACTTGGAAAGGGGCAGGGAGGAGAGGAGGGAGGGAGGGTGGGATTGGGAGGGAATAAAGGGAGCGGGATACAGCTGGGATACAGAGTTAATAAAATGTAACTAATAATTAAAAAATAAAATAAAATAAAATATCCAAAAAATAATTAATATTATGTTTGTTTATGTGGATATTATATGCATATTTGGGGCACACATTAATGAATGGTTTATTTCAGTGCATATTTATTAAATAATAATATAACAACTCAGGGAAAATAACTCATTCTCTGTCAATATGAACACCTGTAATATCACTCTCCACACACTATGGTTTGCGTTACACACTAAGGTTTTCTTCTCTTCTGCCTCCTCCCTCCATAAAATTGACTCTGGTGGATTTTCATTACAAAGAAGAGAGCTTCAGTGTCTTTTACTTTTACATCCTACTTGTATACTTGGTTTATATAGTATTCATATTCTCTGGCCTTAAAGTAATGATTTACTTTTGTTTCTCATTGGATTTCCTCTTTGAAGATTTTCCAGCTATGAAGAATGTTTTGGGTTAACAAGAGAAGGCCAAATTAAAGGAAGCTAGTGGTTTGGCAGTTTAAAATCGTTTAGAAGTAGCATTGCTGGAATATCTTTCCACTGCCATGTTCTGACTTGTTTTGATATTCTTTATTATCTCAGGAAAAGCCTGCAGATATTTAGCTATTAGGTCTATCTATAAGAGGCAATACAGAGCAGAAGCTGCTTTTACTTTAGGGTGCTGTGCATTTGCTGAGAATGGAGTAATTAAAGTTAATTTCAGCTCAAATTGCAGAAAGTCAGTCACAGGAGCAAGGGGAGGAGAATCAGGAAACAGGAACAGTGTTCTCATTTTTTTTTAAATCTGTATAATGTGGAATAGGCTGTTAAACCAGAATTTGATTTTTTTTATTTTATTTTTTTCTTATCAGTTATATTTTATTAACTCTGTATCCCAGCCATGTCCCAATCCCTCATTCCCTCCCAGTCCCTCCCTCCCTCCCTCATCTCCACCCTACCCCTTTCCAAGTCCACTGATAGGGGGGACCTCCTCCCCATTCATCTGATCCTGTTTTATCAGGTATCTTCAGGACTGGCTGCAAAGCTCTCCTCTGTGGCCTAATAGGACTGCTCCTCCCTTGGGGGGTGGGGAGGCCAAAGAGCCAGTCATTGAGTTCCTGTTACAAATAGTCCTTGTTCCCCTCACTATATCCATACATGTTTCTTGGTTGAATGTCAGTCTCAGAAAAGACCCTGTGCCCAGATATATTTGGTCCTTGTGGAGCTCCTATCCTTTCCCCTTGAGCACATTTGAAAGACTCTAACTAGCAGTGTTTTCAAAGCAAACCTTTGAAAACACTTTGGCAGAATTTGACTTTTATTCAGGCTTTTTGTTTGTTTTTCTGAGAGAGGGCTTCTCTGTGTAGCCATGGCTGTCCTAGACTCACCATTTAGACCAGGCTGGCCTTGAACTCAGAGGTATTTTCCTGACTCTGCCTCCACAAGTGCTGAGATTTAAGGAATGTGCCACCACACCAGGTTTCAATGGACATTCTTCAGTGCTCCATTAAAGATACACTGGTTTTGTTTGGGGTAGATATTGTTAAAATGAATGGATCATCAAATTACCAGATTTCTTGATTAGAACTTTAACAGTGCTTATCTTATGAACAAATAAGAATAATGAATAAAGCCACATAAATAAATAAAGCACACAGAAAAACTGAAAGTCTGTACCAAATTTATTTTCATGTGAAACGAAATTCTTCTACTTGGTATGTAGGAATTTATATTCATAACATTTATGAAATAGATGTTACTATGTCTGAGGTATAGTGATATACTTGGATAGATAAGTGCTAGATAGGTAGATAGATAGATAGATAGATAGATAGATAGATAGATAGATAGATAG
>NW_026592666.1:4214677-4225251 GCF_907164565.1 Psammomys obesus
ATAGATAGATAGATAGATAGATAGATAGATAGATAGATAGATAGATATTGGATAATGGATGAAAGATGGATATCCAAATAATCAAAATAGCATGTCAAGTTATCTCAAGTTGGGGACAATTCCCTGCTTCTCTCTTTTTTTAAATTTTTTATTAATTACACTTTATTCATTTTGTATCCCCCCCATAAGCCCCTCCCTCCTCCCCTCCCGATCCCACCCTCCCTCCCCTTTCTGCATGCATGCCACTCCCCAAGTCCACTGATAGGGGAGGTTCTCCTCTTCTTTCTGATCTTACTCTATCAGTTCAGAGTGAATGGAATTCCCTGCTTCTCTTTGAAAAATATTTGGTCTTTCTTTTGATTTTTGCTACCCTGATGTTTCTCATATAGTTTTGTTGTTTCAAAAACTTTTCCAGGGGATAGTCGACATATTCACCCCAGAGAGGGAAGTCAACAAAGAAAAGTGACAATTACACCAGAATCAAAAGTGGTGGGTCAGTGAGTTTTCATTGTAGTTACTAACAGGAGTATGGGTGAGTGGTTACTTATGGCTGCATGGATGGCTGGAGAAAGAAAAGACGCATCACAGAGAAGCACTCCCAGCACAATGACAACTGAAAAGCTCCATCCCTGGAGCTCTCTGCACAATTTACTGGTAATTCAGCGGTCCCTGGAGACAGTCTTTCTCAAGTCTTCTCCTTAAAAGTTATTTACTACTTCTCTGTAACACTGCCAAGAGTCTGCCTGGAATCTTCCAAGTTGCAGCTTTCTCAGACATGTTTCTTCTGTATACGTATTGTATCTCATGAGCCTCCTGGAGAAACTACTTCTATCTAGAAGAACTTGTGATGCAGTATGCTTACTTCTTCTTCTGAAGGTTTTGTTAGACATTGTCTGTTGACTGTTGTGCATTCATGCAACAACACTACACTATGCAGCCATGGAGCTTGTTTATTTGATTGATTTCTTTCTTATTCTAAAGAATAAACTTCAGTTGGCTACCAATTTTTTTTTCTCCACTACATAGAAATGGTTCAAGTTATATACACAGCTTGAGTGACTCTCATCAGATTTAAGCTAAACTGTGGAAAGGGAAAATCTATGAAGCCATCAATGAATAAAATTACTATGTCCTTCTGTGTTAGTCTCTGATCATATTAATCTAAACTACCTGCTAGTCTCATCTTGATCCCCAGCCTTTATAGACTTGTCTACCCTACACTGAGGCAGAGAATAGCGTTTATAGTCCAGCTCTGTTCTCATCATTTGGAAGACAGAAAAAATAAAAAAAGTTAACCCCTGGTGTTTTGTTTTTTTTTTTTTTTTTTTTTTTTTTTTTTTTTTTTTTTTTTTTTTTTAATAGTGTGGCTTTAAATTTCTACATAATGTCAATGCTGTATTGATGCTGCTTCTTCTAAGGAAAGTTTGTTTCTTGAATCATACTCATGCTCACTGGTCTGCTTTATTTTCTCATTCTCTATTCCTCCTGTTTTTACTTTGTTCTAAACATCTTTTTTGGGGGGTCCTCCTACTGCTAAAATCGAATAATATACTTCTATTTCTGGGAGACACACTTGTACTTTGTGTTCATTATCATCATTCTTGGTGAATGAAACCTAACTTTAAGATATGACAGTTCATTAGAGATGCATTTTCTTCAATTAGACATTACTGATACATCCTAAAGTCAGCCATCCTGAGAAGCACATGCTTTATTATATCCCAACTAGCAATCTACATGAGGTTCCAGTTCCCTAGCACTACCCAGGACCAGATAAAATCTAAGTTCTTCCACTGCTCATTCAGTTCAGCTCACTTCTCTTCATTTTACAATGGTGCTTTGAAAGATAGTCCTCAGTGACAGCTAAGATGATGTAGGTTTGTGTTGGTGAATGAGCACATATATATGACTATGAGTATTTGTGCAGGTTTAATAATTTTTAATGAAACCATTCAAGAGAGATTAAGTTTTTAGCTTTAGTTTGCTTTAGCTCTATGAGTTTATTTTCATTGCCTCTGCACTTGTAACAGTTTAAGTTTCTTCTGTAATTTTAAAATTAAATTATATTTTATTGGTTTCAACTATGGTATCTTCCTCTGTTTGTTTACATGATTAATGTCAGTCTTCAAAGAGATCTAGGGATATTAATTGTAGTTTAATTATGCAGATTGGCCCACCCACGGAATTGTTTATTTCCTCAAACATATTATTTGCTACTGTGAAAAGGAGAGCCGGCTATTCTGATTACAGATTAAAGGATTGCGTAGCATCGTGTGGGGTTAGCATGTTGGATCAAAGGGATCTAGTAGACGTGTTATAGCTCATTTCAAACTACAGAACCAACATGGCTTCCACAGCTCTTGGTAGTTGAACTGATCAAATAGTATGGCGCCAGTTTGGTTCTATCTAAGATTTCCTTCCAGGAACAGGAAATAATGAACCTTCCATTTCTGAAAGGTTAAAAAAGCAGGGATTCATGAAGATAACCTAGAACCCCTGCATAGATATAGTCCATGGCAGCTCAGTCTCGAAGTGGGTTCCGAAGTAATAGGAACAGGGACTGTCTATGACATGAATTCAGTGGCTGGCTCTTTGATCACTTCACTCTGCAGGGGAAGCATCTTTACCAGGCCACAGTGGAAGACAATACAGCCAGTTCTGATGAGACTTGATAGACTAGGTTCAGATGGAAGGGGAACAAGCCCTCCCCTATCAGTGGACTGGGGGAGGGCCATGGGAGGAGAAGAGGGAGGGTAGGATTGAGAGGGGATGAGGGAGGGGGCTACAGCTGGGATATAAATTGAATAAACTGTAATTAATAAAAAAGATTAAAAAAAAAGATGGAGCAGAGACTGCGGGAATGCCCAACCAATGAGTGGCCCAAACTGAGACCTACCCCATGGGAGAAAACCATGAGAAACCCTCAACTCTATGAATCAAAACAGTTCTAAGACTCACAGCCAACCATTAGGTGGAACTCCAGGAGTCTTGTGGAAGCATGGGAGAGTGGGGGAGGATAGAAAACCCAGAAGAGACAGGAATTCTGTAAGACCAATAGAGTCAACTAACCTAGGCCCATAGGGGCTTACAGAGACTGAAACAACAACCAAGAACCAGGCATGGACTGGACCTAGTCCCCTTACACATCTGTAACCAATGGGCAGCTTAGTCTTCATGCGGGTCACCCAGCAAGTGGAGCTGAAGATTGCTCTGTCACGGACATTGATGCCTGCTTTTGGATCACTTCTGCCTAGTGGGTCTTCTTGTCTGGCCTCAGTGGAAGAGAATGTGCCTAGTCCTGATGCTACTTGATGTGCCAGGGTGGGTTGAGACTGGGTGGTTTCCTCTTTTCTGAGAATAAGGTGAAGGGTGAAAGAGAGAAGTGGGTGGGAGCAGGAGGAGAGGAGAAAGGGGTCTGCATTTTGGACATAAAGTGAATAGATAGATAGATAGATAGATAGATAGATAGATAGATAGATAGATAGATAGATAGACAGACAGACTTTTAAAAATTTGTCTCAAAGATCTTTTATTAAAATTTAAAATGTATATACTTGCTCATGATCCAGCAATCAATATAACCTTCTTTCTTGATCTGTCTGCATCCCCTTTTAAAAATTTTATGTTTACAGCATTGCCACATGTGTCTGAACTTTTCTATTTCACCCAGTCGTAACTCACAAAATATATCACGTTTTCTCTATCTACGTGTAGGTCTGCTGTTTTCTCCGTGAAATACATCTGCTCACAACCTTTGTCCACCAATGTCATTCACCTTTTTGCTACATTTTTGCTAAATGACACTTCCTAAAGAACAGTCCTGGACCTCCTTTCTTAAGTCTTATCCACAGGGTTTTGATTATTTTTGTTTGATTTTCAGTTTTAGGAACAAGATATCTTGCTGTGAATTCTCAGTGGATTTCAATTTACAGGCAACCCCCTGCTTCAGTAACCTCAGTGCTCTTATGGGCATGGCAATTTTGTTTTGTCTTTGCTTTGTTTGTTTGTCTGTCTGTTTTATTTCGCTGTTGCTGAAGGATTAACCCAGGGCCTTCTGCATTCTACTCACATTCCATTTGCCTTTGATTTTATGAAACAGCTGTTGGTTTTTTTTTTTTTTTTTTTACGAGAATCTAATTTTCTTCAAAATATATCATCATGACAACAAATCCATTTGTTCTGGGACCACTGATATTAAAAGGAAAGCCTTGTTCACCACTGAAAGATGACCATGCAAAGCCAAAAAGTGGGGACTAATGACCCAGGTGAAGACTTGATGAGAAAATGGGAGTTTAGCTCTTTCCCTAATAAGCCATAGAATTATAAACCTCAAAGCTTCATAACTAAGGACAGTTGTTAGTAGATGCACTCAACTGGGCATGCTAACTATTGTCTCAGTTCTCTTCCCTTTAGAAAGCATAATTTTGCAGCTCCCTTCTCTTTTCATCTCTCTCTGTCAGGCAGCCTGCCTGCTCTTCTCAGTATCTAACCCCCACCTCTAACAGGCTGCTGTGATGTCTTCTTGCAACATCTATTTTAAAATGTTTGTTCCTCTCTTTACCCTTGTAAATCACATTTTAAAACCCTTGAAGCAATGGTATTCAAAAGATATTTCCTGTTGGCTCAGGAAACAGATATTCAGCAATTTCTACCCATATGGCTCGGAGCAACAGCTTCATATAATGACATAGCTGATGCTTCTCTAAATGAGTTTTGGCACTCCCCCTGAAATCCCAGTTCTGGGGGATGGGAAGAAGACTTTACTATTGAACTACTAATCTTGTACTTCATACCAGTCTTCATTGCTTGCAAAATTGCTGTACAAGTTAAAGGACTTAAGACATTACAGTATCTCCATACAACGCAATAGTTTGAAAGAGAACAAAAGAAAAGAAATGAAAGTAATCAAGTTGTTACTGCTCTCAGATAATCATCAAAATTTTAGGAATCTCTAGTCCAATAGCACCCCATAGACTTCAGCAAACACACATGATAAATCTCACTGTACTGCTCAATGAAAACTCTTTCCTGAAGTATAATCAAACCAAGCCATGACAATTAAGAACCGTTATAAACATATTAACAATCATCCATATATCCACAATTCAGAATTAATTAATGCTGTCATTATATTCTATTTTCTCCATCATTATGCATTTCTGTCTGGTCTTGTTTCTGTTGCTGCCTCTATCATTGCCAACTGTCCTTTCTACCCACAACAATACATGATTTTAGTGGGACATATTAGCTATTGCAGTTACAGCCAGCACTTTGCTGAAATTACAATTTTCATCCAATAATAATGCCTCATGGGCTAATCAGATTTCACAAGGCTATTTGAGGCTGGAAAAAGCTATAAAAGTGTAAAGTAACTCTAAGGAAAATTAATGATCCCATGTGCTTATACATTAACACATAGTATTTACCTGACTCAGTTTCTATTTTTGAAAAAGAATATCAGCATTCTCACAGTAGTATCACATTATGTACAACATAATGGGTTTATCTGTTTCGGTCATGAACAAAGAGATAACTATAAAAACCACTGTTAAATGACACTTCTATTTAACTTGGTGGATCTTATTAAATGAGTAATTTATGGTTGCCAAAGAACCAAAAAATCTGGGCACAGGGATCTTTTTTGAGACTGATACTCCAACCAAGGACCATGCATGGATATAACCTGCACAGATGTAGCCCATGGCAGTTCAGTGCCCAAGTTGGTTCCCTAGTAATGGGAACAGAGACTGTCTCTGACATAAACTGATTGGCCTGCTCTTTGATCACCTCCCCCCTGAGGGAGGAGCAGACTTACCAGGCCACAGAAGATGACAATGCATCCACTCCTGATGAGACGTGATAGACTAGGGTCAGGGGGAAGGGGAGAAATCAAGGATTACATCTTGAACACAAATAAATATTTTTGAAATAAACCTTTGGAAGCAAGCTTTGACAGGGAGCATGACAATAGATTCTTGATTGGATGTGAGACCATGGTAATCAGAAAACCAGGCAGAGGGATGATGTAAAAGTTATACACTTTGTGAAGTCAAGATTTACAGAATGAAAATACAAAGAAAGAAATGAAAACAGCACTACTAATTATGTATGTGGTTTGAAGTTACATGTAAAACATAAAAATAATTTTTATAATGTGCCAACAAAGAAGCAGATAATTCACCTTCAGCAAAGGTCATGGGGCAAAGAAAAACAACCTCACTCTAGTTGAAGAAAAAGTAGAGTCATCACAAGGGTGATCAACATATGTCCCTTGACTAACAGGATGATAGAATCTCTATTGTGCTTTACATGGGAGTCTCATGCTCATGTTCTCAATTTGATTGTTTGAAATCACATCAAATGAAATCCCAATAAGTGTTGATGAAGATTTTGAATCTTCTGAGTCACTGGTAGAGACAGCAATCTTAGAGAAGTGTCTATTACATTTCTGATAGGTGTTATAAAGTAGCTGTCTTAAGACTAGAACATAAATATAGGGAGAGTGGGAGGTAGGATCTAATGCACTGCTTTACAATTCACTGAACATCAGAAGCCACTGAAGAATTTATCAAGGCAGAATTGAGGACAGACATGAAGATAGATAATTTGCATATAAATGACTAAACAATACTATACCTTCCTTTTCCTTTACCCCAAATCTATGTCTATAATTAAAATTGCTTTCTACAGTAAATTTTAGGCCATGATAAGAAATACTAAGAAGAAAAATGCAGAGAAGGCTCATCAAATACTGCTCTTGTACAAGACATAAGTTTAAATCCCAACATCCACAGCCCTAGGGAATACCCATCTCTCTGGCTTCTGTGGACTTCAAAACTTGTATGCACATGCCTTCACATAGACTCACACACATACACATAATAAAACACAATAAAAATTAATCTTTAAAAGTACCAAAAGATACATAAATACTGCAAAAGTTGAAGACCAAAGCACTATCTAAATTCACCTATTAAAATTCCGACGTTAAAATTTAAAAATAATTATGCCAATCAGCCCTGCCTCTATGATTTTAACGTTCTGAAATTCACATATTCTGAAGTTATACCAACAACCTAAACTATTGGTAAAGCATTTGGCTTGATATTTAGTTTCTTTCTACTTTTTGTCCTATTTTACTCTTCCTTTCTTTTTCTTTTTTCTTTTTCTCTCCTTCTTCTCCTCCTTTTTTCTCTGCTCCCCCCACTCCTCCTCCTCCTCCTCCTCCTCCTCCTCCTCCTCCTCCTCCTCCTTCTCCTCCTCCTCCTCCTCCTTTTGAGAGTGTTTCTCTGTGGAGATCTGGTTGTCCTGGAACTTGCTACATACATCTTGATGCCTATGAACTTACAGATTCTCTTCCATCTCTTCTTGAATGTTGAGATAAAAGCATGTGTCACCAATCCAAGCTAGTGAGTTACAGTTACATCCTTATAGATATTCTACAGTGATCCTTCATTTCTCTGTTGACAAATGTAAATTATCATTATTATTTTGGGTATTATAGTGGAATTCTATTCCCTCTCAGATTTACTTAAGCATACATATAAAATGTAATAACTAAAAATACTTCCCAAGAGTTATAGATTTCCTTTGAAATGAAAAAAAAAAACATTTAAGACATTCAATCTAATGTGGAATAAACAGAAAAAATGTTTTCTTGTGTATTTCATTATGTTGGAATATCTCACTCCTACACTTTATTATAATGACTTTTCTATATTCATTACTATGAATATTGGGCATCACTTATTGACATTTATTAACAAGCAAACATACATTATGTGCTCCACATGCACCCAGCTACAATGCCATCTTCATTGAGACAGGCTCTCTCCAGATAAACAATACTCCTTTGACTGGGCCTTGGTTGGAAATTGGGGAAACACTTTCAGAATGTGTGACAGCACAAACAATAGAGCTCTGTCACATAAGTATGACTCAGGGGTTGATAATCTCTGAAAACTGCTTTGGATACTTGTGTTCTCATTAGGATCAGAGTTATTTTTATAATTTCCTACAGGAAAATTTTGGGACAGCACAAGGTTCAAACGGAAGGCCAGGAGGAAAAGATAGAGAGGTTATTTTTTGAATTAAGTCCTGCAAAATTGTCTTTCTGGCACCATGCTATTTTAAGGACTGGGTTGTTACTGTCAAAATATGAAATCTTATTGAAGAAAATAATATGATACTGGAGAGAATTTTCCATATGCTAAAGTTATTTCATAGAAATATTCTCAATTGTACAGTTAGGAAAATAAAAATTAAAACATTAAGAATCCACATTTTAAAGCATGGTTGTTCTATTGAGAAAATAATCTTGTTAACTGTAAATAATATTGTAAGTAATTAAAACCTTGGATGCTTTTAGGACTTTTGAAGCAAAGGCCCATCAAGTTTGAGGTAGGTGAGTAGTTTCTAAAGTGATTTGCAAGTGAGAACACGTAGGAGGTGCTTGGCACAGCTAAAGTGAGCGGATGATGCCTACAAATTATCCTGAGCTTCTCTGCTATCACTACTCCACATTCAAAAGCTGGCTTTAGAACTGGCAGTGAACCCATGTTCACAAAATTCCGTATGAAGACTGTGTTTTGTTGTCAACTACTTGTACTCTTTGGAAAATGATACAGTCAAAGTAGGAAGGGACATAGTGTTCCAAATAACAACAAGAATGGAAGCTGAGCTGTGTGTCACTTCCTGAATTTTCTTTAATTCATCTTTATCTTGGTATTCAAGCTTATTTCCCTTCCCAAATTAGAACAAAACTCAAAATTTATTTATAGTTTTACTTAGCTAAAATTATATCAAAAGGAAGGTCAAATTACCTGTGATGCCTCATTGTTTCTCCTGGTTCTAAGTTTTAATCACAGCCTTCCCCTTAAAGGGCACTGTAGAATACTGTGTTATCAGGTTATTTTTCTCTAAAGACTATCAAAGCAGATGCTGAGACTTATGGCCAAGTGTTGGGCAGAGTGCAGGGAATCTTATGAAAGAAGAGGGAAATAGTAAGATGTGGAGAGGACAGGAACTCCACAAGAAGAGCAACAGAACCAGAAAATTTGAACACAGGGAACTTCCCAGAGACTCATACTCCAACCAAGTACCATGCATGGAGATAACCTAGAACCCCTGCACAGATGTAGCCCATGGCAGTTCAGTGTCCAAGTAATGGAAGAGGGACTGCCTCTGACATAAACTGATTGGCCTGCTCTTTGATCACCTCCCCCTGAGGGAGGAGCAGCCTTAACAGGCCACAGAAGGTGACAATGCAGCCACCCCTGATGAGATTTGATAGACTAAGATCAGAAGGAATGAGAGGGGGACTTCCCCTATCAGTTGACTTAGGGAGGGGCATGAGTGAAGAACTGAGAGGGGTGGTATGATTGGGAGGGCAGGAGGAAGGGGTTTGTAGGGGAATACAAAGTGAATAAGTTTAACTAATAAAAGTTAAAAAAAATAGAAACTTAATATGTCTACAAGAAAAGATATTTTAGGATGATTTAGATGAGGTCATATTTTTCATTGTGAAGTCAGATATTCTATTGCAATAGGAACATATTTAACTTTACAAAAATGTCACTGAATGGCAAATTAATGACTGGTTCAACATGAGACACACCCATGGGAGAGAGACAATCACTGACATAATACTCTGCTCCTGGCTTGCAGACAGGAGACTAGCATAACTGTCCTCTGAGGGGCTATATTAGGCATCTGATGGAAACAGATGAGAGACCCACAGCCATAGAATTGGCTGAGTATTGGGAGTTCTGTGGAAGAGTGGGAGGAAGGATTGAGGGAGCAGAGGTGGGAGTCAAGGACACCACAAGAAGACCTACAGAGTAAACTAAACAGAGACTGAACCAACAACCTAGATGCCCTACACATATGTAGCAGACATACAGCTTGGTCATCATGTGGGTCTCATAACAATCAGAGCATGGACTGCCTCTGACTCTGTTGCCTGCGTTTGGATTCCTTTCCCCTATCAGGGCTGCCTTTTTTGTCCTTAGTGGGAGAGGATGCACTTAGTTCTGCTGAGAGTTGAAATGTCAGGGTGGGTTGCAACCCCTTGGTAGCCTCCTCTTCTCTAAGAAGAAGGAAAGGAGAAATGAAGGAGGGGGCTGGAAGGGTGGGACTGGGATGAGAGGAAGAAGAGGGCTAAGATCAGGCTTTAAAGTCACTAAATAAATAAATAAATAAATAAATAAATAAATAAATAAATAACCAAAATTCATTGCAACAGTTCCTGATGAAAATGCCAAATTAGACATCCAAAACAATGACTTCTATTTATAAGTATGTTTCTCTCTCAAATGAGACCTGCATATTTTTCTAGAACAAGAGAAGAACCAATGAAAAGAATCATTACTGAAGTTTCTCTGCTGAAATCTAAACATTCATCTGACTTTCTTATTGTCACACCGCAAAAACTATAAGGATTAACTAAGAACGGTGGACACCTAGATCCTAGATCAGTCTATTTCTTTTCTTTTCTTTTCTTTTCTTTTCTTTTCTTTTCTTTTCTTTTCTTTTCTTTTCTTTTCTTTTCCTTTCTTTTCTTTTCTTTTCTTTTC